>NC_062281.1:142501385-142804415 GCF_902655055.1 Lutra lutra
CTGAAAACTTTTAGCAAATGCTTATTGATCACCTGCTACATGCTGGAAATCATTCTATGTATTGGGGTATAAAATTAATACAATCTTTGAGGAGCACTGCTAAATTGGTAAGAAAGATTCATGAAAATATGATCTCAGTATAGCATGATATTAGGGTACACTTATGTGCAGTAGTCAAGAGTTCATGAGAGCATAGAGCAAAGGCACCCACCCCAACCTGGGGACTCAGAGAAGAGTCCTATCTGACATGCATAATATGAGTTCTGAAAGATGGCTAAGAGTCTGGTGGGAACAAAAAAACTGAGATGAACTTCCAGACCAAGGAAGCCACACAAACATGGTCACAGAAGGATGACATGGATGATATGTATGGAGAAATAAAAACAATTTGCTATTTGTTAGTAACAGTAAGAAGGAGACAGTGACAGGAGATGGGCCAAAAAGGTAGGTAAGGATCAGGTCATAGGGTGCCCTGTATGCCACACTAAGTAACTTGGACTTTGTTCTGCAGGTTGTTAGGAAGCAAATTTCGGTTTTTAGCAAAGTATTTACATAGTCAGATTTGTACACAGTGGGGAAGATGGATTAAGTGGTATAGACTAGAAGACCATCATAACAATGTAGGCAAGAGATAATGGGGGCTTAAAGGTGGTAATGGAGACAGAAAAAGTAGATTAAAAAATTACTTAGAAGACAGAGTAGGGAAAACTTAGTGAATGATTGATGTTGGATTGAGGAGTGGGAAGAACCCAAGATGACTCTTAGTTAGAAGTAAGGGACTACAGGTTGAGCATGGAAGACTTGACTGTTTCGGATAACACAAACCAGTTAGTCCTTTGCTAATCCAGTGTAATAACTCACATTTGTATTTGCATAGTAGTAGTAGTTTTATGAATTAGATATTCATCATAATATGTGTTTTGTCAACTGTTCTATGAAGGAAATATTTTGTCACAGTTGAGGGATGGGTTCAAGGAAAGTTAAATGGACTTGGTCAAAGTCACATAAAAAGGCAGTGGTAGGGTGAGGCCTCAGACTCAGGCTTACACCAAAGAGCTAGAAAACAATCTTTCTTTTCAAGTTACACCATAATAATGGAATACTACACAGCCATCAAAAAAAGAAATCTTGCCTTTTGCAACATGGATGGAGCTAGAGGATATTAAGCAAAATATGTCAAGCAGAAAAAGACAATGATCATATGATCTCACTCATATGTGGAATTTAAGAAACAAAACAGAGGACCACAGGGGAAGAGAGGAAAATATAAAACAAGAGGAAATCAGAGAGGGAGAAAAACCATAAGAGACTTTTAATCATAGGAAATAAACTGAGAGTTGCTGGAGGGGGAGAGGTGGGGTTGGGGTAACTGGAAGATGGACATTAAGGAGGGCATGTGATGTAATGAGCATAGTGTGTTATATAAGACTGATGAATCACTGACCTCTACCTCTAAAACCAATAATACATTATATGTTAATTAATTGAATTTAAATTAAAAAATAAGTTATACTGTATAAAATAGTCCATATTTCATAATTTTGACTATTTTGGAACTTTCACATGGTTCTGCAGTGGAGGAATCTCACTGTCTGAGACCCCATGACAGAAATGCAGGCTTCTTCTTCATTCATCATGTCAGAATCTTTCTATTTCTGTATTCTAGTGGTTTTTTGCACAGACCATTCTACCATATTATGGTATAAGATTGAGATCCCAGGAATAAATTCAAAGAGTAAGTTTTATAGTCTTTGTAACTTTGATGTGTGGAAAAGAGGATTCTTTTTTTCTAGAACTTTTTCTTCTCAGATGTTTCATTGTACTTAGCTAATCTTGGAGCTCTTTTTCCAAGGACAGATGTTGGTTCTCTCTCTAGGTTCCTATGAAGGTCAAATAAGATAGTCTATGCAAAGAGGACTCACAAACTATAAAGTGCTGTCTGAAACATATTACTGTGTTGTCATTTTCTGGTTAGTAATGTAGTAAATGGGAGGAGGATGAAAAACTCTAAGTCAATTTTCTTTCAGACTCCTTTTGAATTCTTAGTATATTCCCAACATCAGCACATTTCTGCCATAGCACATGGTCTTCTAGCAGAGGCGTAAGTGAACACGCTAGAACCAGTCACATAGAGTGGTCCCTGAATCTAACAAGGCAAAGCCTTGAGCAAGTTCAAGTCAGTGAAGTTGGTCCATGTGCCCTTTAAAAAATTACTTTTAATAACATTTAAATTTTTTCACAGATTTACTCTAAAATGCAATTTCCAGTAAGACCCTGAAGTAAATCCAATCCATTTATTTCTGTTCTATTCAGTGACAAGAGGCATTCATAGTTCCCTCCCTAAGGGGGCAACAAGATCCTGGAGTAGGTCTTCCTGTTCTGGGTTTCTTACTATCCCAAGCTATTCTCCACACTGTTGGCAGAGTGGTTGTTCACATCTGCAAATCTAATCATGCCCTGCCCCTGTCTAAGCTCTGTTAGTTCTTATCTTCCTAAATCTGTATCCCTGAATGGTATATAAGACTATTCATCATGACAACCTCATCTACTCACCAGCTCTATCTCTTGCCGCCCTCCCTGTGCCATGCCATAGCCCACCCGTACCAACCATTCACATCTCCTGACGATGCACCATTTTGGCCTCTGGCTGCTGAGCACACTCTTCTTTCGCTTTGACTTCCCTTTTTCAGAGTATTCACCAGGCCAAACTCCTACTCAAGCTTCGGGATAAAATGCCATCACCTTCTCTGTAAAGGGTGCCTCGTGAGCATCCCCTAGAGAGAACTGGGTATTCTTTTCCTTGCCACAGCCATCAGAAGTTGTGAATGCCTTATTATTATGATCGCCTTATTCATAAAGTCTTACCGTTATAACCACTTCATGAGTATGACTTATTTCATTTTCACGACTTCCATCAACAAGAGTGGGATTCTGTGTTTTTCTCGCTTTGCGTCACCAGTTTCTAGCAGAATGACTGGCAAATAATATATATTCAGAAATAGTTGAACAAAGGAAAGCTATTCAAATCAAAGAAAGATTAAATCTTAGATGTATCTTATTTGTCTAGATGTGAGTCATAATCTTTTGATGAGGACTCTTCTTTAAAAAATTAAGTTTCTATAGGTTTATTGAAGTGAACCTGGAGGTACATAGATTTTTGAACATGCTGTTCATAAGACTGCATGTTAAATGCCACTAAACAAAAGCAGCCCAAAAGCTCACCAAAGCTCTGGGAAACTGTGTTTTAAAATACCCATTACAATAGAGGCCAATGTGTGAAATCTTGTAAAGGTTCTATCAACATTCATTGGACCTTGGGTTTTAGTTTTGGCTGCCCTTCTGGACTCACAAGATGGTATCAGGGATTGTTTCTGTGAGGGCTGATGGGAAAATCCAGACTCTCTTCAGTGTTAAATTGGAGCTCACCAGGTTGAAAATAGATCCTGGGTGTCCAATTCCCTGAAACACAGGATCAACCATTTAGCTACAGGAAACCTGAGGAGAAGACAATGTCCTCTGAAAGGCCTCAAGGTCTCCTTGGTTACAGGAACAGAAAGTTGTTCTAATATTGTTTTAGTATTTACTCAAACAGAACAAAAATTCTCATGCCATAAAATCTTGTACATGTTCCTCACATACTGAAAAAATCAAGAGGGGCAGGAATTAAATCAGCACAAATATTCTTGTAGCTTAAGAAGATACATAGAATGGAGCCCACCTCTTTATACTGTAAATTCAAACTTGGAAGGAAGAAGACAAATAAGGGTTTGGAGAGAAAGCATGTCTTTGTAAAAAGTGTCCCAGGAGGAGAATTAGGACACCAGGATTTTGGTTCAGTTCTGCCTCTGATTTGCTATGAATTTTTAGGCAGGTCACTAAGACCCTGCAGCCTCTGTGACTTACCAGCAGTTTAGACTTGGACAGCCACCAAAACTACATGTCTCAGTTTCTTCCGGCATAAAATTGGACCGATCATACCTACCTTACGGGATTTCAGGAGGATAAATGAATACGGATGAAACATGGTTCTCAGTGCCCTGGAGCAGAGGTTCCCAAACTCACTTGGGTGTCTAAGTAATATTTTCACAAGACTAGAAACACCTAACGGCTTCATTCATTAAGTAGTTAGGTACAAAGAGCTTAATGAGTATTTTTGTCTCCTTAACAATTTAGTAATTTTATGAAAAGAAAAACACATAAATTGAAAGAAAAAAATAACAATCTTATTGTATTTGTGAATAACTATAATTACTCACTAATGAGATGTATATGATCGTCAGGTCCTACAACGAACACTGCCTTCTTCGTTTCCTGTTCCACATTGATTTTTTTTTTTTAAGATTTTATTTATTTATTTGTCAGAGAGAGAGAGCGTACAAGCAGGCAGAGTGGCAGGGAGAGGCAGAGAGAGAAGCAGGCTCCCCGCCGAGCAAGGAGCCCAATGTGGGACTTGATCCCAGGACCCTGGGATCATGACCTGAGCCGAAGGCAGTGGCTTAACCCGCTGAGCCACCCAGGCGCCCCTCCACATTGATTTTTATGCTACACTTAATTTTGATCATGTTACTGTCTAGCATCCAGGTTTGTAAAGATAGAGTCATCTGCAGGAACATAGCACGCTCTAAGGTTGAAGGTGTGATGTACGTATGTTAAGCTTGTTCAGTTTCTAAGGGAAAGAATCAGTTTCCCTTAAAAAGAAAATTAAAGTATTTCCGCTTTACTGGGACATCTTTGCACACAGTTTGGAAACTAGGCCCTAGCACATAGTAGGTAGTCAAGAAGGATGTGAATTAGATATATTATCTCTTTCAGGTGAGTAGCTCTATAATTTGTTAGTTTTTTGTTCCTTTCCTTATATTAGTCTGGACATGGTTTATGTAAAGAGAATAAATTAAGTCACCAATTTTCCCCCTTCTTCTGCATCAAAAGGCACTCTTATTATCAAAAGTTACTGGTGTCAGCACCTAGATACTGATAATCTTTGCCACTGAAGGTTGCCGGTATATATTATTGCAAAAAATGGGTAAATATCTTTTAAAATATGTACATACCCAAGAAAACTTACTTTCCCCTGCACTGGCCAGTTGTGATTTTTTCTGCTTAAACTATAAAGGAATTAAAATCTGTTCACGACTTACCAACTGCATGTGACACTACTTTTTAAAAACTATTGTATTTAAGTACAAAAACACTCCATTTAGGGAATTTTAATTTATGATAAAAGGCACTTCAGCAAGTATCTGCAACACATTTAGAGGAGGGGAAACTGGGGGAGGAAACAAAATGCTAATGCATAATTTTTTATTCATTTATTTATTTATGTTGCCTGGACTGGGAATAGATAACGCTAGAAAAATTCCATAATCTGGGAAGGAGACTGAACATAAATGCTGACACTGGGGCTCCATCTTGTGTCAATGGCAATTTACTGTTAAGGGCTCTCTGAAGTGTAATGTTAAGAAGGATTCTGAGGAAAAATTCAAGCTCTTCAAAAAATGAGGTGCCATGATCCTCTAGTGGTATCTTAGGAGCAGGGACCACCAGTGTCCATGCTTCATGATTCCACTTCTGGCTAAAATACATACAACTCCAGAACACCCTCCCTCTCCCATTTTTAAGGGGAAAAAAGCCAGATCACATTTTTGCTTATTTATTTTACTGTTTTATACTAAAAATAGAAAATAAAATAAAATAAATATAAACTAATCCCCTCTCAAGTTTTAAATAAAATTCCCAGGCTGATAGCATGTTAGATGGACAGCTTTCTGCTGGAGTATCGGTGACTCAGGTCAAATAAAGGAGCAAATACATCTTTGAGGACAGTCCCTAACGTAGCAATATTAGGGAATTGTTTGGACACAGCCGCTTAGGTAGCTGAAACACCTGAGCATCATTCTTTCCTACTATTCTCAAGAAAGAATTCTCTTTATTTGATACTTAATTCCTACAAGATGCAGGTCTTTGCAGATTTCTAAAAAAATCTTTGGAGATAAGTTTAGATTGACATGCAGTTGTAAGAAATAATAAAGAAAGAACCATGTACCCTTTCTCCCATTTCCCATTCCAGTGGCAAATCTTATATGACTCTAGTACAATATCACAACCAGGAAATTGGCATCGATTCAATTCACCCAACTTTTCAGATTTCAGCAGGCTTACAGCCGTGTGTGTGTGTATGTGTGTGTGTGTTGTGTATCTATATGTAATTTAAAATAAAGTTTTACAGTCACAAAGAGTATGTACCTCCTTGTGACTGCCACACCAATTAAACCACAGAACAGTCCTGTTACAAGGACTCCTTGTATTACTTCTTCTTCTTCGTCGTCTTTTTTTTTTTTTTTTTTTTTTTTTTGGCTTAAACAACAGAAAGAAATTTATTTTCTCACAATTCTGGAAGCTGGAAGTCCAAGATTAAGGCATGGGCAGGTTTGATTTCTTCTGAAACCCCTCTCCTTGTATTGCTCTAGCAGACACAGCCATCTCCCTCCCTTTCCTTTTCTAACCTAGGGTAACCACTGATGTCTTTTCCATCTCTATGACTTTGTCATTTCAAGAACATTATATAAGTGTAATCATACAGTATGTAACCTTTTGAGATCAGCTTTTTCAATACAACATAATTCCCCCGAGGCTCATCCAGTTGTGTGTATCACTAGTTCATTCTTTCTGTCTCTGAGTCATATTCTGTAATATGGATTCCATGGGGGTGGTTTAACCATTCACCCTTATGATGAATTTCATGAATAGGTTCAGAAATCCAGTGACTGGGGGCGCCTGGGTGGCTCAGTCTGTTAAGCGACTGCCTTCGGCTCGGGTCATGATCCCAGGGTCCTGGGATCAAGCCCCGCATCGGACTCACTGCTCAGCGGGGAGTTTGCTTCTCCCTCTGCCTACTGCTCTGCCTACTTGTACTCTCTATCTGTCAAATAAATAAATTAATTAAAAAAAAAAAAAAGAAATCCAGTGACTGGAAATGCCAAAGTACGGACTCTTACTGCATAATCCCTGACAGTGGAACTCAGGAGTTCACCAATATGACTTTAATCTTTATCCTGACATTTTTTGTGAGGTTACGGAAGGGAACTGGGGGGGTGGGTGCCCTAAGATGCCTTTGCAAGGTGAAAATCTGATTCATGGAAACAACATACAGAGATGAGAAATAATGTGTTTTAAGCTAAAAGTGGGGACAGGTGACTTCATTGTGACCTCTTCCCAGGATGGTAAATACATTTCACTTCCAGTAAAAATGATGAACTGTGGGAAGTGGCTGCCTGGAGGGCCGTGATGAAAATTTAGAGGGCGAGTCGGGGCTCAGCAGGAGTAGAACCCAGCTGGTTCCTGACGTCTGCCCCAGGCATTGGTGGAGATATTGCCACAGCTGTGCCAGTTATTTGTCAACCAGAGCTTAAAGAAAGCTGCCATCAACTGAAAGGTCAACAACCCACATAAGTATACAAAAACAATGTTTAGAAGATCAAACCCAGTAAATATGTCTCTGGCATTGTTCATAGGAGCTCCCAGCAAGGAAGGCATCACTGGAAACTATATCTCTGTAGTAGGAAAGAATGGTTCAAGCCAGAAATGCTTTCATTACAATCTCCTGATTCTTTTTTATTCCAACTCTACCCATATCGATAAAATAGTTCATTCTGAGAGAGAAAGCAGTAGCCAAAGGAGCTGAAAGGTTTTCCCTTCCCCTACTAGCTGAGTGTTTAGAAAATGACAAGCAGGGTGCTAATACATTTTATACGTATTATCTCATTAATTCTCACACAATCTTGTGGAGTTGGGTCCTATTATTATCCCCAGTCACAAATGAGAGCTGAGGCTTAGAGTTTGGTAATTCATTCAGACTGGGAAAAGGAAGACCTTGGCATCTGTCTCTACTGCCTTTCCTTCCCCGTAGCCTTTCATTTCTCATTATAAGTTAGTAAACTGGAGTTATGCTTAATATACAAATCTCTGGTGAGTCTGGGCTGCATGACCACTCCCATGTTCCTGGAGCCTGCATACTGTGGGCACTGGCAAAATTAAGGGTGTAAATCCCCAAAGGTTAAAGACCTGACCTGGAAATGGAGAATTAAGTGAGTTTTCTGAAGCCACTTTTTTGAGCCAGCCTATCGCAGCCAACCCCTTCCTTATCACACTAACAAACCATGAACACAGCTCTCATCATAAATGACAAAACTACTGAAAAAAGATTGCTGTGATTATATTTTATCACCGATAGGGTGAGAATGCTAATAATAACAGGTCTAATAGACTGGGACAAATTTCCCAAACAGACCTCCAAGGAAGTAGAAAGAAATAATTTTGAGGACTAAATAAGTATTAGGAATTTAATGGGTAAAAACCTTTACATTTAAACAAACAAAAAAAAGTTTCTATTTTTTTCTTCCACATATGTTGTTTATTCGCATTAAATCATCCCACGAATTCACTTCATTCTCACTTTTACATTTGGTAGATATAGCAGTATTTTTAAATTCCTAAATTTATACTCGCATTGCACTTTATAACATTGTGAAGAAGAAAAACAAGAAAAACACATTCTTGTTATTAGCTAATCATGAATAAAATTCTTTTATTTCACCTCTCATGACATTATTCATGGAAATTTATAAAGCTTATCAGAATATTTGTTCCAGTCTCTAATTTAAGAATATTATTAGATAAATATTCTTTAAATATGTAGGTATTGTGGCACCTGGGTGGCTCAGTTAGTTAAGGATCCAACTCCTGGTTTTGGTTCAGGTCATGATCTCAGGATCATGGGATCGAGCCTCACACCAGGCTTTACATTCAGTGGAGAGTCTACTTGAGATTCTCTCTCCCTTTCCCTCTGCCCCTCCCACTCCTGCTCTCTCACTCTCAAATAAATAAATAGATCTTTAAAAATCAATCGATCAATCAAATATGTGGGTATTTCCTCACTTTAGAAGATGAGGAAACAAAAGCATATAAAAGATTTAAAAAATAATTGGCAGGTTGTATGGCAAAGGAGGAGCAGAACTAGGTCTCAGATGGGTCTGTTCTTGATCTCAAATGAATTTGTGGTGCCTTGTGACTCACACTAGTATTCTCTTTTCCTAAATGACTAGAGGATACACTTATAAGGAGACTATGATCCTAATCAGCTACATGTAGTAGTAAGTGCTGTGAGTCAAGTGATTCCTCCAACCTATGTGAAAAGTGAAGAACAGAACTGTGGAACAAAAGCAACTCTGATTCGATGCTGGTGGGAATGCAAAATGGTATAGCCAGTTCTTCGGTTTCCTACAAACATACTCGTTCTTAGCAATTGAGCTCCCTGGAATTTGCCAAAGGAGTTGGAAACCTATGTTCCCACAAAAACATGTACATAGGGGTGCCTGGGTGGCTCAGTAGGTTAAAGCCTTTGCCTTTGGCTCGGGTCATGATCCCAGGGTCCTGGGATCGAGCCCTGTGTCCAGCTCTCTGCTCAGTGGGGAGCCTGCTTCCCTTCCTCTCTCTGTCTGCCTCTCTGCCTACTTGTGATCTGTCTGTCAAATAAATAAAATCTTTTAAAAAAAAAAGTACATAAATGTTTATAGAAGCTTTATTTATAATTGCTAAATTCATAAAATCTGGAAGCAACCAAAATGTCTTAAGTAAGCGAATGGATGAATAAACTGGGGTACCTCCAGATAACAGAATATTTTTCACTGCTAAAAAGAAATCCTAGAGGAGAGCATAGGCAGTAACCTCCTCGACATCGGCCAAAGCAACTTCTTTCAAGACATGTCTCCAAAGGCAAAGGAAACAAAAGCAAAAATGAACTTTTGGGACTTCATCAAGATCAAAATCTTCTGCACAGCAAAGGAAACAGTCAACAAAACAAAGAGGCAACCCACAGAATGGGTGAAGATATTCACAAATGACACTATAGACAAAGAGCTGATATATAAGATCTATAAAGAACTCCTCAAACTCAACATTCAAAAAACAGATAATCATGTCAAAAAGTGGGCAGAAGACATGAACAGACACTTCTCCAAAGAAGACATACAAATGGCTAACAGACACATGAAAATAATTAGCCATCAGGGAGATTCAAATCAAAACCACATTGAGATACCACCTTACACCAGTTAGAATGGCCAAAATTAACAAGACAGTAAACAACAAGTATTGGAGAGGATGTGGAGAAAGGGGAACCCTCTTACACCATTGGTGAGAATGCAAGTTGGTGCAGCCACTTTGAAAAACAGTGTGGAGATTCCTTAAGAAATTAAAAATAAAGCTACCCTATGACCCTGCAATTTTACTACTGGGCATTTACCCCAAAGATACAGATGTGGTGATAAGAAGGACCCTCTGTACCCCAATGTTCCTAGCAGCAATGGCAACAGTCGCCAAACTGTGGAAAGAACCAAGATGACCTTCAGCAGATGAATGGATAAAGAAGATGTGATCCATACATACAATGGAATATTACTGCTCCATCAGAAAGGATGAATACCCAACTTTTGTATCAGCATGGACAGGACTGGAGGGGATTATGCTGAGCGAAATAAGTCAAGCAGAGAGAATAAATTATCATATGGTTTCACTTACTTGCGAAGCATAAGGAATAACATGGAAGACATTAGGAGATGGAGAGAAGAAGTGAGTTGGGGAAAATTGGAGACCATGAGAGACTGTGAACACTGAGAAATAAACTGAGGGTTTTGGAGGGGAGGAGGATGGGGCATTCGTTGGGTGAGCCTGGTGATGGGTATTAAGGAGGGCACATGTTGCATGGAGTATTGGGTGTGATACATAAACAATAAATCTTGGAACACTGAAAAAATTAAAATAAAGTTTAAAAAAATAAAAAGAAATGCGTGACTCAGTTATGAAGACATGTAGGAAGCATAAATACATATTACTGAGTGAAAGGAGTCAAAAGGCCACCTACTGTATGATTCCAAATATATAACATTCTGGAAAGGGCAAATCTACGGAGACAGTAAAAACATTAGTGGTTGCCTGGGTTTACTGGGAAGGAAGGATGAATAGGTGGAACATAAAAGATTTTTAGGGCAATGGAACTATTCTGTAGGATTTCACAATGATGGATACATGTCATTATATAGTTGTCCAAATCCATAGAACGTACAACGCAGAGACTGAACCATAGTGTAAAATATGGAATTCAGCTGATAATGATGTGCCAGTGTAGGTTCATCAGTTGTAACAGATATCCCATGATAATGGATGTTCATAGTGGGGGAGGGTATCTGTGTGTGGGGACAGGGAGGATATGAAATTCTCTGTGCTTTCCACTCAATTTTGGGGGGCAAACCTAAAACTTCTCTAAAATATGTTCTATTAAAAGAAAATAAAAAGTGAACAGAATCAGCAAAAGAAGGGCATTTTTCAAAATGGAAGTCAAAAAAATTTGTCCATCTCTTGGACATGATCATTCCCACAGGCTTATGTTGAGCTTAAGAATCATATTATTGGCTTAAATGAGGTACAGTTATCTGAGAAAACTGTATTGTTTAGCAATTGGATGAAGATTCCTGGTAAGGAAGAATCTTGCATTGTTTGGAAATGGTTTGATAAGATGCTTCAGGACTTTAGTACCAAATCCAGAATGTAGAGAGAGACTATAGCATTGACAGAAGTGTCAGGGACCTCTTCCCCTTGCCCCTTCAGTGATATTGTCAGTGCTCAACTTTGGCGAAAAATCAATGAACACAGAAGATTTCAAGTTTATTATGAGTGTATGATATTAAAATACCTCCATCACCCCTAAAAAATATTTGGCAAATTTCATATCACTCACTAATGCAGGAGCATTGATGAGAGTGGACTTTTAGTTAGGGCAGACCAAAAAGGAGGACACGTGGGCCACTGACAGAAATAGAATATCCTTCTTCTTAAAAAAAAAATCAGATACACAGAAAATATACCTAAAACCAATAATTCAGATGAAAATTATTTTCTAATGTGTCTTCTAATTTTATAGAGATTTACTACAGGACACCATTAATTAAACAGGTGCTGACAGAATCCAATTATTCCTGGGAACACACAAGGAGGATAATATTTGTTTTTATCTTCAGACAGGTCAGGATTATCCAAAAGGCCATCTATGTATTTGCTTAGGAGACCAAAATGAGGGGGAGAAAAACCTTAAAGAATGACATTTCCCAAAACAAGTATAGAAATTTTTGAAATTTTCTAGAGTTTCTTACCCTTATTTGAATGAATAATGTCATTTTTATTTTGAATTAGATGTGGTGGAGGGGATGTCAAAATCTTGAGGTCTTAATCTAATTTCTGTTCTCAAGGAATTAAATAACTTGATGAGGAAGTAAAAACACACAGATAATAAAAGAGACTACACAACATTCTCTTATCATGTGGCAAACTCTGTGTTTATGAGACATTAGATAATAATTTTATAGAAGAGACAAGAGTTCAGTGAGGCCATAGTACTGGGAAGGACCTTGATATTCAGAAGGAGGTGTGGAGTTTCAAAGCCGTGGAAAGTTCAAACAAACAACCATTCCCATGATTTCTGAAGTCTTTACTTAAAGATAATGTTTTAGGAATATGTTGTCAAACACCTCACTGGTTGAGTCTTCAGGGCTTAGGGTCATTAGAAAAAAAGGAAAGGAGCACCAGGAGAGTGCTTTTGGGTTTTTACCCTAGATACTCTTTGCAGTCTAGATGGTGGGGAGGCGTAAGGTCCCATTATAAGCTCCGAGGTCCTGAGGTCCTGGGAAAACCAGTCCTTGTGGAATTCATGGACTAGAAAGGCCGACTGTTTGAATTTGCTTTAAGGACTCTTGACCTTCTAGTCCAGTGTTTAGGGAATTTGTTTTGTTTTGTTTTGCTTTAAAAAAAAAAAAAAAAAGAAGAAGAAGAAGAAGAGAAATTGGCGTTGATGAGAGAGGAAATTTTTGTGCCCAGATGATTTAAGGAAACAAAGTCTAAAATAGGCAGGTCTTAGCCTCTTCAGCAAACATTAAATTAATTCGTTCTATTTGCTTCCAGTCATGAGAAATTCTTGAGTTCTTCACCCTCTCTTTACCCTCAGTCTCATCAAGAAAGGAAGTTACCATGTACATATTAGGAATCTAAGTGAAGAAAACTAATGATGACATATTTAGATGCTAAACAGAACATATATGTGATTTCATATTGATGAAAGCAGGCTTAAGTTTAATAGTTGGGGAAAAAATTAAGAAGGTAAGCGTTCTGCTGCTGTTTCCTGTGTTAGGTAGAAGGATTTTTCTTTTCTTAACACATTTCTACCAAATTTTACTTTTTTAAGTGTAAGACCCAAGGAAGTAGTACACTCCTCTTATTTTAAAAATTTAAAGGACATTTAATAATAATGGTATTTTGATTACTTCTAAGAAAATGTTCAATGAAGAATCTATTGCTAATGGTCTGCAAAGACTAAAACACAAATTAAATGTGAAATCAAAAGGGAGGTAAGAAAGAAGAATGAGAATGGGACATTGTAAATGTTATTAACTGCACCTTTAACCGCCCGCAGAGCTTTCTAGATCACAGATTTAAAATGAAATGCAAGATTCAGGAAGAAAGATCTGCTAGCAACAGTGAAAAATTAACTCCCTTCAATGAATTTTTATTTATTTTATTTTCTGATAAAAACCAAATTACCATATATTATTAAACTGACTATATCTCTGCCTTACATCACTTGGCCTCAGATATTGAGAAATCCCGCATATTAATAAATCTTTCCTTCACAATACATTAAAATACCATTGCCCACTTTCTCTTCAACAGTTCACTGAAGTAGGGAAGGTTCTAATATTTTCATATTTTGCAGCTGAAGACATTGAGGGAGAGAGAGGGCGAGAACCGTCTAAGAGACTGACCATGAGTCAGGACAAGTTGGAGTATAAGGGTCAGTCCTTGTCTGTTATTTTAATTTTGTACTCTAATGCTTCAAGGGGACAAATAAATATGCAGTGATTCCATTTTCTTTAGTTAGTGATAACTAACCAACTAATAAAAGATGATCTCCTAGCAATAATTTTACTTCTTTCGTGGGGGATCAGAGGGGGTCAGACAGAAGCTAGCCATGTAAACAGATGTCATACCGGGTGACAGAAGAAGATGCAGAAGAAAGATATACTGCTAATCTCTGCTTGGTGGGAAGTAGAAGGCCTTAGCCAAGGGGTAAACAAAATGCAGCTGAAACAGCATAAGGGTGCACCAGATGAGTGGGTATTTGGGCTCAGAGGATGATGCTTATATATATTTGATCAAAAACTCAGGAATGTGGATTTTTATTTATTAAAATAAAAGTTAGCATCATCAATTTTTTAAAGATTTTTTTATTTCTTCATTTGAGAGAGAGAGTGAAAGCATGAACAGGAGGGAGGCCAGAAGGAGAGGGAGAAGCAGACTCCCCGCAGAGCAGGGAGCTGGAAGCTGGTGATCCCAGGACCTGGGCACCGTGACCTGAGCTGAAGGCAGTTGCTTGGCCATCTGACACAGGTGTCCCTAGCATCATCAATTTTTGCAAAGGTGAAACTCAACCTCTAGGTGAATAGTCAGTCCTGATGGCTGACAAACTTCAGGATGCATAAGAACAAACTAAGGAACTCATTCAGTACTGAAGCCCACTCCCTGACGTGCACAAGACTGGGTTTAATTGGAACTTGTAATATGCACTTCAGGGGATTCCAGGGCAAGTAATTCAGAAACCACACTGTGATAATATTCCCAGCTCTCCTACTGCTTTCTAGAGCTAATGGCTCATATCCTATACAATTCCAGCTTCAAGAGAAGCACTTAGAATCTCTAGCCTACCATTATAGCTAAGTGTCTCATTTGAGAAATCATTTATATTTGAGATGCCTATAGGCATATCTGTCACTTTCTTGGCACATAATTTTTAGGCAAGATGTAAAAAGCCATATGTAATTCACATATTTATAAATCAATTGATGTGAAACATCATATAAGAGACTTGATGTATTAAAGAATTCTATAAATATTTATCAGATAAAACCATTCCTTAATTTATATTTTTTTCACAAATTTGAATTTAAATTTCATTTGTTTTAAAGTAACAGGTACCTGTAGGTTAATACTTTTTTTTGTAGCATCGTACAATTGTTGTCATTGTGTTAAAGTAAATGAAGAGTGCGATGTGGAGGTTAGCCTGTTTTAACATAATCTTAGATTACTCAAGGTGGGTCACCTTTTTAGCTCATTTTATGCACTGATAACGTTACTGCCTCCTATGTCTTTGGCTAGAAAGAGTTAATTGCTTTTCCACCAACGTAAATTGGCAAAGCCCTTTTCAAGAAAGAAAAAGTTATGTTCAGTCTGTGAAGTGTGTTTTCCCTTCATTTAATCAAAAACAGAGGTAAATGCCTTTCTCCAGACCTCCCAGAGAACAATGACTCTCCATTCATATTTGTAGTCATGGGACCTGACCCGTTTTCATACAGAGTATCCCTGGAAGGGATGTTGAACAGTAAAGTCCTTCTATCTTCACTTGCCAGTTCATTTGGCCACTTCCCCTGAGAAAAAAAATACCTCAGAGCAGAGCCATTCATTTTCAAAGGCAACATTACACAATAAGTGATGTTTTATATTATCCATCCTGTTACTATTCTAGTCCATTTATTTTCATTCAGAATTTATGAGCCCTTTTATTTTTTTTTATTTTTTTTTTAAAGATTTTATTTATTTATTTGACAGACAGATCACAAGTAGGCAGAGAGGCAGGCAGAGAGAAAGGAAGGGAAGCAGGCTCCCCGCTGAGCAGAGAGCCCGATGTGGGGCTCGATCCCAGGACCCTGGGATCATGACCTGAGCCGAAGGCAGCGGCTTTAACCCACTGAGCCACCCAGGCGCCCCTTATGAGCCCTTTTAAAATCAAGATGACTTTTCCCTAGATTTCTAAATGACCCACAACCTTCTTTACCAGCTCCATGAGCAGAAAGTGGAAGGGGCCCAAAGCAGACCTGTGGAGACACAGAATCTAATCCTGTCAACACTACTAACAAGGCAGGCCCTCTCCTTTCTGGAAGGAATCAGAAGTCATCATTTTCCTCCTCTCTGAGTTATTGTTCAATGTTTCTCCTTTTCTTTTTGTGTAATTCTGATGCTAAAGTAGTTGGTGACCTAGCCTTGTTTCTGGTAAGACACCCATCCGTGGAAATCAGTGGAAATGTTGTGGCTTTCCAAGGTACACACTGGTCACCTGGTCCCACATCCTCTGATGTAAGCCAGCCACACACAGAATGAGAGGTCGTCTCCTGTAAGTGCATGGGCACCTTCAGGTGTGTGTGGGCAGCTGATACTTTGTGAGGAAAATTAGATTACAACACAGAAGGATTAGCCAAACTATAATCTACTTACTTATCTGTAATTAATGTCCTGACTTTCTCTTCATCTGCTGAAATAAGACTTGATAAAAGTCTCCAGTCTTCTTTTTTTTTTTTTTTAAAGATTTTATTTATTTATTTGACAGAGAGAGATCACAAGTAGACAGAGAGGCAGGCAGAGAGAGAGGGAAGCAGGCTCCCTGCTGAGCAGAGAGCCCGATGCGGGCCTCGATCCCAGGACCCTGAGATCATGACCTGAGCCGAAGGCAGCGGCTTAACCCACTGAGCCACCCAGGCGCCCTCCAGTCTTCTTTTTTTAAAAGTGAAGTGTTAATTATGTCAGGACCAAACTTACATTTGATGACACTAAGACAATCATTCTTTAGTTTTCAGCAGGGAGCACAAAACTCCTCTAATTTGGAGCTTCCTAGTGAAGAATGTATAATGACTTGGCTTGAGCTGAGTTGAGGTTATGCCAGGCAAAGCATTTTATTTTATTTTTTTAAGATTTTATTTATCTATTTGACAGAGAGAAAGAGATCACAAGTAGGCAAAGAGGCAGGCAGAGAGAGAGGAAGGGAAGCAGACTTCCTGCTGAGCAGAGAGCCTTACTCGGGGCTCAATCCCAGAACCCTGGGATCATGACCTGAGCAAAGACAGAGGCTTTAACCCACTGAGCCACCCAGGTGCCTCCAAGGCAAAGCATTTTAAACTAGAAAGAATGCATGGGCCCTAATTCATAAATTACTTTTATAGAAATAGATATTAACCTTAATTTTTATTTATCTTGTGACTCAAGAATGGCAGGGCCTACTAGAAGATAGCTTTTTGAAAGTTGTTATGTGCAAAAAAAGTAATAAAAACTATATTTTATAATAATAGCAATACCAATAGCTAAGATTAAGCTTTTACTATCTACAAGGCACTATTTAAAATATTTCAGGGACGCCTGGGTGGCTCAGTTGGTTGAGCAGCTGCCTTCAGCTCGGGTCATGATCCCAGCGTCCTGGGATCGAGTCCCACATCGGGCTCCTTGCTCATCAGGGAGCCTGCTTCTCCCTCTGCCTCTGCCTGCCATTCTGTCTGCCTGTGCTTGCTCTCTCTCCCTCTCTCTCTGACAAATAAATAAATAAAATCTTTAAAAAAAAATAAAGTATTTCATGGATACATATAATTAAATCCTCTCATTGACATGAGGACGTAATATATTATCATCCTCATTTATATCCAAGAAACAGAGATGCTAAGGACTTTTCCAAGGACACACAACTAGTAACTATTCAAGCTAGAATTGGAAAATATGCAGTCTGGCCCTATAGCCTGGATCACTATACTACACTGCCTTAAATGAACGAGTTGGTAATTTAAACAGAATGGGCTTTATCAGTCTAAAGTAATAAAGTTTCATCATTTTCTCTCATATCTCAGAGTATTTCAGTACAGTGTGAGAAGATGTCAAGTTTTACCCCCAGTAAAACAAGTAACTACAGTAAGAAGAAATGTACAGGGAAAAGTTTCTCCATTTTTTCATACATATTTTTAAGCTTTTGGTATCTATGATCAATTTTCTACATGTCAGAGCTGGCAGATCACAAAAAATGTACCAAGTACTATACTGAGCATTGAAGACAGAGTAACAAAATTCTTGCTGTATATGGAGAGATGGATGACAAACAAATAAATAATGTATCTTTTGTCTAGTGGAGAGAAGTACTATGGATAGGAGAAAGCAGAATCAGGTGCTAGGTATTTGAGGTAGTGTTACTGTTTTATGCGGTATGCTCAAGAGTGGCCTCTCTAGTTAGGTTATTTCTGAGCAGAGACCTAAAGGAAGTAAGGGAATGTACCATGTGGCTATCAGGAAAGAGGGTTCCAGACAGGAGGAAGAGCAAGTGCGAAGATCCAGGCGTAGCAAAAGTCTTGAGGGAATGAGAAACAGTAAGGATCCTAATGTGGTAGAGAAAGGCAGAAGAGGACATCAAAGAAATAGTGGGTCTGTAGGTTACATAGGGGCTCCTGAGCAATTGTTCAAATTTGGCTCTTTTGTTGAGTGAGATGGAAAGCCATTCAAGTATACTAAAGAACTGTGACATGATCTACTTTATATTTTTAAAGGCATTGCCCTCACTGTCATGTAAAGAATAGGGGCTAAGATGAAAACAGAGGAAATAGTTAGGAGGCTATTAAAATAAGCCACCTGAGAGTAGACTGGGGCTTACACCAGGGTGAAAGCTTTGGAGATGCTGAGAAGGGATTGTATTGGGGATATATTCTGACAAGAGAAACAATAGGATAGTTGGTTGATTGGATGAGGTGTATGAGAAACAGAAGAATCAGGGTGACTCAAAATTTTTTGGTCAGAGCAATGGCAGTAATGAGGTTGACATTTATTTACTAAGATGTAAGGGGATAGAATGGTGGGTTGTATTTTGGTGGGGATGTTGCCAAAAAAAAAAAAAAAAAAAAGCTTTGCAGGAAAACATAATACTTGAACAGAGTCTCGAGTAGATATTATCAAGTGAGGGAAAGTCCTCCAGGGAGCAGGAACAAGAATGACTCTTATTTTCATCAGAATGGATACCATGAGCCAAAGCAAAGGTAGATAAGAAGGTAAGAATGTTGTGAGAACCACAAGTGGTTTGTTTGGACTGAAAGAGAGAGCAGAAGATTGGGGAGGCCAGCAGAGCCCAAATAATGAAGAGCCTTCCACGTGTGCACTTTATTCCACAGGTACCCTACCAAACGTGCAGAATCAAGAACCGTGGTCTAAAAGCGTATCTTTAAAGTTCTTCTGGGGCGCCTGGGTGGCTCAGTGGGTTAAGCCGCTGCCTTCGGCTCAGGTCATGATCTCGGAGTCCTGGGATCGAGCCCCGCATTGGGCTCTCTGCTCGGCAGGGAGCCTGCTTCCTCCTCTCTCTCTGCCTGCCTCTCTGCCTGCTTGTGATCTCTCTGTCAAATAAATAAATAAAATCTTTAAAAAAAAAAAATAAAATAAAGTTCTTCTTATATGAAATCCGCCTTCTTCCATAATCCCGTAGAGGACTAGTTTTCTAATCCTATATAGCTTCCCCAATCCCATATAGATCTCTTTCTCTGTGCTATGAAATGTCTCTGTCTGTCCCTATCACTTTATAAAACCTTAAAAAAAATTCTGGTATTGGGCACCCCCATGTTCACCATCTAATGCCTATTACCTTATAGTTTCCTGGATGTCCTGAGACACTAATATAAAGGGCCTGGCTGGTATAAAGTGGGTAAAACTGAGCACATCTACCCTTGAGAAAGAGCACGATAGGAAGACATGGGCAGAAATGGCTTCTCCTCACCTGAGCTTCTTGAAAGAGAAAAAAAAAAAAAATGACAACAATGAAACTTGGTTAATCTTGATGGCAAACAAGTATGCAGATTAAAAACCCCCCATGATGGACAAAACTGAAAACACAGTCGGGCATACTTAAAGATGAAGAGAAAAATATTCTGCTCTTTTTCTTTCATCAGATTTTCTTCCAGAGAACTTGGAAAACACATGGTTACCGATGTGTCTTTGGATCAACAGTGTCAATTTTTTGGTAGATGACTTTCAAGTTCTCTCTGCTTGCTTCTAGGTATGTTTCACCATGATCAAATTCCTTGGACTACTGAGTAAGTTTGTTGAGTAAAGGGCATGTGGCATTGGAACCTGGACCCGGTCAGGATTTGGGGTTTCTAGGCGATTCAGTTGATGTCCTTGCCTCAATACCCACTAAACAATAGAATAAAAATAATTGCTTTACCTACTTTATAGAAAGAATGGGGTCTATGAGAGCATTATAAAATGCTTCACAAATGGTAAAGTACTTTACACATGTAAATTATATATCTCATAATGTAATTATAATTTGTGAGTTATTTTTTCCTGAGCAGCTTATAAACTCATAATGGTCAGGACCCAATCTTTTTACTCCAGTGGTTTCCATGCCAGTTGCTCATTAGTCCAATTGGGGAAGATACACATTCCCATTACCGGACCCATCCCAGGTACCCTGACTCAGAATTGCCAGATATGGGCTCAAGCATAAGAACTCCCATGTGACTTGGACAAGGCACCAGACTTGGAAACTCTTCTTACATGGCACTGGATATTCTCCATCCCCAGTAATGCCCAGTATCAGGACATAGTAGGAACTTATATTTGATAATGCAGAAAGATTAAAATAAAATGCCTCTGCAAGAAGTAAGGTTTTGAAAAAGTCACACTAGTTTGTGATATTTTGATTAAAACAGGTGTTAATAGAAGAAAGATTCCAAAAAAAAAAACAATCTTGAAAAAAATTGATCATCTGGTCTTGAATCCTGACTTCACATAAGAAGTGCAAAAGAAATAATGAATGTCAAAATGTAATGTAGGAACAAGCCTGCTGCCATGGTGTTCTCCCTATTCCTCTTTTTCTCTCTGGGTGTACATCGCATCGTACGCATGCGTGCGCTCGCGCGCGCGCGTGTGCGCGCGCACACACACACACACACACACACACACACACACACACACACCCCTGGATTAGTATCACTTTTCTAGATTGCTAAATAGCTCATCAGGTACAAATATTAAACATTTGAGTATTTATTATGCTCAAAGCCTCATTTTATGTAGATAAACAAGACTCTGAAATCTTGCTTACAGGACATAAATAGGACAAGTACACCTGTCCTTGTGATACAAATTAAATGAAGGTAACACCACCAGTTAAGATAGCCCCATGACCTCTCTCTGTGCACTTCACTTGTGACCATCTTCCCATGTGGTTGGAATCAGAAACCGGGGGGGAAGAAGCTAATTAGCTAATTTAAGCATCAGAGTTAGAATGGATTAAAAGTAGAGAACGGTTATCAAACCAAAATACGAGAGTATATTAAAAGCAATTGTGCAGGATCAGTCTATGAATGGCAAGTGTCCTTCAAGGGGTTCCTTTGCATGAAGAGGTCCTTCAATACTTCACCAAATTAATCAAGAAGACTTATAGGTATGAGTCTGTGCTATAAGCACATGCTATGGGCTGAGAGGAGAAAGAAGTCCAAAAAACAGACCAAGGAAGGCGTTCATGGAGGAATTCATATTTGGAATGGACTTCGAAAAATGGGGAAAACATTTAATAAGCAATGATGGGAAGACGGGGGTGGGGATAGTGGCAGCTGGAGCTTTACGTGGGAGAAAACCTACCCTGATGGAGTGTAGCAGTTTGGTAGTTATCCAAGACCCTCAAGTGTGACCCACCCAACTGGCAGTTGCCCTTCTTAAGAACTAAAATGGCGCTTTCTCAGCTCTGACTGCAGCTGCACTCTGAGCACCAGTCACAAGCCCGCTGAAGGGGCAGCCCGAGCAGGCAGTAGCTCCACCTTGGGAGGAGGTAAGAGAGAAAATAAGACAATTACTCTTTTTGTCTGGTTTGTTCTGAAGAATAATTACCAGATCCCAAACTTCAGATGATACATGGCTAATGTGAAGGCATATTCTTTCAAGAACACTTTGGCATGCAGCCAGTACCCATCCCTACCTACTCTGGGAAGAGGGATGAGAAAAAAGGAAAGGACATGAAGAGAAGAAAAGAGAACCACAAATAGTTTCAAAACATTTAAACAGATGGATTTTTCGAGCCAAACTGGTGGAGATAGGAGAGGCTGTTCCTAGGATGTGTATGAAATGTTGGTGTAGTTATAGAAATAGCGACCGATTCCTTGAGTTCTGACTGTGTTCATTGGATTCATTATCTCCTTAAATCCTTACCATGACTTATACTCTCATCTCCATCGTGTACATGAGGACACAGACTTGCACAGATTCATAAAACTTTTAAGTGACTGAACCTAAAAAAAGGATGGAACCCAGGTTACTTACTCTAGGCACCCAGACCCCTACCCTACATTGGTTTTGTTTTTTTTTTATTTTTTGTGGGTTTTTTTAAACTTTTTAAAAAAGATTTTATTTATTCATTTGAGAGAGAGAGAGAGAGCACAAGTGGGGGAGAAGCAGACGCAGGCTCGCTGCTGAGCTGGGAGCCCAACATGGAGCTCCATCACAGGACCCTGAGATCATGACCTGAGTTGAAGGCAAATGCTTAACTATCTGAGCCACGTAGGCGTCCCTCCTAAGAGCACAATGCAATGGGATAAACCACCTAAGTTTAGCAATAGGAAGCTACTTGGTTACAATTATTTCAATTTGCCTACCATAGACAGGTTTTCTCATTCTTCCTCATCACTAGTGATTCCAAAGTGACGGACACTTTATTAGCACCTCCGATTCAAGAAGAAAAATGTTAATGCTAATCCAGTATCTCTTGCCTCTTAACCACAACTTAAAAACATACAGAAGGACTTTATCCCAGGTCCTATCTCCATCTTGTTACTATCAAGTCCCCTATCGTTTGTTTATTTATTTATTTAAGTCCAGTGTAATTAAGGTACAGTATTATATGAGTTTCCAGTGTACTGTCACTTCTCATTTTTTTTAACCTCTTGTTGCAATATATAAATAATACTGGTCCACTTTGGCTCTCTGCACCTTCACTTCCGGCTCCAGTGCCTTCCCACTCCTAGGAAGACAAGTCCTAGAAACAAAATAAGTTGCACATCGTTCCCGGTGTGATTCTAAAACTGTCACCGGCAGGGGAGGCCTGGATCTGTTGGGAGCATGAGTAATGGATAACAAAGACAAGCTGTGTCGCTAGTTGTCTTTCCAAGATGCCCACATGACGAGTGGTTTCTATTTAAGCTTTAAATATACAACGCGTATTTTATTCACTTTGAAGTTTATCCGAATCTAACCACGGGTAGAAAATAAAGCCCTTGATGTGATTCTACCATGGAGTACATATGCACCAGCCATGAATAATTCCAGTGTTAGAAATTAAGAGACACTGGCCCACTCTTCTATTTTTAATGGTTGAAAACTGGGGCCCAAAGAGATGGTGTGTTGTGTGTAGTGACCCACACTGAGCCATGTGCAGGATATCAACACACATGGGTTTGAGAGAATAGATGTTTACTAACTTTGTGCTATAGCTCTGAGGCTTTTGACTATTATTTTTAACTGACTCTTTTCTAAAACAACAGCAAATAGAGGAAAAGTTGGGGGTGTGTCTACAAAGAAATGTAAGACCAACTTGAACATGAGAATGAGAAAGTTGGCCAAATAAAATAAGACTTTTTAAATTGCTTTTCAAATAGATTTTGAGGGGCACCTGGGTGGCTCAGTGGGTTAAGGCCTCTGCCTTCGGCTCAGGTCATGATCCCAGGGTCCTGGGACTGAGCCCCGCATTGGGCTGTCTGCTCAGCAGGGAGCCTGTTTCCTCCTTTCTCTCTGCCTGTCTCTCTGCCTACTTATGATCTCTGTCTGTCAAATAAATAAATAAAATCTTTTTAAAAAATAAAATAAAATAGACTTTGTGCTCTTCATTTTATTTATTTATTTTTTTAAGTAGGCTTCACGCCCAATGTGGGGCTTGAACACATGACCCTGAGATCAAGAGCCATATTTTCTACTGACTGAGCCAGCCAGGCACCCAAAATAGGATGCTTTAAATGCACATTTTTAACTCGAAGGGGCTCAGAACATGCCATGCCAAAATATTTTGCTTTGGCATATCAATTACTTTGAGTTGAAGGCACTTGAGAAACAACAGATGTAGGAAGCCGTCTCTGAACTCTCCATTTCTACCTAAAAGCAAGTCATAAAATTTCCCATGAGAATAGTGCTCTCCCTGAACTAGGAAGAGAAGAATGTTCTTATCACCACAGAATGAGAATCAATGCCAAAATGGACCTATGCAAACAAACCTACTCAGATAACCCTGATCAGTTTCCCCCATAAGCTTCTCCGTCATTGTTCCACAATTTACAGCCCCAGCACAAGCTGTTTTGTCTTGTCTCATGCCCACAACTTATTCAACTTCTTGTGTAAAAAGATGTATAAGCTTTTGAACCTAACAGCTTCTCCAGGGTTTCATTTTCATTCTTAAGACCCCTGTGTGCATATAAAAATATTAAATAAATTTTCTTGCTGTTTTCTTTTTAATCTGTCTGATGTCAGTTTAGTTCTCAGGCCTGCCACAGAACCAAGGGGCTAGAAAGAAGTTTTTCCTCCTCTCCAGACTATAGTTAGTTCTGTAGACTATTGTATAACAATCAATCTTATGGCAAATTCACACATGACCAAGTAGAAGCCCTCTCATCCTCTTCACAAGATGCCCTAAATTCCTGGAAGGTCTTTCACTCTTATCCCCATGAACTCCATATAGACACCAGCCTTCCAAGCAGAAGGTCAAAAATCACACATCATGTGATCAAACTACAATGTACCTTCCAAGTACTCTGTAAGTGACAATTCTATCAGTGTTTCTGTCCAAAGACATCTTCATGGAAAGCTCTATGGCTCTTAAAGCACATGTTTGCCCACATTTTGACAAAGTATAAGGTTCAATCTATTTTAGAATGGAAGGACATTTAAAACTAATCAACTTGTTCCATAGCTTCATGAAAGAAAATAATATTTTAATACCCCAAAGATCAGAAGGACATAATATTCAGCTAAAGTTACTGAACAAGGGCACTTGGCAACATTAAATAAAACACACACACAACCCTGTCTTAATTTTGAACACTTCATTATGGACCAGGAGCCGCTGACAGACTGGCATTTGAAAACCAGAGCTATCTGCACTGGGAGCCACTGAATGTTCTAAGAAAGGAAGTAACAAGAGATTTGTTAAAGAAAGACATGTCTGATGACAAAGACTATTGATTGAGGAGCAAATGGGCAGACTGGTAACTTCCCGTGTGCTGGGTATAAAGAAAACCATACTCTCCTTCCCTTTAAAATATTAAAAACAATTTAATTATTCTCATGGATGTATACTACCTATGTCTAGTTAAGGATTGAGAATGTATATGATATCAAATTATATTAGGTGATGAGTAAAATGTGGCAAATAAGTGGAGATGAGGAAGGAGAGGAAGGGGAAAGGAGAGAGGATGGATAGGACTGGGAAGTATGGGGAGACCACATCAGAAACTGGACAGCCATTTGCCAAACCAATTTCCTCTTCTTCCTGGACTCTTAACTATGGTACATTTCCAAGAGTCCCTTGCAATTAAGTGTGCCATTTGACACAATGGAACTTGAGTGGAAGTGACACTGGGCACTCATAAGCTGAGAGAGCAAAAAAATGGATGTGCCTCTTCCTACTCAGTTTCCCCACTGCCAGCTGAATACAGAGATCTCTGAGGCCTAGCAATGAACAAAGACAGAAGGTGGAAAGAATTGGGTCTCTGAGAGAATGCACGGGAGGCTTCTTGCCTGCCAGGAATACCTGCCCTGGACTGTTACATAAATGAGAAAACAAACAAATTTGCTGGTGTGAAACCACTACAGTGTTTGATTTTGTTGCATCAGCGGGCATTACCCTAAAAACATGGCATCGAATTCTCATGCCTAGACTTTAAAGAAAAATAATAGCTTTATTGAAATACAATTTATATACCCTACATCTACAATTCACTGAATTGAAGCAATCATTGGCATCTAATTCTGGAACATTTTGGTCACTCTGCAAAGAAACTCATTAGCAGTCGCTCCCCCTTCTCCCCTACCTCCCCCGGCCATAGACAATCCCTTTTTTGGTCTTAGTAGATTGCTTATTCCAGATCTTTCCTATAAAAAGAATAATAAAATATATGGTCTTTTGTGACCAGCTCTTTTCACTTGGCACATTTTCAAGGTGATTCATGTAGTATGTATTTCATTCCTTTTTATTGCTGAATAGTATTCCATTGTATGGATATGCCATACCGTACTTGTCAATGAGTCATGCCCAATCTTTTATTATCTCCACTGCAGACTCTTTAAAATATTCTATTACCATAATGAGGAGATTCATTTATCCACAGAATACACAAACACATTCAAATTCTTGTAGGTTGGTTAACAATTATTGACATTTTACAAAAAAATTGTTATTTGATTTAAA
This sequence comes from Lutra lutra, assembly GCF_902655055.1. Lineage (NCBI taxonomy): Eukaryota > Metazoa > Chordata > Mammalia > Carnivora > Mustelidae > Lutra > Lutra lutra. Next base: position 142,527,721 of record NC_062281.1, read on the forward strand.
ATCACTCAGACAGGTGCTTGGGTGGCTCAGTCAGTTAAGCAGCTGCATTTGGCTCAGGTCACGATCCTAGGGTTCTGGGATCGAGCCCCGCATCAGGCTCCCTGCTCAAGTGGGAAGCCTGCTTCTCCTTCTGCCTGCCACTCCCCCTGCTTGTGTTCCCTCTCTCTCTCTGTCTCTCTCTGTCAAATAAATAAATAAAATCTTTAAAAAAAAAAAATAAATAAATAAAATCACTCAGACAATTTGAAACTCCCTTCAGAGTAATGAGTCCCCAATAATGAAAAAAAAAAGAGGATAGCATGGTTTCATACCTTTTCACTCAATAATTTTAAGCAAAAAAAAAGCATTTTAACCAAACAGTCTGGCAGCAGGCTCCATAAGGAAGTATCTTGAGGAGGAACCCGAGGAACTAAATCTAATGTCAACACAAAGCAATTAAGTAGAAATTAGGTATTGCTGGGTCAGCGAAAAAACTTCATTAAAGGAATCAAGTCTCAGTGTTTTTCTAAAGATAAATCCTAGCTAGTCTAAAAATCATTAAATCTTAATGACAGAGTCAATTTGTTGGTGGTGTTTACAAATGAAATATTAACATATTTCTGTAGCCTGGAAATTTAGAACCATGATTGCCTTTCCATAGTAGAGAAGTTAAATTTCTGAGAAGATTAACAAGGCAAGAGTAAAACACTGCAAGAAAGGAAAAGTACTCTTTCTGTATTTGCTCTCTTTTGGTCATCAGGAGGACAATCACAAAGAAAGAACTGACTTCATCCATTGGATTAGTTTGATAGCCACTCAAGCACCCCTTGTTTCCAGGACACAGTGGTGGAGCCAAGAATATAACGATATAGATACATTGGTTTGGTAGTTATAACAGAATATGCTAAGACCTGTAACAAAGTCATGGGTAAAAGGGAAATTTGGAGAGAATAGCTAATTCTAACTGAGCTCCTTGTCTTGATGGAAAAAACATTGTGTCGCATCTTTAAGGATGAGCACATTTGCTATGTGAGAAGGAAAGCAAGGAAATTCTGGACAGTGGTAACAGGATGCAGAGATCTGGAGTCATGAAAGGGCATGGCAGGTTTAGGAAAAAGGGAGTCATGCGAGAAAGAATTATAGAGAATAGAAAAGTGGGTTGAAAACAATTTGGGATCAGTCTATATAAAGGGACATACATGGCAAGCTTATGTGTTTAGATTTTGTTCTTTAACCAGAAGAGAATTAGCAGATATTTTTTTAAGGAGAAAGAGGTACATGGCTGGACTATTTAAAAAATTTTACTCTCAGGGCACCTGGGTGGCTCAGTTGGTTAGGTAACTGCCTTCAGCTCAGGTCATGATCCTGGAATCCTAGGATCGAGTCCCGCATCAGGCTTTCTGCTCAGCAGGGAGTATGTTTCTCCCTCTGACCCTCCCCTTCTCATGCGCGCTCTCTCTCTCTCGCTCTCATTCTCTCTCTCTCTCAAATAAACAAAATCTTTTAAAAAAATTTTAAAAAGCAAATACGAAAGAATAGTATAAAAATTACCATATCTATATCAGCCACTCAACAATTATCAAGATTTTACCACTTTTCCTCATTATATTTAAATGAAGGACTTTAAAGCAAACTTCTCACCTGATCTCTTTCCACCCTGAAACTCTACATATGAATATGTTTTTATCTAACCATGACACATTTTTTACATCTAACTAAATTAGTAATATTGTATTAATGTCTTTTAACCAATTGTGGACTGAAATGTTCTCAATTATCCCATAAATACATTTTTTACAGTAGATTTACTCAAATGAGGATCCCAATTAATTTCCTGTGTTGCATTAAGTTGTAATGATTCTTAAAAATCTTAAGTTAGAGCTTTTCCTATTCATCTCTCCCTCTTTTATTTTTTATTATATTAGTCACCATATAGTACATGATTAGCTTTTGATGTAGTGTTCCATGATTCATTATTTGCATATAATATCCAGTGCTCATTGCAACACGTTCCCCTCTTAATACGCATCACTGGGCTAACCCATCGCCCCACAGATTGTTTCCTAGCGTCCATAGTCTCTCATGGTTCCTCTCCCCCTCTGATTTCCCTCTCTTCAGTTTTCCTTTCCTTCCCTTAATGTCCTCTGTGCTATTCCTTATGTTCCACATATGAGTGAAACCATGATAATTGTCATTCCCTGCTTTACTTATTTCACTTAGCATAACCCCCACCAGTTCCATCCATGTCAATGGCAAATGGTTGCCATTCATCCTTTCTGATGGCTGAGTAATATTCCATTGTATATAGATACCACATCTTCTTTATCCATTCATCTGTTGAAGGGCATCTCAGCTACTTCCACAGATTGGATATTGTGGACATTGCTGCTATGAACATTGGGGTGCATGTGGCCCTTCTCTTCACTATATCTGTATCTTTGGGGTAAATACCCAGTAGTGCAATTGCTGAGTCATAGGGTAGCTCCATGTTTCACTTTTTGAGGAAACTCCATACTGTTTTCCAAAGTGGCTGTACCAACTTGCATTCCCACTAATAGTGTAAGAGGGTTCCCCTTTCTCCACATCCTCTCCTACACTTGTTGTTTCCTGCCTTGTTAATTTTTGCCATTCTAACTGATATAAGGTGGTATCTCAGTGTGATTTTGATTTGAATTTCCCTGATGGCTAATGATGTTGAACATTTTTTCATGTGTATGTTAGCCATTTGTATGTCTTCTTTGGAGAAATGTCTGTTCATGTGTTCTGCCCATTTTTTGACTTGATTATTTGTTTTTTGGGGTGTTGAGTTTGTGCTGATTCATGTGACAAGAAGTCTTTATAGATTTTGGATACCAGCCCTTTATCTGCAATGTCACTTGCAAATATGTTCTCCCATTCTGTCAGTTGCTTTTTGGTTTTGTTAACTGTTTCCTCTGCCGTGCAGAAGCTTTTGATCTTAATGAAGTCCCAAAAGTTCACTTTTGCTTTTGTTTCCCTTGCCTTTGGAGACATGTCATGAAAGAAGTTGCTGTGGCCAATGTAGTGGAGGTTACTGTCTATGTCCTCCTCTAGGATTTTGGTGGATTCCTGTCTCACACTGAGGTCTTTCATCCATTTTGAGTTTATCTTTGTATATGGTGTAAAAAAATGGTCGAGTTTCATTCTTCTGTATGTAGCTGTCCAATTTTCCCAGCACCATTTATTGAAGGATTTTTCCATTGGATATTTTTTCCTGATTTGTTAAAGATTTGTTGACCATATATTTGAGAGTCCAGTTCTGGAGATTCTATTCTGTTCCATTGATCTTTGTGTCTGTTTTTGTGCCAAAACCATGCTGTCTTGGTGATCACAGCTTTGTAATATAGCATGAAATCAGGCAACATGATGCCCCCAGCTTTGTTTTTCTTTTTCAACATTTCCTTGGTGATTCGGGGTCTTTTTTGGTTCCATACAAATTTTAGGATTGTTTGTTCCAGTTCTTTGAAAAATGCCAGTGATATTTTAATAGGGATGATGATGAAAGTGTAGATTGCTCTGGGCAGCATAGACATTTTAACAATTTTTGTTCTTCCAGTCCATGAGCATGGAATGTTTTTCCATCTTTTTGTGTCTCCCTCAATTTCTTTAATAAGTGATCTATAGTTTCTAGAGTATAGATATTTTACCTCTTTGGTTAGGTTTATTCCTAGGTATCTTATGGTTTTTGGTGCTATTATAACTGAAATCTATTCCCAAATTTCTCTTTCCACAGTTACATTGTTATTGTACAGAAAAGCAGGAGATTTCTGTGCTTTGATTTTGTATCCTGCCACATTATTGAATTGCTGTATGAGTTCTAATAATTTGGGGTGGAGTCTTTTGGGTTTTCCACATAAAGTATCATGTCATCTGTGATGAGACAGAGTTTGACTTCTTCTTTGTCAGTTGGAATACCTTTTATTTCTTTTTGTTGTCTGATCGTTGAGACTAAGACTTCTAGTACTATGTTGAATAACAGTGGTGAGTGTGGGCATCCACATTGTGTTCCTAAAAGTTCTCAGCTTTTCCCCATTGTGAATGATATTCACTGTTGGCTTTTCATAGATGGTTTTTACGAAATTGAGGAATGTTCCCTCTATCCCTACATTCTGAAGAGTTTTAATCAAAAAAGTATGCTATATTTTGTCAAATGCTTTTTCTGCATCAGTTGAGAGGATCTTATGGTTCTTGTCTTTTCTTTTATTAACGTGTTCTATCACACATTGATTTGTGGATGTGGAACCATGCTTGCATCCCAGGAATAAATCCTACCTGGTCATGATGGATAATCCTTTTAATGTATTGTTGGATTCTATTGGCTAGGACCTTCTTGAGTATCTTGACATCCATATTTATCGGGGATATTGGTCTTTAATTTTCCTTTTTGATGGTTTTTTTTTTCTTGGTTTTGGGATCAAGGTAATGATGGCCTCATAGAATGAGTTTGGAAGCTTTCTTCCTGTTTCTATTTTTTTGAAACAGCTTCAGAAGAATTGGTATTATTTCTTCTTTTTTTCATCTCTCTCTTTTATTCCCATACTATTGACTTACTAAAGAAATTTGGGGGGGGCACCTGGGTTGCTCAGTTGGTTATGCCACTGCCTTCAGCTCAGGTCATGATCCTGGAGTCCTGGGATCGAATCTCACATCAGGCTTCCAGCTCTGCAAGGAGTCTGCTTCTCCCTCTGACCTTCTCCCCTTCCATGCTCTCTCTCACTTTCTCTCTCTCTCTCTCAAATAAATAAATAAAATTTAAAAAAAAGAAATTTGGTATAATGTCCTGGCATCTGTTCCACATATTGCATTTATTATTTGCTTCTTTGTTGATATAATTTAACTTTTCTTACATTTTTCCTGTTTCCTACAATGGGTAGTAGACTCTTGAGGGCCTAAGGATTCAGCTTCAATTTTTAAGACAAGAATACTTCATAGGTTGTATTCTATACTTTAGATTGCATCCCTTTGAGAAGCACTTACTATCTGGTTGCTGCACTCACAGGGATGCTCAGATTGATGATCAGATTTGCTTCCAAGATGCCTTTACCAGTACTGTGTGAAGGATGGGCTAAGGTGAAAGCACTTTGGTAGCAGGCAAATCAGGCATCATAGCACTACAGGAGCAAAGAAGTGAAAGTGATCTAAGTCAGGAACAATAGATAAACAAAGGAAATGTCATATTCAAGAAATAATTCTGGAGTAGAATTATTAGATGATTGGAAATATACTCCAAGTTTAAATGGGAGATAAGAGTTGGAGCATGTGAACAGTGGTGAGGACAAAATAATATAAACTCTGTGACAGCAGACATATGTATGTTGCCTGATACTGAACCCTTAATGCTTATCATGGTGCTTGGCCTGCAGTAGGTATTCGATAAATACTTGTTAAATGCATGTATGAATGGATGGGTGGATAGAAGGGTGGAGAGGTGGTGCATAAGCTTCAAAAACAGAAGACTAATTAGGTGATAACACCACTACTAATAGCTGGGGAGAAAATTTGAAACATCCATCAAATTTGGCTTTCCTTCAGGATATTTCTCTATTTATCATTTGTACCATAGGAAAATGTTTGACACTGTATATTTCAAATTATATAGCACAGGGACATAAAGAAATACCTAAATAAATATAAATGTATTCCTTGGAATATATATCTGGATTACAGGAATGTAGGGATGAACTTTTAACTTTTTTTTGGCCTCAAATAATACAGAATTTTTAGAAAGTTCCTAGGATGGTAATAATGTGAGAATTCAGACAGTCAACTAGCATTTCACATGATAAAATTAGGAACATTAAAACTAATTACAAATTTTCAAAACCAGAATCTCTTTTTTTGAAAAAATCCATAAAATTAATAAGCCTTTAGCCAGGTTAACTAAGAGAAGAAGAGGTGATGATACAAAATAACAAATATAAAAAATGAAAGCGGGGACATTACCACAGATCCCATTACATTCAAAGGATAATAAAGGAATATTGGGCCAAGTAATCGGATAATCTATATGAAATTTACCAATTCTTTAAAAGGCATAATCTATCCAAACTTGCACAAAAATAAATACAAAATCTGAAAATCCCTGTCTCTATTAAAGAAGTTGAAAACATGATTAACAGCCTTTCAAAACAGCGTCGGGTTCAGATGTGTTCACTGGTGAATTCTCCTAAACCTTTACGGAAGAAGTTATATCAATTCTGTACAATTTCTTCCAGAAGAAAGAAGTTGGGGGAATATTTCCTAACTCAGTCTACAAGGCCAGCATTACACTGTTACCAAAACCAAAGATATTACATGAAAAGAAAACTAAAGACCAATCTCTCTCATGAATACAGATGCAACAATCCTTCATAATATATTAACAAGTTGAATCCCACAACACATACAAAGAATTAAACACACAACGAAGTCTGATTTACCCCAGACATGCAAGGTTGGTTCAGCATTAAAAAAATCAATGTAATCACATCAACAGGTAAAAAAGAAATATCACATGATCATATAAGTAGATGAAGAAAAATATTTGACAAAAGCCCACAGCCATTGATGATAAAACTCTCAGCAAACTAAGAGCAGAGGGAAACTTCAACTTGATGAAGAACACCTACACAAAATTCCTAGAGCTAACATCAGACTTATTGATGAGATACTCAAAGCTTTCCCACTAAAATCAGGAACAAGACAAGTATGCCCTCTGTCATTACTGTTTTTGCATTCTGATTCAACCAGTTTGGATAATTGTCCTATCCCTGATCTAATCACTGGGGTTATTTTATTTTCTGATTGGCTAGGTCTTTGCCATATGCCCTTTGCCATGTACAGGAATGGCTAGATCCCAAAGGAAATTTTGAATACTGCTACTATAAACAGGGCAAACACATTATAGGATGATAAAAACACTAAAACATGCTCTGGTTTGTACTATGCTTTCACAGTTATCCTATTGTCATTACTATCTCCATAAATAAAAAACTGAAACCCACTGAGGGGTGTGGTTAGGCCGAAAACTCTGTTCTCCTCTTCCTCAGCCCGTGTTCTTCCACTGGACTAGATCATTCTGCATACTAGGAAATCCATTCTTCCAAAAATGAATGAAAGAATTCTTCCCCTAGAAAAAGTGTACTTTTTTTTTTTTTTTTTGCTGGCTAAAAGAAATGATTTTGCAGTAAAATACAAAAGTTCCTCTTTCCAATTTATCAGTTGTCATCCCAAATGTTTCTGAAATAAAAATGATGAATGGAGTAAGAATCATCTCCTAGGAAAGCTGATGGCCCTAAAGGACAGCACTTGCTTATTATTCATACTGATGTTAAAAAGATTCCATGATTCAAAGAGCAAAGTAGCTAGCAGAGTGTGCTAAGGTATGTCGCTTACCATCAGAGAAATCACCCGTGTGCCCTTCCAATAATAAGATTTTACATAGTTACTGGTTTAAATTTCAATACATTCTAGCTGAATGGTAAATTTCCCCCTAATAAAAGGAAGACATTAGAATTAATACGTCTTTCACTCAGAGTAATGAGTGGTCTGTGTTGAACCTAACTGAAACCATAATAGTTTACTTGAATAAGATTTGCTTTTTAATAAAATGAGCTGGCAAATGTAAAGGAGATGAATATTTAAAATTCAGACTAGACTATTCTTTTTTGGCACCTCTTGCTCTTTGCTTCCTCCTAGAAGCACAAAATGGCAGAATTAATAAAGTTTTTCCTGACAAACTAGATTTTAAATTCTACAGGAGCAAAGACCATTCCTATTGTACTCACTGCCTGGCAGCCGCACAGAGACTAGCATAGGGGAGGTAAATAAATGAGTAAGCAAATGATTTATGTGATTTTCTTAGAGGGATGAGAGTCTTCCAGCTTTTGGATTTCAATGTGACACACGTTGTTTTCTAGAACTCTAAGCCCAAATTTCAGAAAGTCCTTCCTACTATAACCCCAATTTTAGAAATCTCTCCCTCTCCAGAACTCTCTTGTATTTCAGCTCATACCTCCTCACTTGGAATTTATTTACCACTTGTCATTTTCATGTATATATTTTATTTTCCTCTGTTAAATTGCAAGTTTCTTGAAACCTAGGTGTATCCTCTCTACTCCCCCTACAACTTAATTCAGCCCTCAAATTCACAAGTTTGAATTTCCACTTGTTTCTGATAATCTAGACAGTTTTTGGAAAGATATACTCAAAGGAAATATGCTACTACGTTTAAATGTAAATAAAAACCAGGTCTCAGAAAGTAAGAGTCCATGTAAATAAAAGGAAAGAATAAAATTTCTTGGAGTTAATGAGATATTTATACTTGGGCCAGAAATTTGGTTCTGAGAAGAAGGGGGACAACTTAATACACGTTGCTAGTTATGCAGTGGCAAAAACCTTTCCCCCCTGAAATTAAACCCATAGAGAAATTTATCAGAGGCTGTTGTGGAAGAAAGCAAATGGGCATTGGAGTCAGGTGGTCCTGGTTTCCTGTCACATTTTCTGTCCTTTCCTAATTGTGTAACTTGGGCGCAAGGTATTTAACCTTTCCATATCTCAGTTTCTTCATTTTGGAAAATGAGGACTTTGGTAACTATAAATCCCACAGAATTATTATAAGGACTGTTACTGTTAAGTCAGTTTCTTTTCTTCCTCTTCCCCCTCCTCCTTCCTTCTCTTCTTCTTCTTCTTCTCCTTCTCTTTCTTCTCTTTCTCCTTCCCCTCTTCTTCATCATAATTATGGTAGTAGGAGTAGGAATAGTCATTACTACTGCATGCTTACTCTACCAGGTCATATGCCAAGGGATCCATGTGTCTTGTCTCATTTCCCTCTCATTCTCTCCTTGTGAGGGAGGTGACTAAAGTAGCTAGATGAGGCACCTGGCCTAAGGTCCCACGGTTAGTAGATGGTGTGACTGTCTGTGGGCACTCAGTCAAAGTTAATTCTCTTCTCCTCCTTGCATGGCCTGGTGCACATTGCCCACCACCACATTTTTTTAAAAATTTTTTTTTTTAAGATTTTATTTATTTGACAGAGAGAGAGATCACAAGTAGGTAGAGAGGCAGGCAGAGACAGAGGAGGGAGGAAGCAGGCTCCCTGCAGAGCAGAGAGCCCAACGCAGGGCTCGATCCCAGGACCCTGGGATCATGACCTGAGCTGAAGGCAGAGGCTTTAACCCACTGAGCCACCCAGGCGCCCCCGACCACCACATTTTTACAGAAAGAATAACCAGTGGACTGATTTCCTACATGTGTCATTTCCTCAGGACTATGGGGCATCTTTGGACCATATTAGGACCAATGTAAAGAGAAAATGTCAGATGACACAGAAATCTCAAGTCTCCCAAGAATTTCACTATATAATCTTTGCGTCTTGTTTGCATGGTTATGTGCCTTAGTTTAGATCAGTCAGATCAAACCCCAGCTTCCTCGGACTCCGAGGCACTTTATTTTCCCTGGTTGCTGGACACAGAGACATACTGCCCATCTCACCCCTTCACTCTCTGAAAGAGATCAAATGCATTTACCACAGGGAGTCTAAGAACTGAGATTGAAGAGGCCCAAGTTCAAGTTCAGACATGCCATTCATTAACCACAGGACCCTGGGAGGGTCACTCTGAAACCTGACTGTCACTACTGATAGACTGAATAAAGTGGACAAGCTTAGTAGTTGTCTAATTGCTTTTTTCGGGACCTGACTCAGGGACTGAGACTCCCGGGGAAGAAGGAGATTGAGGTGTTTTCGGTCCCTAACTTAAATCTGGGAGGCTCCAGTTTTATTGATTTTTGTTTACTGGGTGTTGGCTTTCACTTGGTTTAAAAAAGAGCTTCTGACTCACTGAAGTAGATTTTTTTTTTCTTTTTTGAAGTAGACGACTGTTAATGGTCCTGGTTCAACAATCTCCAAGTGCTCTTCCATCCCAGGAAGTACTGACGGCCTTACGTGGGAGCTTGATGTTACGATTTGCTACTAGCCAGAGGCTAGTTAAGAGAAGTTACCAGACAGACTTTCTTCCTTCTCTTGGCTAACTTCTGAAAATATACTTCAAATCATAGTCCTTCTCTGAAACTAGCATAGATGGCCACAGAAAGGCATTGGTTACAAGTGAGACCAGATGAACTGGGAAATGATTTACTGTTTTCAGCAAATTAGCTGGAGGGAAAAAAAGAACCCTTTCTCCCCTCTAACACTGTGGGGAGGAAGTAAACAAAACATTCCATCCGAAGGGATTCAGAATTTCCCAGATGCTAAGCCAGTGGGCCCACTGGAGAGCTCTAAATCACTAGGAATTTCCCAAAGCATCCTCAAAGCACAGAATCATCTCGTGTGAAAGAAATAGGGACAGCGTGAACTGCCCTCCGGGCTTGTAGTCAGAAGATCTGGTTGTGGTCTTTTCTATGGCTCTCCTTGTTCAGAATTGAGCAAGTCACTTTCCTGGCTGGTCTTGGTTTCCAAATCTGTTAAGATTCTGGACTAGATATGTGTTATTTAAGTCCCTTCTTGCTCTAACACACTGTGTTCCTCCAAATAACCCAGGAGTCAGCCAAATGAACAGCCCTGCAACCTCTGGCCTGTGTATCACCTCTCAGGATTGAAGAGAAATGCTTCAAACCCCAACCCCATAGACCGTCGTATGCCCACTGAGCCTCCCCTTGGTGCCTCCAAAGTTTACTGGGAGGGTTAGGTTCTTCCTAGGCATATCTTACTCAGACAGTCTATTTACACTGAGTTCTTGATGCTGTTTTTCTTTCCATGGCTGATTTTTATATTTCTTTGTACTTTATGTTGATGTTTCAGAACAATGCCTTTTTTTTCAATCGCCCCTAAATATCACATATTAAAGAGGACTGGGTAATAGACTTTAACAACAACGAATAGGGAATAACCAAGAAAGGGTTACATTACAGGAAAGTAGGTCACTTAAAACTGAATTTTTAAAGTGTTTCTATTCTTAAAAGTCACATGTCATGATTGTTACCGAGAACCTTCCACCTGGCGATTCTCTTTATTTCCATCAGTCCCTCACTCCTTGCTCACTCCCCTCCTTTCCATGACCCCCCCCCAGGGAAATTCCTAAATACTTCAGATTTGTCCAAGTTCATTTTGTAAAGGAATTCATCTCTCTCTCTTTTCTAATGATGCTCTTTTGCCCTGCCCTGGGGCTAAGTGTTCCACATCTAAAAAGGGTCAGCACATCGTTTCTGATTGATCTCTGTGCTTCAGTTTCCTCATCTGGAAAATGAGAAAAATCACATTTCTGTGGGTAATTGTGAGGCTTCAGTGAGATGATGCCTACTTTGTACCTACCCCAAAGAGTGCCTGGTATGTAGGAAGTCCTCAATTAATGTTAGCTATTACTAGCTACTTGCATTTGCAATACTGCATAATCTTGTTTGGAGGATTAGTGACAAAGCGTACTACAGGGCTTGTCTCATGGAAGGCATATGAAAACATGTAAATGTGTTAATACTTACAGAAGGCCCACTTTATACGAAACACTCTTTTATTTATGTACATTTTATGTACATGACAACCAAAAGAGGGATGCTTTTCTTAGCCTCATCTCCCAGATGAGGAACGGGAAACACAAAGAGGTTACCTAACTTGCCTCAGGTCACACAGCTACTTAATAAAAAACTTAAGGCATAAACGCAAGCAACTAGGTTTTATAAGCTGTGTTTTTACCCACCATGTTGCTCTACCTTTTTTTTTTTTTTAAGTAGTGGCATTCATTAATAACTGAGGACAGAAGCTTCTTCACTTAATGGCATTTTCTAACTATGGCAATTTATAACAAGAAACAAATTCTCCTAACATACTATTAACAGATTTTTAATTTAAATCCTACTTAGTTAACATACAGTGTGATATTGGTTTCAGGAGTAGAATTCAGTGGTTCATCACTTCCATACAACACCCAGTGTTCATCGTAACAAGTGCCTTCTTTAATGCCCATCACCCATCTAACCACCCCCCACCCACTTCTCTATCGTTAAGAGTCTCTTATAGCTTGTTTCCTTCTCTCCTTTTTTGCTTTCCTTCCCTTTCCTTATGTTCATGGTTTCTTTTTTTTTTTTTAATTTTTATTTTATTTTATTTATTTTGACAGAGAGAGGCAGAGAGGCAGGCAGAGAGATAAGGGGAAGCAGGCTTCCTGCTGAGCAGAGAGCCCGTTGCGGGACCCAAGCCCAGGACCCTGAGACCATGACCGAGCTGAAGGAAGAGGCTTTAACCTACTGAGCCATCCAGGCACCCCATGTTCATGGTTTCTGTCTCAAGTTCCACATATAAGTGACATCATATAGTATTTGTCTTTCTCTGACTGAATTATTTAATTTAGGATAATACACTCTAGTTCCATCCATGTCACTGCAAATGGCAAGATTTCATTCTTTTTGATGGCTGAGTAATATTCCATTATATATATTTATAAATAAATACATATTTATACACACACACACACATCTTCTTTACCATTCATTCATTGATGGACATTTGGACTTTCTCCATAGTTTGACTACTGATAATGCTGCTATAAACATAGGGGTACATGTACCCCTTTGAATCTATACTTTGGTATCCTTTGGATAAACACCTAGTAGTGTAATTGCTGAATCATAGAGTAGTTCTATTTTTAACTTTTTGAAAAACCTCCAAACTGTTCTCCAGAGTGGCCGCACCAGTTTGCATTCCCACCAACAGGGCATGAGGGTTCCCCTTCCTCCATATCCTCGCCAATACTTGCTGTGTCTTCTGTTGTTGATTTTATCCATTCTGACAGACTTAGCATACTTAAAAAAAAAAAAAAGTAGTTTTTGGTAGTTCACTAGGTCTTCCAGGAATGTTTTCAAGAAGTGTGGTTGCTTTTTAATTGCTTTCTGTAGCATTTGTCCTGTGTCTAAGCTATGAGATAAGAAGCTATGCTGGACAAAGCTGGTATAACCGTGAGATCTCAACACCTGTATCAAGAGAGCATTGAACTTCGGAGTTCCCTCTATTTGTTTAGGTGTATGCGACACAGAGACGACCTTATTAATGGAACTAACGGAGCTCAGGAATATGAGAGTGGACCCAAAAAGCGTTTAGTATACAACAAAACCAATCTGGTACTACTTTCATGGTCACACAATTGTTCCTGTCCTGCGTTATAATTAAGCATTAGGATCAGCTACCCACTAAAATCCAGCAGTCAGAATTATTTTTCTAAAATCAAACCAAACTTTTTATGTGGCAGCTTTGCAGACAAGTACTCCAGTGAAGGAAAACAGAGGGTTTGGGGCTCCAGATGGGGGTTGCAGATGTGTGGCGAGATTGTTTATTGCCCTTCTAGAAGGAAGGCTTTTTATTGGGGCATTTGTGTGAGTAGACACTAGATTGGTTGCAAACCCAGGACCCATTCCTTCTCTTTGCAGTTAGAATGCATTTCTACTTTCTAACATAACCTGGGCTTTTTTGCAGAGATCTACTCTGTATATACATATGTTTCAAAGGGCACTAACCCTCTCCTCCTGGTCTCCAGCAAGTGGACCCTGATTATGCTGATTAGGTTAAGCCAATCATTGTCATCTCTCTCCCTTGGCTAAATCACTGAATCCAGAATAGACCCGTATGGATACAGACCTGTGATACAAAATGTTAGACAGTATCCTGGGGGCTTCTGGGAAATGGATCTGGGTTCTAAAAAGAAACACTGTAGAGACAGCCTCTTTCTGCCTCTGGACACTGTTTTATCTCAAAGTAATGCCTGTAACAGATAGGGGCATTGTGTGTGCTAAGGATCGCACAACAGACAGAAGAAAGGCTAGATCTTCCATGATACTCTAGAGTCATGGACTCTACTGCTCATAGTGCCTGTTTTTTGTTCCATCTGCCCTTTCAGTTATGTGAGATAATAAATCTCCTCATTGTTTAAGGTGGTTGGAGTTAGGCTTTGCTCTTGTTTGATGCCCTGTGCGTTCTCCGTCATAACGTGCATATGTCATTTTATGTGACATACATGTGTCACTACATGTATGGGGCACATAAGAAAAGCCAGACTGCTTTTAGGGAAAGGTGGTAGCTCCCCTAAGCCAAGATAAAACAGAAGTTCAGGGTTCTCCCAACACCTGAACAATGGCAAACCTGTCAGCCTGGGGCCCAGTGTGGTTCATAGACCAGCAGGCGTCAGCCTTATCTGTGAGGTTACTTGAAAGGCAGAATCTCAAGCCCCAACCCTGACTACTTCATCAGAACATGCATTTTAACAAGATTGGTCAGTGTTTCCTCTACACATTCAGTTGGAGAAGCATCATCCGAGGATGCTTGAGTCCCGGAAGAAAGGCAGGAGAAAGGGGCCCAGAAACAGGGTTTCCTAGGTATTTCCTGAGGAGCTTTCAAGCCTTCAAGGGTCGCTTCCCTCTCCTTTCCCTTCTTTCTAGCTGGAGGGAAGGGTCTGAAAGCCATTCACATGTGCTAGCTCTTCTCCTTGTCCCCTTCTCTAAAGATTTTTCTCTTTGACTCTTTGAAACCAAAATCACAATGCCTACATGGAGAATTCTAGCACAATTCCTTTGATGCCCAGGGGAAAAGGGATGCTTCTCCCTGTACTATACCTGCTGTAGAGGGCTTTTAATTAAAGAACTGGAGCCACATTTCACAAACACAGCTATTACTTGTGAATTCAACTTTGGGCAAGAAAAGCTGAATTGGAAGAATAGCCAACCCACAGCAGCCAATATGGCACACACTGTATCAGGTACTCGGGAAGGATCTGGTACATAATTTGTAGGGCTTGGTGCAAAATGAAGATGCAGGGTCCCTAACTCAAGAATTATTAAGAATTTTTTTTAAAGATTTTATTTATTTATTTGACAGAGATCACAAGTAGGCAGAGAGGCAGGCAGAGAGAGAGGAAGGGAAGCAGGCTCACTGCTGAGCAGGGAGCCCAATGTTGGGCTCGATCCCAGGACCCTGGTATCATGACCTGAGCCGAAGGCAGAGGCTTTAACCCACTGAGCCACCCAGGCACCCCAAGAATTGTTAAGAATTTTAAGAAGGCAATAGTTGAGCACTACATCAAGGGCCGGACCCCTCTAAGATTTGCACAACTGTACTGGTGAAGCCAGCCCTGCTCTCAGAATAAAAATGAGCAGAAGAGAAATCAATGCAGTTGTCTCTACTTTCAGAAAACTTTTTACAACAATAAGAAATTGTCACTGGAACAGGTCCGCGTTGGTTCATGGGGAGTAAGATTGTGAGAAAACCATTCATACTAAATATCATTTATTCATTTCTTGATTCAAACCTACCATATGCCAGGTACACTGCTAGTGTCTTGGATACGAATTTAGAAAAGAAGAGACATCCCCCTTCCTAATGGGGCTCACACTTTAGTGGACAAACTAACATGACAATAGGTCTATATTCTGAGGCAGCAGCTCATGATGATAGAATAATCCAAAAAGTATTAAGTATTTGAAACTGAATCACCAATCCATAAAATCTAAAGTCTTCTATAGATTAGTAAAGTTCTCCATCCTGACAAATTTATTGGTGTGTGTGGCAAGCTTTTTAAATGAGGCCAAGAAGCAGGTTGTTCTAGGGTAGCACAAACCAAGCTTCTGGTTGAGGGACGAGGTGCATCATTCTGCCTACATGGAAATTTTGTCAATTGTGTACTTACCTATTTTCCTCATGCATGATATCTGGGCCCTATTCCTTTTTTTCTTCACTATATCCTACCAAAACACCTATCCCAATTCCATTACCAGAGGTGGGCAGATCAAATGAAGTGACCCATTTTCCTGATGTGTTTGGAGAATGTATGGCAATGTCTACAAGACCCAAACTTGTGCATAGGAGAGAATGGAGAAATCTGTACTTAAAGTCAGGCTCAAATTAAAAAGAGGAAAAAAAGGGGCTGCCTGGGTGGCTCAGTGGGTTAAGCCTCTGCCTTCAGCTCAGGTCCTGATCTCAGGGTTCTGGGATCGAGTCCCGCATCAGGCTATCTGCTGGGCAGGGAGCCTGCTTCCTCCTCTTTCTCTCTCTCTCTGCTTGTGATAAATAAAATCTTTAAAAAAAAAAAAAAAAGAGGAAGCTCATTTTAAACCTTTCAAATCCCAGTAAGTGAGCAATTTTCACATCTTTGAATACCAAATCCAATTAACCTTTTGTAGAGGAATTTGAAGCAAGCTGCATTTGGCCAGGCCAGTAATTGATTAGCAAAGCTGGCATGAGTTTGGAGTGGGTAAGTTCCAAAGGCCTTATGTACAACCATGTTTACAAAAATCTAAAGCTATATCACTGATTCAGATGTCAAGTTTACCCCTGACACTTGGAAGAGAATCCCCAAATTATAATCCCTATTCGAGAGAGTAACAAAACACATTAAGATGTGGAGATTGGGGGCACCTGGGTGGTTCAGTGGGTTAAGGCCTCTGCCTTCAGCTCAGGTCATGATCTCAGGGCCCTGGGATCGAGCCCCGCATTGGGCTCTCTGCTCAGCAGGGAGCCTGCTTCCTCCTCTCTCTCTGCCTGTCTCTGCCTACTTGTGATCTTCATCTGTCAAATAAATAAACAAAATCTTTTAAAAAAAAAGAAAGATGTGGAGATTGGACCCACAACTGGGTCTACTCTCTAATTGATGCTCATCAAAACCCCTGCATCCTTACATGGTGATTCATATTCCTACCTTAGGAAACCTACAAATTACTCCTTATTGTCAACCTAAGATGCTTTATATGAATAGTGGAAACCTGAATGTTAAACTTGTAAATATCAAGATACTACTATAATATTTTGTCAAGCATGAACTCAGAAAACATAATTTAACCAGGCTGACATTCTCTTAAGTAACTGGAATTCACATGATCAAGATTAGGCTTTTCTGAGAAAAGAGCTTTCAAGTACCACATGAATATTAAGCTTGGAAAACCAATGGGGAACAATTTGAGATGTCTTATGTTACGTATCATTTTATCCATGATGGATGCACTCACCCTTTAAAAACATTTTCTGATCTACACGTTTATTTGAACAGTGTCCAGTTGGCATCAGAAGTAGGGCGTCTTGTACAAATCATCCCGTGACTTCTGGGTGGCTGTAGGGGAGTTCTGGAGCCTTGGTCTTAAAGGGTACCAGCGACACATATCCAAAGCCATGCTTTGCAAGGAAGCCGGGCACACAGCCTGCCTTCCTCCATCTCCATTGCAAGCCTGGAAGCAAGCCTGTCTATGCTTTTGTGAATCTGAACCTACTCAGGTTGAGCCAACTAAATCAGTGGGGAAATACAAATGCCCACTTCATTTTTATTCAGGAGATTAGAGGCTTGCAGTAGCGAGCTTCCTAGGACAGCGTGCCAGAGAAGCTCCAGGAAGTAGGTCTTCCTTAAAGAAGGCAAATGTGAATGTGGCATTTTCAGAGAACCAGAGAAAACCCTTAAAGGAAAAAGAGAAGCTCCAGCGAGGACAACTTTGTTGTCATTTAAGGCCCAAACATAAGTATATCTACTCAGAAACAGCTAGGAGAGCATCTTACTGGAGATTATGGATAAATGAGAGCTAAGTCTAAAGGGTTACCCATTCCTAGTAAGATAATATTGTGTTCCATTGACTGTAAAGTCTGAAGAGGTTTGGTTTGGTTTGGTTTGGTTTTTCATTATTGGAGTCACTCTAATAATATATTCAATATTTTCCTAGGATATGCGGTGGTGTGAGAGGTAGCATGGTACCATGCTGACAACTGTATACTCTGTAGCCAAAATTCCTGAATTTGAATCCTGATTTAACCATCTTCTAGCTTTATCTTGGGTAAGTTACTTAACCTCTCTGGACTCAGTTTTCACATCAGTATAGTGGGGATAGTGTAGCACGTACCTTACACTGTTGTTGTAATGGTTCAATAGGTAAAGCATTGATAGAACAATTAGAACAGGGCCTGACACACAGGAAGAACTTCCTTATCCTACAGTTTGTAAGAGAAATGGTGAGGGCCAGGATTTGACCAATTCAAGACTCTTCTTTGATTTCATTCATGTTATTCTTCATTTAGTATGAAAACAAAGCAACTCCTGACCCTGTAAGACTATAGAGATGCTAAATTGGTATCAGGGCATTTGAAAGAATCCTGCCGTAACTGTAGGATGAAGCAATCAAGGATACTTTTGTGAGAGGGAGTCACACATTAATTCAACAAATATTTACTAATTGCTCATTATGTGCCTGGCATCACACTTATGCTCAGGATATCTATTTTTTAAAAATTCATTTTTTTATTTTAGAGAAAGAGAGAGAGAGAGCACGCTCACATGAGCAGGGAGAAGGGCAGAGGGAGAGCTAGAGACAGAATCTCAAGCAGACTCCCCACTGAGCAGGGAGCCCAATGCAGGACTCGATCCCAGGACTCTGAGATCATGACCTGAGCCAAAACCAAAGTCAGACACTTAACTGACTGAGCCATCCAGACGCCCCTCAGAATTCTTGATGAACAAGAGGGATAAGGCTCTTTTTTTGTACTGAGGCTGTGCTTTGAAGGACTTGGGAGAATTCAATGAAGAGAGCTGCAGAAAACAGCCTTGGTAAAGGTTCAGAGATAAGATAAGAATGGTGGACATGGAAGAAGAAAAAGTTTATTTTGGGCAGTTTGTGCCGATGGAAGCCTGGAGAACTTGATGTAGCAAGCAAGAGAGAAGGAATGATTGAGGGTTTGGACAAGAGTAAGAAGTGAGGAAGCGTATATACACAAAGAGGACATACATGAAGGACAGGGAGGGAAATTGGGTAGAACCCGGGAGTATGGACAGCTTGAAATCTATTTTAGGATTCTAGGAGTGAAATAAGGTCCATATTTACTACAGTGGGTGACAGAAAGAGGAAAGAAGAATACAGAGAGTCATTTTAAAATCAGAACTCATAGTACCTGGTGACTGAACCTAGGAGATCAAGCACAAAAAAGAATAAAAGGTGATCCTATGTCTTCCCAAGCAGTCAAGGTAATTAAAGCATTAACATGGCTCAAATAATAGAGTCCCTCAGATTACTCAGCTTAAAGATAATCAATTTTATAGACTGATTTGATCAATGAAGAACATCTTAATCAAAACAGCACATTAAAAATTAGTAGCAAACTCGAAATGAAATGTCTACTCTCGTGCCTATTTCTACCATACATCAAGGGGAAGGTCACGGAATCACATAAAAAATAACAGGCAGACTCAAATTTGAATTCTTTGCTATAGGGTCTGTCTTATTCTGTCTGAGCCTTGGAGAAAATATCATATCTCACAAGATTATACAAACCAAAGCAAAAGATATTCAACTCATTCAACTCAGTGGTGCTCACAGCTGTTGGGCTCCCTCTCTTCTACACTCTACTCCAACCTGTTTCAACTATGCGGAGCATCTTTTCTCCTAAAATTGCACAAACTTGGGGCACCTGGATGGCTCAGTGGGTTAAAGCCTCTGCCTTTGGCTCAGGTCATGATCCCAGGGTCCTGGGATGCAGCCCCGCATTGGGTTCTCTGCTCAGCAGGGAGCCTGTCTCCTCCGCTCTCTCTGCCTGCCTCTCTGCCTCCTTGTGATCTCTGTCTGTCAAATAAACAAATAAATAAAATCTTTAAAAAAATTGCACAAACTCGTGAATCAAGGCAACACACATTCAACAACTACTGGAAGAGAATTCGTGAAACTCGAGTCTGTAGAGGATTCACTCAGGAGTAAAAGAACAAAGTGTCTTTGGTCAGTACAGGAGACACAGTAATGGGAGCTGGAACATGATTAAGAGACAGAGTCACAGACTGTTGCAGCCTAAATCATGCAGCAGTGAGCCAATGGGGCCAGTTCATACACACCTGGACAGATGCTAGGAGAATGACCACTGGCAACAATGCCTCTAAGCTCAGAGGTTGACCCGAGTGCCGATTGTCAGAGCTG
The DNA here is from genome assembly GCF_902655055.1 of Lutra lutra. NCBI lineage: Eukaryota > Metazoa > Chordata > Mammalia > Carnivora > Mustelidae > Lutra > Lutra lutra. The sequence continues at coordinate 142,547,605 of NC_062281.1, forward strand.
GAAGGGCCCTCCAAATCATTGTGCTGAATCCTATCACTTTGCAGATGAGGACACTGAGGTCAGGAGGCAGTGTGGGAAGGAAGGCGTATAGCAAAGCAAAGGGAGCGGGACAGTGGGTAGTGATGAGCTCATATGTCGGAAGCAGGTAGACCTCAGACAAATTACTTATGTTCTCTTGGCCTCAATGTTGACAACCTTCTTTTTTTAAATGGGAAAAAAAAATATACCATCTGTAAGAGGAGCTTGTGATTATTAAGTGAAACGCTTTGTGAAAACTACAGGGCACAGCTGGCTTTGAGGATCATTTTGAATTCATCTTTACAAGCACTCCTCCCAGCCCACATACGGCATCGGCACACATGCTCTGGGGTACGTCTGCTGTGGGGCAAACAATCAGGAAGCCATTATTCCCCCAGCTTTCTGCCCAGGCCCTAAGACCACAAAGCCCAAGTCAACTACCACCCACATAAGGAGGGAGCTATTGCCAACGCACCCATGCGTTGTAGAGGTGGGTAGCAGGGCACTGGAGAGACAGGAAATGCAAGAGTTAAGAGTAAAACAAAACTTGGCTGGTGTTTTGGTCTCTGAGGCCCCAGTGGCAGGCGGCCAACTTGTGTTTGTGGCCAAAGGGAACTTGACAACGAAGGAATGGGAAGCATCTGAAAGGGAGAGCTCGGTTTGTTTTCTTCCTGGGGGCAGGGTTTTTCTTGGGTGTTTGAAGTCATTTCTCCCTGTGACAAAAATATGGTGGGATTTCCTGACATAAATTACCTACCATCATGCAAATGTAAAAACAAAACAAAACCAGGAAAAAAATGGTTAGTTGAGCAATTACTATGTGTGCCAGGTACTAGACAGACTAAGCATTCGATATGCATGAGCTCATTCATTCTTCAGCAAAACTCTCTGAGATAGGTATTCGTATCATTATATTGATTTTTTAAACTGAGAAAATGGCAAAAAGAGGCACAGAGAAGTAAATGGGCCCAGACTGCTGAGCTAATAAGTGAGAGAGATCCGGGTGTGACGCAAGTGGCTTCACTCAGAAGCCTGCCCCCCACCTCACTGACACGGCTCTGTGCTACCCAGTCTGATGGATTGAGGGGAGCATGAAGAGCAGAGAGCTCAGAATGGAAACACAGAACAGTGCCACTCACACTAGGAAGGACGAGGAAAGAAGAGAGAAGAGGGAGGGGTGGAACCGTGCAAAATCACACACTGTGCGGAAAAGCACCCAGCAGGGGAACCCAGGAGCACGGCCCTAGAAGCTGTGTTGCTAAAAGAGGTTGGCTGCTCTTGACAATGGACAAGAGCCTCACTAACCCAGCTGCCCCAGACTAGTCCAGGATGATGGGTGGCAGTCATTCACCACGGTGGCTCGGAGATGATGGGATCGGGGACTCATCTGCGATTCCAATCTGCTCTGCCACTTCTTAGTTGTGCACATAACCCTGGGCCTCATTTTCCTCATTCATCAAATGGGATTAAGAATAACCTTGATAGGGTTACTGTGAGAGACAAGTGATAGGCCGTTTGTACAGCCCTCACTCGGAGCCCGGCACACTTGTACATTACACACAGGAATGATAATGACCAGCACGACTATCCCCACAAGGTGAGGGGCCCACTTCTTTACGGGCCACTTTTGCCTGCAGAGAATCTGCAGAGTCTTGAACTTTTGCACACTTTGAATGCACATGCCTTATATATGGGGTTCATCTCTCCTGTAGTTTTTCTTGCTTCGACTGAAGAACTTGTGAGGAAAACAAGAAACACAGAGTGCCGGTAAAAAGGTGATACCAAGAGCTGTGCTTGTAGTTACTGCAAAGTAAACAGCATAAATGCTGTTTCGAGTTCATAAATAAACTTGGAGATGACTGCATATTTTCACACATTCTTAAAATATGCATTTTGTTATAGTTATTGAGGACTGAGTATCCGTTAGAAACCTTACAATCAAAGGCATGTTAAAGCCTTAGCTACAATGGAGCTATTAATATGGAATTGGGAACTATAACATTTTCCAAGCCACACAGTCAAAACGACTTTTTTTTCATATGAAACAAAGGTCAACTGATGATTGAATTATCTCTGAAATGCTATAAAATAAAAAATTTTGATAACTGAAACTAGGAGATGTACTCAATAGATTGTTAAGCAAGACAAGGAAATAGATTTCTCAGCCTAGCAAGGGAGAAATGCATTAAGTACCAAAGAAAGCTTTGTAAATTTCTCTGAAATATCCAATGCGATTTACTAAAGTTTGCTTTAACATACAGTGCCATAGAAACCTATAAAGTAAAATGTGAGAAACTGGAAGCCAGCCGGATTAAAAACAATCAGAACAAAGATATTCTGGATAGTAGTTTCGTTACTTCCGTGATTATTTACTCCTTTTTTTTAACTACCCAGAAATTTGTATGTGAGGTATTATAGGTGTTTAATAGTAGTATAGGAACTGGACAGGAATCTCCTCAGATTTAATTTTTGTGTGGTAAGAAAAAAAAAGTAAGCACCTTGTAACAACAGTACTTACTTTCAGTTGTTGTGGTGCAGATGATCTCACTATTCTACCCTTGCCTGGGAATATATTAAATAAAACTTCTCAAAGGTAATGTTTGAAAGACAATACTATTCAGTGGTTCACAACATAAGTTTGGAAGTCAGAGAGATCAGCACACACATTCTAAATATTTGGGCAAGTCATGGGCTCCCTGATTCTCAGTTTTGTCATTTATATAATAAAGATAATTATCATAGTAGAACCCCACAGAATCATTGTGACAATTAAATGAGACAATGCCTATAGAAAATATAAGAACAGTTTCTGGTGCAGAGCAGGAGCTCAAGAAGTGGTATTTTTTTATTAATCCTATTTTTACATTAATATTTTTGTATTAGTAAATATGAGCTTTACTAGAACATTTCCTCCTCCCGGGGAAGGCAGTAGTTATAGCTATACCTACTTTTTAAGAGCAATTATGGAGCAACTAAGAAAAAATTCTTAGTATTTCTTATTCTACAATAGCCAGAGATCAAGCGTTGTTCTGGGACAGCCATCTTCTGGTAAGTTACAGGGCCACTACCTATTGGTAAGGTCTAACTCAAGAACAGAAAAAAAAAAAAAAAAAAAGGAAGAACTAAAATCAGTGATAAGTGACTCCAGTAGAAGAGGTGATTCAGATAATGGCCATAAAGAGATGGGAAAATCAAGAGCTGACCATGTGCAGATGTATCTATCCCATATGCACTGACAATATCAAAACTTAAAGAAAAATATTCTCATAGGCTTTGGTATGGAGGAATGGAAAAGTCTGCAGATTATTATGGCCTAGCCTCTAGGTCAGTGGTGAATAAATCACAAAAGACTGTCTGGAAAACTAAAAGCAAGAAATGCCCTTCGGGCTCATAATTCAGCCCAAACAGGTGCTTATAGTACAGACTGGGTGTAGCAATGGGCTCTTTAAAGGGCTTCAAGAGAGAGGGAGGCACTCTCTTTTCTTTCAGAAAATCTTCTAGAAGGTTCACTCATTCAGGATCCCGGCACAGCATAGCAGCACAGCAGTTGTCATGTTGGGATTTGGTTGGCATTCATTTAGGAGGTAGAGCAATAAGATCAAGAGCTTTCTAAGGAATCCGAGAGAGCCAAGGCATGGATGATACCCAAACGCTGAGTGACTAGCCCCAGAAACTACTCAGATACCAGGGCAGAAACGAAGTAAGCTGGCAGGAGTCAGGGAGCACAGATGCAGAGCAGTTCTAGGCAAGTCACCAAGAACATGGTCGATCGACATTTTTGGAGCACCATGTAAAAAGTTCTGGGAAATCTCACCGAATCCCATATATTCAGGTCCAGGGTGGTGCAATGTTAACAGTGACAACAGTAATGTTAATAATAACAATAACCATAGCTATGACTGATTGAATGCAAAGGCCATACAGGAGTCCCTCCTTCTCTGAGGGACTCCAGTGCATGCCTAAAACTGCAGATAGTACCAAACCCTATAGATTCTGTTTTTTCATATACATATATGTCTCTGATAAACTTTAATTTATAAAGTAGGCACAATAAGAGATTCGCAATGATAATAATACAATAGAACAATTATAAGACTATACTGTCATCAAAGTGATATGAATGCGGTCACTCTTTCTCACACATCTTATTGTATAATACTCACTCTTCTTGGGATGATGCGAGATGATAAAATGCCTACCTGATGAGACAAGATGAGATGAATGACATCGGCAGTGCCAATTAGGGTTAGGGTACGACTGACTTTCTGAGGGTCAGGAGGAGGATCATCTGTTCCCCATGGTTGACCGCGGTATCTCTATTAATTTAATGTCTTCGTTCCCATACTGTAAGCTCCACAGGGCTTCTGTTTATGTAACTTAGTTATGCACCTAGCCTCTAGCATCATGTTTAGAACTCGAATAAATACTTTGCTGAAAATCTTACAAGGTCTGATAGACTAAAAAGCTAAGAAATAAGAGAGAGAGGGAGGGAGGGGAAGAGAGTGGGAGGGAGGGAGGAAGGAAGGATAGAAGGAGGGAGGAAGGGAGGGAGGTTGGAGGGAAGGAAGGAAGTAAAGAAGAAAGGAAGGAGGGGAGGAAGGAAAACAACCTGAAGCTCAGGATTGCCCAAAGGTCCTCAGTCAGTAGTTTAAAGAGGCAGGATTTGAACCTAGGTCTGCTTTAGCTTCTAAGCCTGTGTATTTACCTGTTATATCATATAAGTAACTAGAAAAGAAAAACTGAGCCCTTTGGGTAAAGAAGACTGGAACAGGGACAAGTCCCAGCTACAGGATGCTTCATATATTTTCCTCTGGGTTACAAATAGATTTCAGAGCAGAGAGAGAGTTTCAGCTCCCAAACATAGGAGGAGAGGAGCTACAGAGTCGGAGGTGTGCACAGGTGAATCCAGTTACCGGAGACAATAGGGATCTCCATCAATGAAATTTAGCAAGGACACACGGGGTTTTAATGGAGATATCATTGGAGAAAAATGGAACACGGAGAGGTCAACCTCTGTCAGCAGTAAGATCTCTTAAGCATGTCTATCTTTCCGATCTGGCTTAGAGGGAAAGAGTTTCAGTGATGAAAGCCAGCCTAATAAACTAACTGATTCAATATCAGAATGGCTATCAAATAATTGAAGTGCTTCACAGCCATTTAAAAACAAGTACATGAAAAAAAAAAAGCACATGATATACTCAAAGATCTTCATCGTTTTTAACCTGTCAACCTGACTCTGAAAAAAATCTAATATCAGAACCATTTGGGTTAGAGAAAGAGTTTATTCAATAGTTGAATTAAACCATCACCTGAGCCCTCGGACCTCAGCAGAGACAGTGCTAAATGGATTTGGGGAAGGCTACTGCAATCCCTTCCAATCTCTCTTAGTTTTCCGGAAAATAAATGGAACATTTAAATAAAGTTAGAGTATTTATTACTCCAAGACAGATTCAAGGCAATCTCCTCTCAGAACAACAACAAAAACCCAGAAGGCCATCTGTAGCTACTCCAGTCCATCCAACATCCAAAGTAATTGTTTAAAAATGCAAATGGAAATGTGACCTTCTCCTTAAACCCCTCCAGTGGCTTTCCACTGCCTCCCACTCAATTCCAGATCCATCTCCATTGCTCACATAGCCCTGCCTGGTCTGAATCTCGCCTTCCTTCTCTCCTATTTCCATTCCCTCCCTTCACTCCTCCATCCCCTCCAACCACTCTGGCTTTTTTTTGTTCCTTGAGCTTCCCAAGTCCCCAGGCAGTGGGTTAGCCCTGCAGTGCCCACTCATGAAATACTCTGCTCCCAGATCTTGACAGGTCACGTTGTGAAGAAGTCTCTGCTGTGATGCCTTTCCTGACCATGGAAAGCAGCTTTGATCCCCACTCCCCCACGCCTTTCCCAGTGAGTCTTTGTTTTTCATTGACTCTACCACCGTCTGAAATTACCTTGTTTATTCAATTGGTTGATGAGTCTTGTCCCCTCACAGTCGGAGGCAAGCCCCACCAGAGCAAGGACTCTTCGCTCCTTTGTAACCTGCACTCAGAAGCACGGCTAGCTCACAGCATTCCACCACCACTAGAGACTGTCCTCCGTATCTTGGTCAAAACTCACTGAGAGAGCAACAAACTCTATTCTTCAATATGCCCTCATGAGGGGCATTGCCACAAAGGTAGAAGATAGTGGGAAACTCAAAAGAAGAACCCTAGTTGAATATTTTGATCTGGCAATTGGATTGCTTGGATTAGACCTTGCTGAGATCACATACAGGACAATATTTGTGTTTGTAATTAGGCCAAGATAGATTTCATCTGAACACACTTTAAAATGCATTTTAAATTGTCCCACTACATAGTCATTATTAGAAACAATATTTTTACCCGGTTTCACAAAATTATATGTAGCATTTCCTGTTCAAATAAATATTTCACCAAATGAGGGACGGTGTTCTTGGCCCAGTATCCAGGAATGATGAAAATCATTTGTATGTGTGAAAGGTGGAAGATATGGGGAGAGAAGTTAACTCTAGTAGGGTTACATCCAGAAACCCTTCTGGTAGAGCACGGAATTCTTTTTTTAAAGACTTTATTTATTTATTTGACAGAGAGAGAGAGAGAGAGCATGAGTGGGGATAGGGGCAGAGGCAGAGGTAGAAGCAGGCTCCCCGCTGAGCACGGGGCCTGACATGGCGACTCGATCCCAGGACCCGAGGACCATAACCTGAGCTGAAAGCAGACACTTAACCAATGGCACCACCTGGGTGCCCCAGAGCACAGAATCTTAAAACTAGCTAGCACCTTCAAAATTATTTAACCTAACCTTTACTTGAAAACAGTTTTTGAGATACTAAATGTAACAAGAGCCCTAAAGCTACACTACGTTTATATAAATATTTACTGCTTTTAAAAATATTTTCACGTATATTTTGTGCTTGGATATTTACCACCAAGTGAGAAAGGCAGGAAAGCTCATTTGCCATTCCACAGATGGGAAAATAGAAGAGATGGTGACTTGTCCAAAATACACAGCCAGGACCTTCAAAGAGGACACAAAAAATCAATTCCCACCCACCTGGCAAATTCTTGGCCTCATCCTCATAGCTAATAAAGAATGGTGCCAGGAGATGTTAGAATTTTTTGAATTAAAATCAATTTCTCTTTCTACTACTTTGCTCCCTCTTCCGAATGTTAGATAGCTTGTCCAAAGTCACTCATCTGGCTGGAGCACTGTCAGGACTAGACCCCAAAGCAGAACTCCGACCACCTCACCCAGCTATCTTACTAAATGAAAACGAAAACTTCATGACACACCACGTGACTCATTAACATGAGCCATTCTAGCTCGATATACAAACCAACTTCCAGCTAACAGTCTAAATGTCTGACAACAGGGGAAGAGTAACATAAATGATAAAACGATGGGATATTCTACAACCAGTACAAATAATGCTCGTGAAGACCATTTCAGGAGGATGATAACGAGAGCTCGCATTTCTTTTTTTTTTTTTTTTTTTAGATTTTATTCATTTATTTGACAGAGAGAGAGAGAGAGATCACAAGCAGGCAGAGAGAGGGAGAAGCAGGCTCACTGCTGAGCAGAGAGCCCGATGCAGGGCTCGATCCCAGGACCCTGAGATCACGACCTGAGCCGAAGGCAGAGGCTTAACCCACTGAACCACCCAGGTGCCCCGAGAGCTCGCATTTCTTGACTGAGCATTCACTCTGTGCCAAATACTGTTTTTCATATATTATATGTCACATATATATAATTATAATATATATTATAAAAATAATACCCAGTGTATATAATACGTTAAGCTCTTTTAGTCCTTATAATAACCTTTCCCGATAGGGATTATCCCATACAGAAGAAGAGACAGAAGCACAAAGGGGTTAAATAATTGGCCTAAGCCTACAGAGCTGACAAGGGTAGAGGGGTCAAAGTTTACATCTGGAAAGTGTGCCTCTAGATCCATTACTCTTAACAAATAGGCACACTGCCTAGGACAGTGGTTCCAGTCTAATGCCAAGTGGAAAAGCCGTAGGTGTCTGCATGTGGATATACACACATGTGTGCATACATATGTTCAGATCAAATTGGGTCCTTTGAAGTATTTATTTTGCCTGTAAAGCTATTAAGAGCTAGACTTCATTGAGTGCTTACCTACTATGCCAGGTAAGTGTCACCTGAAGTCCGTACATTTTTTTAATTTAATTTCCCCACTATCTTTTTTTAAAAAGATTTTATTTATATATGTGAGAGAATGAGAGAGAGAGAGAGCGCGCGCGCATGAGAGGGGAGAAGATCAGAGGGAGAAGTAGACCCCCTGCTAAGCAGGGAGCCCGATGTGGGACTTGATCCTGGACTCTAGAATTATGACCTGAGCTGAAGGCAGTTGCTTAAACAACTGAGGCATCCAGGTGCCCTAATTTCCCCCACTATCTTATGTGGAGGGTGTTTTTCTACCCTCTTTACTGCTAACACCGCTGAGGCTTGAAGGGCTTCAGATTGTCCCCAAAGTCCATATTCTACACTCAACAAATTGTTGCAGTGGTTAGTTATTTCATAATAATCAGATAATTGGTGATTTCAATTTCTCCTTTGTATCTTCCTGTTTTCTGAGTTTTCTACAATGAAACCCGGTCTCTCCTAAAATGAGAGCAAAACAATTAATGTAGTCAGGCAGACTGTGTGAGATACTAGATTAACTGCACGCTCCTGAACCAGAACATGGCTCTCAGCCAGAGCGAGCCTACACAGCAGATGGGTGCTCTGGGGAGAGGAGAGGGCGCACGATCCTGGGTACTGCCTGGCATCCAGGAACCATACTGGAGCCTTCAATGTTCCCAGCAGAGTAACCTTTAACACACCTTTCATAGGAACCAAATGCTTCTCTTAATGTTTTGCATATATTAACTCATATAATTCTCATGATACATACACTGAGCAGCTTGTCTATTTCCCAAAAAGTTGCGATCCCTCAATAGCATTCATTCATTCACTGGCTTTTTACTGAGTACTTACACATGCCATACATTGGGAATATAAAATTGAGTGAGACACGGTCCCTGCTCTGAGTCCTTGGTTCTTGGCAGAGGAGCAAACAAAGTAGGTATATAAATGGAAAATGGCAGGTAAGATTTATTAAGAGTTTAACACTTTACCTCAAGACTGCATCATCAACCCCTACTTGCCAGCCACCCTATGGCTTCTAGACTTGCCTGCCAGTCCCTTCCATCAAATGAACCAGTTCTTAAAAATATCTCTTTCTCTCCCTCTCTCTCTTTCTCTTTCCCTCTTCCTTCCCCCTCTCCCTGGCCCTCGCCCTCTCCTGCTTTCTTTCTCTCTCTGTCTCTGTCTCTGTCTCTCTCTCTCTGTGTCTGCTTCTTAACCTATTGGTCCTGTATCTCTGGAAAATGCATGGCTGATTTAATCCTACAACCTCACATAAGTAAATTACCTACAAGAAAATTACTGTTATTATCACTTCTATCTTCTAGATGAGGAAGCAGATGCACTAGCTTCTCAAGGTTACATACATGAGATTTAACCTAGGTCACTCTGACTCCAAAGCCAGTGCTCTTAAACCTTCTGATATGTGGCCTTAGGAGGGCAAGAACTGAGAGCTAAGTGAGCTCAAGGAGCAGCTCACTTTCAACACGAAGAATATGGGGAGGCTTCATTGAAGAGGGGCCACTTCTATTTGACCTTGAATGATCAGAGCAGACTGTGCCCATGCAGATAAGGGAAGAAATAGCATATACAAAGAAAAGAGAAGGGCAAGGAGCTACTGTCTGGCTGGTGCAGAGTGTTTTTGAAGAGATGAGGTAGCCGGTGTGTGAAAGTGTTACACCGCACACAAAAGCATTTGAGCTTCATCTTAGAGGCATGGGAAAAAATCAAAGGCAGGTGGGGAAAGTGATGTCTTTGATGGCTGTGAGGTGCATGGATGGGAAGCAGCAAGGTCTGATCAGGTATGGTAGCAGAGGATAAAAGGGAGAGAACAGAGCCAAGATCTTTTAGGAAGGATCATCTATAACTCTAAAGGACCAACTGCTGTGTGGCAAGTTGGAAGGAGAAATGAGGAATGAATCCAAGCACAGCCTGGGGCTTGACTACCTGGTAGACACAGTTCTTTGAACTGGAGGCCCATGGAGCCTAAGAAAAACTTGGTGGTTAAAGTCTATAGTACAAGAGAAGGGTCCTACCTGTTATAGGGCTTATAGACCATTTTCTACCATTGCTACCAACCCTAGTGCTGTGAGCATGCCACTTTTCGTGATAGGCTAAGGCATTTGTAAAGGTTGGGTGCAGAGCGAGACCACATACAACCCAGTTTTACTCATTGTTCTTCAACTTTGGGAAGCTGTCCATGGTAGGGAAAGCAATGTCGTATCATCCCATGTGCCAATTCCAAACAACTAGCAGAGGTGGCCTGGACTATGATGGTGAGACAGATGCCAAGGCCAGAGAGCATGATGGTTGAGACTGATTGGTGATACCTTCCAAGGTCAAGAAAGGGATAGTTGTAACCCCTGGACACTGAGAATCAAGGATGATAGAATATGTTAGTAATGAACAGTATGGTAAAGGGAAGAGAGAAATCTGTAGGTCCCACTGCAAAAGACGTACAGCAATAATCGACTTGGCAGGTCAAATAGCAAGCAGTAATGCCTGGCCACTGAACGTTAAGAATCCACATGTAACAATCAAACTGAGAGAGAGCCATCTGAGAAAATCACTGGCATGGGCACCACATTTCTTCAGAGGTTTTCATAGTTATTATCTCATTAGAGTTTCACGACTCCATGGGGTAGAGAGCCAGCATCATTCCTACCTTACAAATGGGGATGCTGAGGCCAAAGCAGTTTCAGAACTCACTCAAGGTCATAGAGCTTGTCAGGAGATCCAGCCCCTTCAATTCCCAGTTGTTCCCTCCACACAGCGCTGCTGACTCACTGACAGCAGACGCATGAGACATGGAAGCACAGGAGAGAGCTATAAATGGCCACATTGTGTGTGGACGGAGCAGAGCGGTGGCCCCTGGGGACACATTCATTTGTGTGTCTTTGGGCAGTCACCCAACCAGTCCCAGCACCTTTGAACGTGAAAGACACCACGGCTTCCAAGTCTTTGTCTATTCACATTTTTGGAATCATTACTAAAATTAAATTTGACTTGTCCCCTTACGGAGAGAATAAAAATCCTTGGGTAAGTGATTTCATTTGGCTCTGGTTTGCTCAAGTGCAAAATGGGGTTGGACTAGATTGGTTCATCTTCAATGGTAGCACACACCATCATGTTTTCCTGATAATGGCCAAGGCTTTCACAGAATGTCAGTGAACACCGAGGTGTCCTTCTCAGGGAGAAAGGGCTTTTGTTCATTGTGGGAGCTAGGCTTTTTGATAAAACATTGTGTAGAGGGTGAGCTGTGAAATTTGATATCCCATGTCCCTCCACATTATAAAATTCTGGGAAACCAGTGAGTGCCACTGAAAGGTACCCGTTTCTGTGTTTGGTGGCCTTCCTCAAGCTGATGGCTGATCTGAAGGATCATAATCTGTTAATTAAATCCTTTGCTTCATACTGAACAAAGCTTATGAAATACTATGTCCAATCTGGTCAATCTGTTGTACATTTGTCAGCCAGAGACCCAGGCCAAACAATTTCAGATACAAGTAGGACTTTCTGGTTACACCATTATACAAATAAAGACCACTTGACTGGGAGTCAAATATGGTACATAAATGCTGGTTCTGCCACTTGGTAAGATGGTCAGCTTAGGCGAGTCACATAACCTCACTGGGCCCTACTTTTCTGTTTGAAAGAAAGATAGTAAACTTATTCCTTCTACCCCACAGAGATGATGATGTGAGAATAAAATGGATATGCACAGAAGTGTATGATAGCATGTACTAGACTCTGAGCTTCTGAGGATAGAGACCACAGCTGCCTTTTTATTCCCCTGTCATATTCCCAGTGCCTAGAACACTTGGCACTGTGGATAAACCTCTGATGAACCTCTTGAATAAATGACACATTTTGGAATGTTTGAAGTGTGTGCAAATGTCACACAATCTTATGACAATGCCCTAAGTGAGCACAATATTTTACTCATTATTCTGCCTGTTAAAGATAGGTAATATGAATCAGTCTGCATGGTTCTTTTTTAAAAATTCTAAAATACCAGTCCTGATACACAAGAGAAGAAGCTAATGTGAACAAAAAATAAAAATGAAGGTCAAACATAGCCAAAACATTCATGAATTGATGTGTAATTCTGATTCTGGAGTCACCCTTATCATGGGGCCATTTCCCTTGTGTGGAAATGTTCAAGCTTCAAATTATAGTTGAACACTCAGCTCTAACTCCAGGCTTGGAATCACGAGCTAAGGGAAGAGCATGATATTCACCCATTCACTTAAGTACGTGGAAAGAATGAGTCCAAGAGACACAACAGAACCAGCTTCAGAACACCAGGCTTCTGAATGCCCAGCTGTCACTAGACATGTGGATAACACAGGCTCATGCCAACTGACTAATGCAAAAGGAAACTGGTTTTCATACCACTGAAGATTCACGGGTGTCTGCTTATATGTTACCTCGGAGTCCCCCTCTTAAACGTCCCCTTCTCCTTTTGTTCAGAAGCACTTGCTGCTCTACCCATGTTCTGAACCTCTGCACATGCTCTCTCTCCCATCTTTTTGGACTCTTCCTCCAAATGGCTGCTCACCCCCTCCCCTCCTTCAAGTCTTTGCTCATACGTCTTCTCAGTGAGGCTATCCATTACCTCCTTCCTTACAATCGCAATCCCATCTACCCCACTCCTTCCTCTCCTCCACAACTTCCTCTATCTCCTTTCTCCACTCAATTCTTCTCCAAAGTTCTGATCCCCATCGAATGTACTCTGTGTTCCATTTTATTTTCCCATCTCTCCTGCACCAAACAGGAAGCTCTGTATAGGCGGGAACTTATAGCTGTTGTTCACTATTGAAGCTCTAGCATGTAGACCAGGGCTGAACACCTAGTACGCATTTGTACAATTCATGCACTTTCTGATGAACACACGGACAGTTCTATGCTCTAAGGACTATGGATGAGGGTGATGTCACTGCACTTCTGTCTTCTGATGCTGAGAAGGGGCAAAACAAACTTGGGGCATCGCCGCAAAAGAACAGCAGAGGAGGAGTAACCACTGAAAGGCAGAAAGTAATACACCGGAATTATTTTTGTGTTAGGAACAATTACATTTTGAAATGGGAGGAAAAGGACTCAATCATTCAATTTAAACCTTGGAGGGAGTAAGACTGGGAAATCCAAACCATTCAGTGAGTGCCAGAGACTCTTCAAGCTAGAAGCTCTAGAGGTAGGCAGATCAATTCTCTCATTTTGTTTGCAAGGAAACAGAACCCCAGGAAGGTAAAGTAACCTTCTCAAGGCACACAGCCAAGCAGTCACAACACTTGGACTCAAACCTAAGTCTGACTTCTGGGTCCATGCTCTTTCCACAAAAAAATCCAAACTACACAAATTCAGCAACCATACTGAGCTTCTAAGACTAAGGAGTTCTTCGATCAGCAATAATTTGGCAAAAACCTCATTTACCATCACATTGTATGAATGCATTATACAACATTACATTCACCTGCATTCCTTTATTTATTTAAAAATACTTTGCCAGGGGTGCCTGGGTGGCTCAGTGGGTTAAGCCTCTGCCTTTGACTTAGGTCATAATCTCAGGGTCCTGGGATCAGGCCCCACATTGGGCTCTCTGCTCATTGGGGAGCCTGCTTGACCCCTCTCTCTGCCTGCCTTTCTGCCTACTTGTTATCTCTCCCTCTCTGTGTCAAATAAGTAAATAAATAAAATCTTTAAAAAAAATACTTTGCCAGATTCCAAGTCAAACTCTATCTCTAGAAGCCAGTGTTTTCAGATCTGGTCATAATCCAGAGAAAAGGAGAGCCCTGGGAGAGAAAGATGGGGTAGAAGCATGAGGGAAGTAGAAACAGGAAAGGCAGAAATAAAGGAAAGCAGGAAGGGAGAGAGAGAAAGGCAAAAACATGTACAGCATATTGACAGCACTGCCCCTGGGATTTTCTGGGAATTTCTTTGAATGGCTGTGCTATCATTCGTCTCTTTCCATTATAAAATCATTTCTTTGGAGCTAATCACCAAAATGATTCAAGCCCAAACATTTATTTTCAAATGGACCATTTCTTTTCTTTTGCTTCTCAAAAGTATTTTCTGTACATCACCATATCCCACTCCACAATACATTATTTTTTCTTAATTATTTCATGTTTATTTTCCAGTGAGAACACAAATTTGAGCATTTATTTTTCCTACATCGACTATCACACCCCCAATAATACCTTACAATGCACCATATGAAGTCATTGGAGTAATTTATATCTGGTTTCCTCCCTTCTCCAATGAATGAACGAACATACTAAGCACCCACTGTGTGTCAAGAACTAAGGATGGGAGGTGAATATGATAGACCAGATTCCCGTCCTTGTGGAGCTGGGCTCTGGAGAAATTCAGCCCATGCACCATTACACGACCATGAGTCATAAATACATCTCTGAGGAGAGAGGGTGGACTGGGACGTACTAGGGGCACAGGGTGTGTGTTTGAGAGCTTGGGATGACAAGAGGATAGGGATGTCCTCCTGAGGAGGTGGTGGTTTTTCTGGGACCACAAGAAAATCAGTTATTCCATTAATAGGCAAAATAGTGTTCTAGGTGGAGTAAAAGCCCTAAGGCAAGAAAGTATCTGTTTTAAACACTCTGAAACCGGCAGTAAGGCACTCAGTGTGCTTGGAGAGGCACGTCAGGCCAGAGTGGACAGCCTCCTTTATGTGACTGACTTTAACAGAAATAAGAAGATGAAGCTTTTTAAACAAGGAAGTGACATGACATGAGGTATTTCAATAGAGATTCTAAGTATCTCCCTGACATTCTGTGGATACAGTGAAATGTTATACATGTTCTGAGAATAGAGATTGACCCCTCTCCAGTGGAGCCTGACCTCCATCCCTAGTGGCTCTGCCCCTGGTAAGCATACCATCCTGTGCCTACAGAAGTATTTGGTAGTCAATATAGAAACTGGTTTGACCCAACACCTCTGCCACACACGCTACTTTCTCCTAAAGGATATCCTGCCCTTCTCATGCCCCTCAGTTCTCTTCTATCTCAGTTCGTTTCTCCTCAGGGACTTTTTCAGATACATAAGCCCAAATCCATTATAATCCCTTCAACATTTTCTCCCTTCCAACTCCTGTACCATTATCTCAATAAATTCTCTCTTCTTTTATTAATCCATTTGTGAGTTTATATAATGAAAGTAATCAGGGTTTAACAGTAGTACATGTAATAAAATTGAATTGAGGAAAGGTAAACCGTGAGAATGGAAGTAAAATTAAACATAATTGAAAGTCCAGTGTCATAAGCCTCTAAAACTTCTGGAAATATACCTGAAAACACTCTTCAGATTGTCTTTCCATGTTCTCATTGTCCTCTAATTAAACCTTCCTTTTTGCAAATACCAACATTTCAAATTGAAAACACATTTCATCCCATTGTTCTCTTCTGGCTACTTACTGTGGTAACTGTATAGTTCTTCACACATTTCATTGCAAACATCAACTAAATCCTGGGTTAGTGGCCTTTGAACATCTCGTATGAGACTCTAATCATATATATATCATTATTCCTATGGGAAAACCTGTTTCAAGTGAGCAATTCATAAACAAACTTTCAGGAACATAAAAACTGAGTTGGTGACTTCCTGCAATTATTATTTGAAACAGGGATAATGTATGTGCCAAATCCAAAAGAAAGAATTGTCCAGAGTCTTCTAGAATTGTTTATCTAAGATAAGATTTTTAAGACTGCATATTCTTTTTAGAGATTTAAAGTGTTGGCCCTTGGAATTGTATGAGAAGTTACACATATAAGAAGTCTCTTTCTGACACAGAGCCTCGAGGAAGGAGAGAAATTACATAAAGCATGGCCCATGTACTAGAATCTCATATGCATGCTTAAGATTTTCCAAAATAACTTCACTTTTTCTGGGAAGTTAGAAGCATTCCCTTTAAAACTTCTTAGCTAACTAGAAAATGAACAATTCCAGCTTCAAAATGCTTTATTCCTTTTTCATCAGATCAAAGAATTTTCCAAATAAATAAAACTCTATTTCTAGATAGAAAAAAAAATCTTTATTATTATAAGTTTCATTGTAACAACAAAAGCTCAGTTAAGCTAGGATTGTTCGAAATTGTATAAATAATAATTTTGGAGATAAAAGGCATTAATGAGGAATTAAAAGTATGGTCTGGGTGCCTGGGTGGTCCAATTGGTTAAGCATCTGCCTTTGGCTCAGGTCACAATCTCAGGATCTTGGGATGGAGTCCCACATCAGGCTTTCTGCACAGTGGTGAGTCTGCTTCACTCTCTCACTCTCCCTCTCTCTCTCACTTAAATAAATAAAATCTTTTTAAAAAGGTATTAAGAAACAAAAAATAAATAAAAGGTATGGTCTGTGGGTATTCATATTCAAAAGAGAGAGAGAAACAGAATATACCACCCAAGAAACTAGTTTTCAGTTAGCTCCTAGTTTTCAGTTAGGTTAAGATGCCCATCTTGATACAAATTTTTTTTTAAGTTCCTATTATAAAATGTTATGAGGGATCAAAAATATAGGCATTGTTGTTAAATGAACTTGGGTCCAGAAAATCCTCTTCTCCATTTATTGGAATTCAGGAAAACCATATAATTATGTCTTCTGGGGTAAACACGCTAATGCAAAACATCCAGGTGACTATGCTGGTTCATTGTTTTTCCTCTAAAATTGAAGGAAGCAATAGATACATGGCATAATAAAGAACTCCAATTTGGTTTATGCTATTTATAAGAACTTGAATGAACTAAAAAAATGAAATTGGGTTCAAATTCCTTTCTGCCCATTTTCTGCTTCAAAATATTATTTTTTTATTTTTACAATTTCAAAAAAGGACTGCTTGCAGAATACACTTGTTTATAGGCCATCATGATTAGTAAATATTACAAAAATTATTCAATCACCCTGTACATTACAATTATATCCAGCATCCCTTTAACAATGTACTTGTTAATTTTAAAAATTGTTATATAGGATGAAACCACTGGCACCCCAAAACTCATCCTTCCAAGACGGTACCTAAGAGCCTGACTATGGAACTGAAAGCACAGGTAATTGCGGACAGTTCTGTGAGACAAGGGAAAACTTCCCAGGTTGCCCTACAAACACAGAGATGTCCTAAGAAACACTGACTTTGCTTCACTTATCTTAGGAAGGGGTAACTAAAATGGCCTTTTCAAACTTTAATAGGAATGCATGAAAACGACAGAATCCTTGAAGAGTTGCCCTCATCACACAGACTGCATTGTAAGCTTAACCAGTACATGAGCCTTTTAGCACATAACTCCCTTTGCTCACCCTCTTTCCCTCCACATTCATACAGAAGGCTCCATATCACGTGGCATTCCTCGAGAAAGACAGAACTCAATACGAACCGCTACCCAAAAAATAAAGACAGCAGGAATCAGCGAATCCAGTATCAAATTAAAATATATGTTTTTAAATGAAAATATTTGAAAGGAATCATGGAGCCACAAACTTCTGGTAACACGTCTGAGGTCCCTGCAGAATTATTTCCCTACCTTCAGGGATGTTAGCATCACTAGGGAGGTAGTAACGTTCCTCATCTACGACCAGAATTTCCACTAGGCATTGAATGAATGGAGCCCATATCTGATTCCATCAAAACAGGATCACAAACTATGAGCCATTCTGAAGAATATTTGTTTACTCCTGTTTTACAGAGTTGAGAAGTAGCTTTGAAAAGTTGCCATGGCCATGTTTTTCCTGAGCAGCCAATTAAACCCTTTGATGAATGTCAAAATATATACAGTGTAAATGTAGGGTCTCTCCCTTCCTTAATAATGTATATGTGTTGACAACTGCATGTGTGCATAACCGTGTGTATGCATGTGGGCACGTAGATGAAATGTACTAGTTGAGGAGAGACATCATTTAACCATCTTAATGTTGGGTGACACAGCCTGAGAGCCCACTGATGTTTCAGCAGAGGGCTTCCATGACAGGATTTTAGGGTGACTTTGAGGGGTTCCTTATTTTTCCAAGGTTATTGTGATAGATGGAACAGTCTACTTCCTCTAGGGGTGAGTTAAGTGGAAATAACTGCTCCGCCACATCTTCCTGACACGAACAATTCAGAGGTAAAATTCTGGGGTGCAATATCAGAAACATACATGTATTGTCAAAAAGACTGGCAACTAAGTTACAAGGCTGTTGATAGGCAAATTGATCTCTAGATAAGGTTCCAACCCACCTTTCTAAGGTCACTGAACCATTAAGATAATAAGTCTTGAAAAGCATTTAAGTAGGAACTGTGGGCATATAAAAATGATTAGTTTCATTTATATTTTGAAGCCAATAGGAACACCTGTCCATTTTTTTTTTTTTTTTTTTGCAGGGATCTCACAGAAGGCAACTGCATCTATAGTGTCACCTCTAATTCAAAACGGTGCTAAAAAACATCCTTCATTGGATGAATTTGGCAGACCCAGGGCAATAGTGCTAATTCAGCTCCAACACAAGTCTTTGTTACAGTTCTCATCTCAGTTTAGGCAGCTCAGATAAGCTTAACATAGGGCTTTGAACCAACTGACATTCTAGAATAGCACAATAAACGATATCACCAGGAGAGTTGTTAATGAGCGTCAATAAATATTACTTCCTTCGAAAAAGACACTTTAACTCCATAGTTTGCAAGGCAAGAAGTGAAAATGAAAGATCTTCCACTTCTCTGTGTAAGATTCAGACCTAATCAGAATGTATGCAGATTTCTTTTTAGGAAATGCTACAAATGAAATTTAGCTGGAGAAATATACTACCTCTAGAGATAAGATTGTTCTTTTTTTTTTTCCTGAAAAGGGTAATCCACATGAATTTAAATTGAAAAGTATATATCAGTAATACTCTTTCTGTTTGTCTTGCCTTGTAATTCAAAGATTAAATTCATTTCAAATTAATGAAAATTATTTAATCTTAGGGCATTAGTAATCTCAGTTTATTTAGACCTGTATTTTAAAGAACTAGCTTGAGAGCTCTTTGCAAACAAGACGAGGCTCCAAAACAAAATGATACCCAATCTCTCTTTTAAGGTTATTTTCTAAAATCTGTGAGCCATGACTGTAGAATTCTTCACTCCCCCAAATTACATTAACAGTGTTTGACAGGATGACAGAGAGAGCAAAAAGAATTCACTTCTACCAAATAAGTGCAGGCTACACCACTGCTTTTTGAAAACATCGTCCTCTTATTCCATTTTGGTAAATTTCTAAGGAATGTTTAAAATCTGTAGGACAGACCTTGGCTTAAGAGGTGGCCTCTCTGCCATTTTCATGGCTGATTTGAGACCCATTATGCACTGGATTCTGCATTGTGAAATCCAGGCTGGGGACAAATTTCTGCCTGTCATCTTAGGAAAGGCCAGGAGTTTTGCACCATCCTGTAGTGCGAAGACAAAATCAAAGACAGGGTAGGGCTGCCTGCTTCTTTCCTAATCGGCTTGCTGCTTTTTTGAGGCAATCTTGGTCGTCAACTATCTCAGGCTTAGAAGGGTAATTTAGTAGAATAAAATATAGTTTAAACAACATCTCCCTAGGGAAAGTTCCTTCTTACACTTAATATCGAATGCAAAAAGGTAATCAGTAAGTAATTATTTGGTGCTTGGCTAAGAATCATTGCACGGGAATGCATTTAGGAAGAGCAAAATCTTTTTTTTTTTTTTTAACCTGATAAGACCCTGAATCCGGGGCTAAGAGGCCCAGATATTTTCCTCATATTGCTCGTTCTGTTGCAATGACATCCCCGTGTAACTATAGCTTATGGACCAAATTTGCTGCACTTCCTACCCCAACAATAACATGTAAATTGCGGAGATAAAAATGTCTTACAAGAATTTTTTTTTAAAAAAACTTAAACAGTTCACTGAAAACGACAGCATGGATAACTCCGTCAATGACCTCCCCTATCTAATGTCAATTTCAGAAAACAAGTTTCCATTGTAAATGTTTAATCATGTAGTCCCAGGAACCCAGAGCAGAAAACCTTATCTTCTCTCCCAACTTATTTGCTCTGCGAGCTCTTTCTTAGCTCTATCTCAGCTCCCTGGAAGCACTTTAGGTGCTCCCCCCCCCCCCCCCCCAGAAGAGCTGGGAGCTCGTAGGTTCTGAGCTAAACAGAAGCCTTGTGGTTTGATTCCATTAGTCTGAGCCCTGGTCTGCTGCAAGCAAACTGCAGCATTTCTGTTTGCAAATCCTGGCAACCAGGTTCTAGACCAGCCACAAACCCAGGCTGCACACATTCTTCAACGCTCGTCTACCCAAACCTTGCCTGAAGCCAGTCAACCACAGAAGAAAGCATCCTACCTTCCATCATGGTGGCAGAATTGCATTCCTTAATTTCCAAGGAGTCTGAAAAAATACAGGAGGATAAGATTCCAGGTCCCAGCTAAGTCCTCACAACGCTGCTGCCGAGAGGTCCGCTCTGTCCACTGCTGAAGCCAAAGGAGACAAGTGTTAACCCCAAAGACAGGCCATGGATGCTGCTGGTGCCGCTTCACCTACAGGCTCCCAGGAAGATGCTGCGAGAGAAAGGGAGAGGAACAGCAAGCCGGCCGAGCTGCACCGCCTGCGCTGCCTCGGCCAATCCCTTCAGCTCTGGACCGCGTCACATGGTAGCCAGCCTGCATCTCCTGACACAATACCCCGGGAGAGCACACAGAACCTATTTTCCGTCCCTATTCCCCTCCACCCCCATCCCTCCCGCTTGTCACCAAACGCACAGCCCCTTCCCCACCTGGTGACGCACTTCCCCGCCCCTCCTCTTCGCCTTCTTAAGCCTATTGCAGCGGCTGGGTACCCGAGATTAATTATCAGACGCTGCCACCTTAACGGGGGACTCGGGCATGAAAGGAGCTCCTAAGTGGCTCGCTGCGGAGGGGATTGGGTTTTTTTTTCTTCTTTGAAAGAAAAACTTGTTTAATAATTCCGTGCAGTCTGATGTCTTCGCCGCACACTTGTAAGCTCCCATTCCTATCTCCTTTTGCCCTGAAGGAATTCCAAATGTTAATGTCTGTGGCCTCCGCACACGTCCGTGAGTCTCTCTCCCTCCCTCCTCCCTTTCCCTCTTGAAAGAGAGAAAAATCAATCCGGCTGACGTCACATCATAAGCAATTATCCCCAAAAGGATGATGCAGAAGAAATTTCATCCCAGCTGCCTTCAACAGAGCCAGGGAATTAATCGCGCATGACATGCCCAAGAGCTGGGAACTGTCATTAAAACAAAGAAACAAAAGAACCCACCCGAGTGGGGCTCTGGAATCAAACTGGCAACGCTTGAGATAATTTCTGGGGCGGGAGGCGGGAGAGAGGGCAGCAGGCAGGGCGGCCAGGCCTTCGCCCGCCAGAGGACTGCTGTGCACGCCTTCTGCTCCCGAGGCAACCTGGACGCGCCGCCGGCCGGGACCCGACCCCGCGGCGCTCGGCGTTCCAGTCCCGGCTCCCGGGCCCGCCGCGCGCCTCCCCGGGGCCCCGCTCGCGGGAGCCGCCTCCTTCCCCAGGTGGAGCGGGGCTGTGCCGCCAACTGCAGGCCCTGGAGGAAACCGACTTTCTTCTGGAGGACACCACGGTTTTTCGCAAGGCGCTCCCGGCATCTGTAACCGCCTTCCAGCCTATTCGTTCCCCCCCAGTGGAAATCCGAAGGGAGGCGATCGCGCCGGGTTCTGCCTGGAGGGGTGGGTGGAGCTCAGGGGTTTGTAGGTTCCAGGGGATGGAATCTGGGTGCCGGGCTGCTAAGTGGAAGGGTTATGGCACCCTGGCTGCTGAGAATCTGGTCCCCGGGGACCCCGGGAGCCTTTCAAAGGGCCTCAGGCCCTGGGGTCCGGCGATTTTCGGTTCCTTTCAAGTAGGCTCTGACAGCTAAGGAAGAAGCAGGCAGCGGCATATGGGAGGGAGGAGAAGGGGAGGAGATCAGAAGAAAAGTAAAGTCCTACTTAGAACTCTAGGGGACAACAGCAGAAGTGGGGCATCTCTCCCTCTATAATCAAGCAAGAGGACTGGGAGAAAAGCCATAACACCACAGACCAATCGTGAGCATCCAATGAAATAGCTGTAAGAAGTTAAGATGCATTACACGATGGGTGTTGAGGCTCTAATGCTATTATTAATCTGTTATGTTATAATTATATCCACAAACTTTTAATATTGCTTAGCCCATGACATAGTCTAGTTCTTTCTACCAGAGCAAATACGAGGTATTGCTAAGAACTAGGAAAGAAAATACAACTCAAAAAGCTGACTGAAGATGGGACCAGGGAGGGAGACAAATCAGAAGAGACTCTTAATCTCAGGAAACAAATTGAGGGCTGCTGGGGGTTGAGGGGGAATAGGGCGGCTGGGTGATGGACATTGGGGAGGGCATGTGCTATGGTGAGTGCTGTGAACTGTGTAAGCCTGATGAATCACAGACCTGTATCCCTGAAGCAAATAATACATTATATGTTAGTTAAAAAAATAATAATAATTTTTTTTAAAAGCTGACTGAAGAGCCTACTGTTACACAAACAAAACACCAAAAACTCAGTTCCTTAGCAACTTAGAAGTTTTGAAAAACTCTTATTCTCCCTAAGGATACATATTTCAGTGGCCTCGAAATTTCACAATGACACTCTCCAGGGAGGTACAAATCCTTGTGCCTTTTTCCTTATATCTATGAGGCAGCTGAATTTTAAAAGAGAAAAGAATTTCAAAGTAAAACCTGTGTTGCGTACAACTTACACTGTTCTGAAACCTGCAGAAACGAGATTCATGAGAGAGAGAGAGAGAGAGAGTGTGTGTGTGTGTGTGTGTGTGTTTAGCCAAATTTTCTGTAGTGGTTAAAAACATGAATAACTATTGGCATCAAACAGACTGAGTTCAATTCTGTCCCTGCCACTTAATGAGCTCTGTGGTCCTGGACAAGTTATGTAATTCTCTGTGCCTCACAATTTCCTTATCTGTAAAGTGGAGATAAAAATAGTACCAAGTTCATAGGGCCATAAAAAGTAGCATAACAAAGCTTTATTAATAACTTACTATATGCCAGGGAGTATTCTAAATGCTTGGCCGGTAAATTACTTAGCATTGTGTCTGGAGCATAATAACCACCCCCCCCCCATGTTAGCTTTTTAATATGTTTTATTACCACCAAAGCGCTGTCAGAGGCATCAGAGAAGTTTGTAACTAACCAAGAGTTATACCACATACACAGAGAACAACTTAGTGGAAGACCAAGGGTTACAACCAGAGGTGGAACAAGTTGGAGCGTTCTGAGGCTCCAAGGGACAGGCGAGTAGAAGAGAGATTTGAAACAAAGGGGGTTAGTCACTTTCAGAGATGGAATTTTAGAGTTTAAAAAAAAAAGGAATGGACTTGGAGTGGTTATTCTAAACCAAATAGAGAGTTTGAAATAAGAAAAATGGCTCAGATAAAACCTGGAGGTGAGTGCAGACATGGAGATGTGGAGATGAGAATTTTTGTCAGAGATGTAAGGGGGCAAGAGAACCAGAGAACTCCAGGCTGCCTGTCTTCCCACACTCAGTGTACATTTTACAGTATATTAGGGCAAATTTTCGGAGAGACTTAGTGTGGACACAGATTTGTTTTGTTTTTTGTTTGTTTGTTTAAAGATTTTATTTATTTATTTGTCAGCGTGAGCACAGGCAGACAGAGTGGCAGCCAGAGGCAGATGGAGAAGCAGGCTCCCGCTGAGCAAGGAGCCCGATGTGGGACTGGATCCCAGGACGCTGGGATCATGACCTGAGAGGAAGGCAGCGGCTTAACCAACGAGCCACCCAGGCGTCCCGACACAGATTTGTTTTAAACATGCAGCAAGCCAGCTAGTTAGAAATGAAGATAGTTCAAAGATTTTTTTCCATCAGTGGGGTGTTTGTAGGAAAAAGAAGTGTCTGGATATGATTGTCAGAGGACAGAGAAAGGGATGTGTCATTAAAGGTGGTAAGGCTAGTCAGAAGACTCGCTAAACTTTGTAAAACTTGATTACCAACTGTAATTACCAATTGCTAATTGCCAACTGTAAGAACACCTGAAGAAGAGCAAAGTTCTGCTTCAGATAAATTGCTCAATTATGTTATCAGAACAGATTAAGCATCTTAATTTTGTCTTCTCATAGGTTTTTGAAAAAAAAAGAAAAGTTTTTCTCACGAACAAAGATAACGCTTTATATTATGGCTCAAATTTCATTATTTCCTAGTACAATTTTTGCTTACCATCACGTGAAAAGGGGAACTTTTAGCTGCTAAAATAATGGAATTTTTTTTTTTGCAAATTTTAAATGGAAGTCAAAGAAAAAGATTGTTTAAATTATTATCTTGGATCAAAGTGCAAAGACTGCCTAGGGATTTAGTCCAGGATGGTGAGTGTGTATCCAGATCATATCAGGCTCTCAGGGCCTGAAACTAGTCCAAGACCAAAAAATTAATTGTTAACATCACTAGATATGGAATTTGTTTTTCCTGAAATAATATTTGTATGGTAGTGATACCCTGTTACACATGCTTTTTGGAATCAAATCCAAATTGTATTCTTACTATAAAAGTTGAACTTCTTCACAATTTCCCGATTTTAGTGTGAGGAAAAATCTGTTCATAGTTCACAAAGAGAAAGAAATTCATGAGAACTGAGGCAGTTCTCAAGGAAGGAAAGAAAATTAAAATAGAGGCAATGTTTAATAAATGTATTTATATGGATGTAGATAGACATACAGATAAACAAATATATTTGCAAGATAGTGAGCTTAGCATGGCATTTGATTCTGTCCCTCTTGCTGTCCCTGCTGAGAAAATATTGTCCAATCCCTGGAAATCAGCAAGGTCCCACTCAAAGAGTTAGATTTCCTTGGGATGAAATAGGTGAAATAATATATATTATTCGGCTTGGATATATATATGTGTGTGTGTGTGTGTGTGTGTGTGTGTGTGTGTGTGTGTGTGTGTGTGTGATATAGATATATATATATGATATAACTCTATGAGCTACCCAAATAAAACCCCCTTTGAGTATGTCAGAATAAAGAATGCCAGCTGGAACCAACATGGCCAAAGGGGGCTTTATCTGGGTTGCTCACAGAGTTATATGAAGGACTTCATAGAAAGCAAGTACTAAAACACTCCAGGAAACTTTGTTACCAAAATCAAGTACTCACAACTCTGTTTCTTTCAGCATGTCTGCTGGTTTTCTCTTACTGATTTTTCTCCTTGTGATCTGAGAGATGGCCATTTAAATCCTTTAAGCTCACATTTCAGAGCCTGACTATTCAAGGTCTACTTCAAAAAACTGCTGGAGAAGGGCTCTGATTGAACTGGCTTGGCTCATTGTTCATCCTTTGGACCAATCAATGGGACCAGGTTGACAAGGTATCATAATTTAACATTTAAATTAACGACTTAATTTAAACCAAAACTCACATTGAACTTAATCACATGCCTACCACTGTGACTATATATGGGAAGGAGATAGGCAAATTTCTGTGACAAACAACCCTCAATACTATGAATCCCCTATATAACTGGAGGAGTAGAAAAGGCATTGTCAAAGAAAGAAGGAGCACTATTACCAGAGTAAATGTGGGGAGAGAAACTGTGAAACAAAAGCTGTTTGCCATGGACATTACTCAGTTCACCTAAGATAAAACTTACACAAGGATTCATGATACACAGGGACTGAAAATGCTGCTCTAATCCTATCTAGCATGCTTGAGAGGTTATTCGTATGTTCTCACTTACTATATCCTGAGAAAAAGTGCAGACCCCATAGTCATCTTCCTCCTCACTGTGGGAGGGGTGGGGTAGGAGGAAGCTGACCGTACTTCTTGGCTCACCTATCCCAAATACAAGGCATGCCTTGGTATGCTCCCCACCCATCGCTCTATCCCTGCCCAGACCTACTTGAATACTAAGGAATGTGTATCAGCTAGGAGTCCTGCTTAATCTAGATGTACATGGATAAAGCTAAGCAATAAAGACTGAGTATATGAGAAGAGTCAGCAGCTTCAACAGAGGAAGAAAATAAACAATTACTGCTCACTAAAGCAGAGGAAACACTCTCATTGAAAGCAGAGGAAATGTAGAAAACAGGAAAGGCATTTAAAACATATATTTCTTACTGTTGATATAATCTTAGGGTTATAGCAACAATAAATAAGATCAGAGTGCTATGACAAAAGAGTAGGGGGCCCCCAGGTGGCTCAGTCAGTTAAGCATCCGACTCTTGATTTAGGCTCAGGTCATGATCTCAAGGTCATGAGATCGAGCCCCATGTGGGGCTCTGTGCTAAGGGGCTCTGCTCAAGAATCTCTCTCTCCTTCTCCCTCTGCCTCTCCTCCTCTCCTCACCCCCATCCCTCCCCTCCTGCCCTGTCTCTTAAACAAAACAAAACAAAACAAAACAAAAAAGCAGACTAAGGGCCAGAAAGAGTGTATGAAAGTGGTAAAAGCATTCTTTTTTTTTTTTTTAAAGATTTTATTTATTTATTTGACAGAGAGAGAGATCACAAGTAGGCAGAGAGGCAGGCAGAGAGAGAGGGGGAAGCAGGCTCCCTGTTGAGCAGGGAGATCCTGATGCAGGGCTTGATCCCAGGACCCTGAGATCACAACCTGAGCTGAAGGCAGAGACTTTAACCCACTGAGTCACCCAGGTGCCCCTGGTAAAAAGCATTCTTATTGAAATGTTGATATGGTAAGGGCACCTGAGTGGCTCAGTCAGTTAAGCATCAGGTTCTTGGTTTTGACTCAGGTTATGATCTCACGGGTAGTGGGATCCAGCCCTGCATTGGGCTCTGTGCTCAGTAAGGAGTCTGATTGAAAGATTCTCTCCCTCTGCCCCTCCCCTCACTTTCTCTCTCTCTCTTTCTCTCCCTCAAATGTATAAATCTTTAAAAAATGTTTAAACATTATAGCTGCAATCAATGATATAGTGAATATGCCAAGAAGAAACGCTGATAGGCCCAGCGCAAAATGCTGAAAGCACAGACCCAAAGCACCAATGACTGTGCCAGGCCCAGTGGAATTCTTTGTCTCTATGAGGAATAAGTCAACACAGATGCAACTTTAATAGTTCAAGAAACTAGACAAAGAGAAAAAGCTCCAAAATTCACTTTATGAATTACAAACCCTGGTAAAAATCATTTTGAAAAAAGAGACTATAGTTAAATCTCATTCCTGAATATCAAGCAAAATTTTTAAACAAAATAACAGCAAACAAAATCCAGCTTTTCAAAAATATTATACATATACATGTATATGTGTATCATGTTAGACTATTCCAGGAGTAAGAAAAAATAGTTCAACACTAAAAAAAATCTATAAATAAAATTCACAACATTAAGCTACTAAAAAGATAATTCTATCATCTACACAGCTGCTGAAAATATATCTGATAAATTTCAACTTATATCCCTCATCAAATAAAACCCTTATTAACAAAAAAGAGATAAAAACTTCCTTAGGATGATAAAATACACAAATCTCTTCCCCAAGTCTATCCTCTGTTAAATGGAGACAACAATAAAAAAAAAAACCTTATTAAAATTAGGAGTAAGACTTAAGTGTTTTTTATCATCATTGTTACATAGTATTTAATACTGTTCTATGGATGCTGGCCAAAAAATTAGGGAGAAAAAAGATATAAAATTGTATCAGAAACAGTGATATGTGTTTCTCACTCCATTTTCTCTACTGGGATATGCAGGAAGACTGTATTTGTTGGCCTTTCTAGCATCCTGGTGAAGTTATATGACTAAATTAAAGCAATAGAATTTTCCATCTCAGGCCTTTGCAAACATCCTACACATACTTTTTGCCTCTTTATCCTTCCCAAATGGTAGACAGCTATCTGATCTACATTAGACTTGGAATGTGCAAGAAACAAACCCCCAGTGTATTAATCTCTATATAATTCATACATTTTTATATATTATATATCTATTTTATGTATTTTATAATTTATATATAGTGTATAATATTTACATATGTTTACACACTATATGTGTATATAGTCTTTTATGGATGATATACAAAATACATATTTTTTAGAAGAGTTAGAAGAAGAGTAAATAGAGGAAAGTGTAGAGGCCATCAAAAGAGAAAGAACTAGGTATGTTCTAGAATCTAGACCTGCACCTTCTAGTCACTAACTGCATTACTACACTAGCTACATACTATCTAGTCATTAGCTACAAGTGGCTACTTTGCACTTAAAATATGCCTAGTCTGGTTTGAGATGTGTCTAAACTTCGAAATGCACACCAGCCTTGGACAAGGGTACAAAACAAAGAGAATCTAAATATCTCATTAATAATTTTTAGTTGATCACATGTTGAAATGATAATATTTTATATATTTGATTAAAATGTTTAATTTTAATGTGGTGCATGCAGTAGGAATTAAGATAATGAAAGTAGGAGTTGGCAAGTTTAAATTATACATGTGGTTCACATTTGGGGCTCACATATTTCTACTAGACAGTGCTGTTCTAGAGACTGACAGAAAACCAACCCAATAAACACTGTGGATAAGGGGGAAGGGTTACCTTACAGGATTATGTGCTAATGGTGTATTTCACCACCACATTCACATCCATTAATTTCTTCATCCAACAAAGATAGGTTAAGAATTATCTATGTCCAGGAACTTTCAGGCTTTGGGACACCAAGATGAAAAAGTCATAAACCTTTTGAGAAGCTTATTGCACAAGTGTGGGGGGCAGATGAGCAAACTGAGAATTAAACACAGACTTATAAGTGTTCTGAGCTAAAGGCAACACTGAGGAGGAACAGTTGGGGCAAAGAGGAGGCCAAGGAAGCCTGTGTATATACAATGAACTGGAGGCCATCTCCCTGTCCCATGTCCCATCCTCATCCCCAACTCACTAGACGAAGAGCAGTGATTGGTATTTTCTTAGTTCTTCATTTCAGCCTCTGTGTCAATCATTTGCTGCCATCACCAAACTATCTCCCAGGATCCATCCTGCTTACTTTCTCCCATTTTAGTTGTTTCTCTTTTTACCAACCCCAGACCAACTTCAGGTTAAACTTTTCTCTATGACTTCAGCAACTGTATCATAGTCCTCTTTATCTCACCACCTGTCCTCATTATTCATGACTTCAGCATCCCTTCCATGATCTGACATACTATCTCACAGTCACTTGACTTTCTCAATTGCAATGACCTTCATTTTCATTGAGTCTTAGGCACTAAAAGTATAGCCACATTTTGGACCTCATCTTTCTTGATCTCCAATATTTCACACTGTAGATTTCCTTGTACTCTCAACTATTTATCTGCGCTTCATCACCCTCCACATACCATACGTATGCCTTAACACATCATGAATCTACATTTGCTTCTTACTGTGATTACTAAGGGTGCTGATCTTCCCTATTTACTTCTCAGAGCCTCGAGAGTAAAATCTGTGTTTATGTGTGGTAAGGTGGGAGGGGTAAGTCCTTGAGAACAATCTCTCCTTCAAAACCCAACAATACTTGCTCCATTCTGCTCTAGCCATTTTTTTCTTGCACTCACCTGAGATGCCTACTTTTATCTTTACAAATGCCATGCTTTTTTCAAGGTCAACCTCAAATCCTCTCAAGGAAACTGAGCGCATGGATCTTTCATTATCTTAACTCCTACTGCATGTACCACATCTGCTTCTGATTATATAGCTTGTAGTCTCCTAATTATTTTGTGTCTATTACTTACTACCCCAACAGAAGTCTAGAAGAAAGGGACCATACCTTTCATTTCTTTGACATTTCCTATGATAGATAACACAATGCTGGAGGCATATTTGGAGTTCAAGAATTATTTGATAAACAAATATATCGATTTTTTATGAGAGAGATCTACAAAGATCCCACTAGGACTATAAACCCAGAAAATCATCTCTTAGACTGGATCCAAAAGCCACATCTGGTTAGTGAGGTTGTTATTAGAGCAACCCGAAACAAAACCCAAAGGGCATTGTAATAATATCTGAGTTTTTAAGCACTTCATAGCATTCTATATTTTATTAAGCATTCTATAGGTAGTCTGTTAAGTAATTTATGACCATTATTTCAAGTAATCCCTCCAAACCTAGGATTTAGGTATTCTAGTCCAGTTTTACAGATGAGAAATAGAGACTCCAAAGTAGTAAATAACTTGTCCAAGAAAACAGAAAGTATCAGAGATGGGATTTGAACTCACATCGGCCTGATTCTAAAGCCCATGACTTAACCTTGAAATTACAGGATTATAAATTTGTCTTAAGAATATTAGTTGTTATCTTGGGGGTTCAATATTCCTCCTTTGCTCTGGTAACACCATTCCCCTTTTGGGGAGGAGAAATTCCTTTCTTCTTCCCTCTACACTCCATCATGAAGAAGAAATGGTTTCTGTGATCTCCCAACATGGCTATACCTCCTTATCCACAATCCTCTCAAGGGAGAGATACCTTTAAGATGAACGAATAATTCCTTATTTCCCATGTTATAAATCAAGCCAGCCCAATTAGAATTCTTCCCTGAAGTTCAAGAAACTAAACTTATGAGTGAGGAACATTTTCCTATGAAGTACTCAAGCTATAAGAATGCAGACCTGGATCGAGCCCCGCATCAGGCTCTCTGCTCACCGGGGAGGCTGCTTCCCTTCCTCTCTCTCTCTGCCTGCTTCTCTGCCTACTTGTGATTCCTGTCAAATAAATAAATAAATAATCTTTAAAAAAGAAAAAAAAGAATGTAGACCTGAAGCCATGGCAACCATGTCAGCCATGTTCTTCCCCTGGGCAAAGCCTGTGTGTAGGGAATGCACCTGACCAGGAGAGAGAGGAAGAGAGAACCAGCCCCATTGGTTTGTGAGCACCTCCACCTCTTTTTTCTCCTATTACTTCTCATCTTCCTACAGTTAGAAAAACAAATACTTTCTCATTTTGCTCAAGCAAATTCAGGTTGGTTATTTGTCACCTGCAAGGGAGTCCCAAATGAAGCTTGTTTCTTTTTAAAGTTCATTAGTCAAAATAAGAATCAGTAGGTCAACTTAGCTCAAAGACATGGATGGAGTAAGACCAATACATTTCTTAAGAATCTAGCCTAAATGGGGCCACGTGGGTGGCTCAGTGGGTTAGCCCTTTGCCCTTGGCTCAGGTCATGATCTCAGGGTGCTGGGATCGAGCCCCACATCAGGCTCTCTGCTCAGCGGGGAGCCTGCTCCCCCCCTCCTTCTCTCTGCCTACTTTCGATCTCTCTCTCTCTCTCTGTCAAATAAATAAATAAATAAATCTAAAAAAAAAAAATCAAGCCCAAATGAAGCCACCTCCATCTTAAAATGGTGTTTCTCACTGTGTTCACCACCTCCTTTTTAATGACCACTACAAACTAAAAAAAATCATGTGCCAGACCAAAGGAAGGAATCAAAAGGAAATAAGGACATTTGAGTATGTTATATGTCATATTAACCAAGAAACTAAAGTGATAGAGAATTTATTCATAGAAGACAAATAGCCTTGGCTCTTGGTAGACTTAATTTCACCAGGATGATGTGTTGAGGTTTAGGTTAGGCTGGAATCAATCTTTGGCAGTAAATCAGAGAGGCATACTCACCACAAATTATTTGACTATAAAAAAGAAGCTTTCTCACTCTGTATTTTCCTTTTGAAAATATAATTGCATGAGCTTAATTTCCTAACTGGGTTTAACCGGGAATCCGTGTCAAGCAGGAAGCTCTCAAATGTAAATAATTCATTGGTTCACCTTGTGATTTCCATAGCTACCAAGGACTTTAGAACCCTGACCTCTGGGAGAGAGGGGTGAAGGCTTGAACTGAAGCTTTATTTAGCAAATCCTTTTCACTCAAAACCCATAAGCTCCTTGTCCCTGTCAGCAAGTGTCCAGAAGGTGTCTTGTCAACAGGCCCCATCTGAGGGAGCATGGCTGGCCGCTGACAGATGTGGGAGGAGACTTGGTGGCTTCGGCTGCAATTAAACTTGTCACTTGCAGTAAATTGAAAACTGCTCTGATTTTCTAGCTGGAAGGAAATAACACATGTATGACCCGCTCTCTGTTTTGTGATATGCACATATGGGTGTGTGGTATGTGTGGCGTGTACACGTGCATGCACACATGCAAGTGTGTTGATCAACTGAAATTGGGCAGTGTTTCCACATGGTCCATAGTCCAGTAAAAAGTGCTGCATCTCCAGTTGCTTCTTGTGGGTTCTGTGATTACGGTCCAGTCCAGCTCATGGCAGAATCTACCATCAGTACAGTCAAAGATATGACCAAAAATGTTTGAAGGCTGCTCATTTGGATCAATGTGTGCCCAAGCTGTAATATTAACCACTCATTTTTCTCTGAAAGCTTTAAAGTTTGGGAGTGGCTTAGAATTTACACACAAAAACATCAGAGTTGCTTATGCAATTTTTTTTTCCTTTGAGAAAAAAATTTCCCCCTCTTTAGTCACTTCACTGGAACTAGGCCATGGTATAATGTTTCTACCATAAAAAGGACAAATTAACTAAATTCTCTAAATCTTACCACTTTTAAAGGTGACAATTTAACTAAATTATTATAACCCATGAAATGGAATAAGAAAAGGGGCTTGCCAAATAAATCATTTCAGTTTTGGGGTTGTTTGATAAATAGTAATAGGAATATAAATTCTATTAAATGAGATAGAAAACTCTGCACTATAAATTAGATACATGAGTGGACCTGAAAAATGGATTTGAGATGAGAAATATATTTGTTTTGTCAAAAATAAGTAATGTCGTTGCTGTTAATTTCATTAAGGTAATAGTTGATAATAATTCAGCATGTTAACTAATATTGTGGATGATAAGCTTTGCCCTAGTTTTAGTTCTGATCTATAATGACCCTGGTTGTATTTGTAGCCCCATTTTTAGACCATGCCTTTTTCAGTCCCATTCAAAGAGCATCTTTGATATCTTTCATCTGTGGTTTCAACTGCACTTCTTGTAAATCTTCTCTGACAAATGCTGGAAAGAATGTTAGTAATTGCACTCATTCCTACCAGCAGGTGAAGCTTACAATTATTTATGTTTACAGTGTGGTATCAGTGTGCTTTGGGTGATCTCTAAATGCCTGAATGCTCTCTACCATTTTATCCTGGTCCATATACCTGATCTTTCCTTAGTTTTCCTGCTTGCTTTTCATAGGACCTGCTTGTCAGGGATTCTGGCACTTTTTCTAGTCTTACCAAACAGAACTGATAACCATTTTCCACTTGCAGTCTTACATTACTGAACATCACTGTCACAGAGGCCATGAGCTGAATAAAACAGCGAGAGATGATCTCTCCCTGCCTCAGTCTGAGTTTTTTCAAGATAGGTGAAATGCTGCAAGGATTAATGGGCATAATTGGGTTTAATAACAAAGATGGGGCTTATTGCACAAATGTGGAAAGAGCTGGGGGAGTATCAGTCTTGATGACCAAGGCTGGAGAATGAAGAAACAGTCACACATGTCAGACGGAAGCAAAGGAGCAGGGAAGGGCAGTTTTCAAACTTCCGTGATTGCTAGCTGAGGAAGACATCTGGGAGCTGGCCATGTGGGGTCGCAGTGACTTTCCAAAAATTCATTTGCTTCACGTCTACCTCTAAATCTCAAGAAAGTCATTCTCGTTGGAAAATTCTAATCCAGAACCATATAGGAAAGGAGAATTGGGGAAATGTATTTTCCAGGTTCACAAGGTAGGACTGACAATGATCTAGCAGCCTCGACTCCTTTGGAAATTTGACATCTCTGCCCATTTCTTTTTACCACATTTAACCCCCCAATACGGTATAAAACAACATCATGCTCTTAATTGGCACAATGCAACCATCTTTTAACAACCAAAGACCAACAAGCAATCTTCCCGAAAAGGAGATTCAAGTCCCAAATGTCATGTTGACGCTCCCTAGATTATATCTAATCCTCTCAAGCTGAGTTACATTTACCTCTTTGAAATCCTATAATTTAATATTGAAATAAACATGTAACCATTACTAAAATAACTAATATTAGTATAAGAAAGAAGAAAGAAACAAATAATTCATTAATTTATAGAAATATAAATAAATAAAGGCAATAAAGAAAATGTGTATAATTGCTACAATTATTGTTTCTACAAGTAATAATTTATTCATAATTGGTACTAAACTTCCCTTAGCCTCTTTGTCTTCAGGAAGTAGCTCAGCTGGTTGTGATTCTTTGCCTACTGGAGTTACCAAAATCATCCTGGAAGATGTCTATCATAGCAGTTCTGTCTATATTGGGTTTCTATAGATTCCCATTATCTTTTGCCACAGAACACATGAGTACTAAGATATCCTCTAGAATATTCTGGGTTCTAGTCATACCCAATTTACTCCCATTTTGTAGTGGCAACTTACTCCCCCCTCTATAATTGGAATGAATTACCCCAACCATTATAGCAACGGCCTACTTTGTTGTTGATTCCATGGCATGAGGTGCCCCCATAATGGCCAGATGGCAGTTACAGTTTCTAGTTCATAATAATTATCATGTGTTCCCTGATTCTAGGAATTCAGATCTTAAAAGCAGCAAGCCCAAGTGGTAATAATGGAAATGGAAAATTTTGCTAGTAGATCATTAGAGGTAATAATGAGAGTAGCCATTTCTTCTGTGTGGTTCCTAAATCCACACATTCTGGCTATGAGTGAAATAGCATTATACGTTGGTTGCTGATTCAGAGCATATAACTATCCTGAGGACATTTCCCCAGCCTTGCAAAGCTTGCCAAGCACTTATAGGACTACATCTTCAAATGGCAATGCCACTGTTTTATTAGGTCAGCTGCTTCAGCGTGATGGGGGACATGACAAGACAGTGAATTCTGGATTCTGAGGACATGAACTTAGAGCTACATAGCATTTACTGTAGAGTCACTTCCTTGGCTAAGAGCAATACCTGTGTAGAATAAACCCAACAGTGAATAAGGCATTCTATAACTCTACAGGTAGTAGGCTTAGCAGAAGCATTGCAGACAGAGAAGGCAAATCTCTATCCAGAATAAATGTTTGTTTCAGTAGGGACAAATCACTGCCACAATGCAGCTGGCTGGCTCTCCCAAGGAATGGCTCCATATGGAGGGAATCAGTATTGATCTTTGTTTTGGCTGGTTGGGTACTCTATAGAGGCCATAGCCACTACCCTTAGATGAGTGCATAGTCTTCATCTCATTTTGATCATAAGCACATTGGTCAAGAGAAGGTGTGGCTGGAGAGAGACTGACATTTGCACATGGGATTATATTGTCCCTCTGCTATTGAAAGTCCCCTCTATTATGGTAGTCCTCTGGTGAGCATTTATATGGGGCACATAAATCCTTATACTATGCCAATTTGGAGAATTCCATCCACTTATCTCTTCTCCAGACCGCCTTGTAAACAATTTTGCAATTCGATTCTATGACCATCTAACTAAACTGTTAGCCACTGCCCATAAAACAGTAAAGATGCATATCTCTGCCCATAGTTCTGTCCAAGAAAAAGGAATAATAAAGCACATTGCTCAACATTCTTTGTACTGGGAAGATTTCCCTTCACCAGCATTCTTTAGGGTCACTCCTGAGTGATGCTGTGTTGTTGCAGCTGCCCGATTATATCCACTAGGATATAATGGAGATCATCTGTGAACAAGCTTTGGTTTTTGTCAATGAACTGCTAATAGGGGACTCATCCTTAAGCTAGAGGTGCTGACTGAAAAGAGATCTGCCAGTAGGAGGAACTGTAGGAGCCTTAGTAATTTCCTATGCAAATGGCTTGTGCTTTCAAGACCTGCTTCAGCCTTGGAGGGAGGAGCAAGATGGCAGGGATATAGGAGACCTGTATTTTATGTGGTCCTGGGAATTCAGCTAGATAGTTATCAAACCATTCTGAACAGCTACAAACTCAACAGGAGATCGAAGAGAAGAAGAACAACAATTCTAGGAACAGAAGAGAGACCACCTTCCAGAAGGTAAGACATGTGGAGAAGTGAATCTGAGGCAACAAACGGGAAGATAGACTGCGGGGGGAGGGGCCGGATCCCAGCAAGCAGTGGAGCAACAGAGCACAAAATCGGAACTTTTAGAAGTGTGCTCCACTGAGGGACATTGCTCCAGAGGCTAAGCGGGGGGCTGGGGGGAGCACTCATGGGAACAGTGTGGTCTCAGGACCTGTGGGTGTCTGAGTGTGGCAGAGCTCAAAGGTATCAAAGCAGGGAAGCCGGCTGCAGAGACGGAGCTGAGGAGGGGACTCAGCTTGGAGTTACCTTAAACCGTGATCCAAGTCACAGTCAGACCACTCCTTTTCAAGCAGGGACCCCACAAATGGCAGATCAGGGGAGACTCTCCCCTTCCTTTACTGGGAGGAGTGGTGTGGGAGTGTGCTGCAGGAATCTGCTGGGTTTGGAGACTCCAAATGGGACCACGTGCCAGAGATAGAAATGCTCGGTCACAGGCCAGGTGAGCATGAAGTGTGGCCAGAGACCAGGGAGACAGGAGGGATTGACTGCTTTTCTCTGAGGGCACACTGAGGAGTGGGGCCCCGAGCTCTCAGCTCCTCCGAGAGAGTGGAGGCCGCCATTTTCATTCCAGTCCTCCAAAGCTGTATGGAAAGCAATCAGGGAACAAAAGCAACTGAGAGCAAAACCAAGCAGATTACTTAGCCTGGCCTCTGGCAAGGGCAGAGCAATTCTGCCTCGGGCAAAGACATTTGAGAATCACTGCAACAGGCCCCTCCCCAAGACTAGCAAGAACATCCAGCCAAGACCATGTTTAACGATCAATGAGAAGAACTGCAGAACTCCAGAGCTAGGGAAAAGCAACACATGGAATTCATGGATTTTTTTTCCATGATTTTTTAGTCTTTCAAAGTTAGATTTTTTAAATTTTATTTTTTTATTCTATCTTTTTTTAGTTTTCCTCTTTCCTATTTTAACCTATTTTAATTATTTTATTTTTATCAATACCTTTTTAAAAAATGTTTTCAATTTCCATTGTTATATTCTATCCCTTCATTGTATTTAAACTTATTTTTTCTATACATGTAAGTTTTTCTTTTTTTAAAATTTTGGGATACAGTTTCTTCTAACAGACCAAAATATACCCTAAATCTAGCATATGGCTTTATTCTAGTGTCCAGCATGATCACGTTTTCTCCTTTTTTTTTCTTTTTTCAACTAACTTCTTATAGATTTCTTTTTAAAAAATCTTTAATTTTCATCTTTACAGCTATATTCCATCCCTTCATCATGTTTACCCTTATTTTTGTAGGTACATAAATTTTTCTTTCTTTAAAATTTGGGAGGTAGTTTCTTCTAACAGAACAAAATACACCCCAAATCAAGTGTGTGGCTCTGTTCTCTTCACCAGTCTAATCATATATATATATATATATATAT
This sequence comes from Lutra lutra, assembly GCF_902655055.1. Classification (NCBI taxonomy): domain Eukaryota; kingdom Metazoa; phylum Chordata; class Mammalia; order Carnivora; family Mustelidae; genus Lutra; species Lutra lutra. The sequence goes on from NC_062281.1 coordinate 142,585,182, forward strand.
ATATATATATATATATATATGATTAGATTAGATTAGATATATGATATAATTAGATTATAATTAGATTAGATGTATGATATAATATATATTAGATTAGATTAGATATAGGATTATATATATATAATCATATATATATATGATTAGACTGGTGAATATATACATATATATACATGTATATATATACACACGTATGTATATATACATGTATATATATATATATATTTTTCCTCCCCCTTTCTTCTCCTGGTTTCAGGTCTTCTCTGATTTGGTTAGTGTATCTTTTTCTGGGGTCATTGTTACTCTTTTAGCATTTTGCTCTCTCATTCATCTATTCTTCTCTAAATAAAGAAGATACAAATGTAAAGAAGATAAAATGACAAGGTGGAAAAACTCACCTCAAAAAAAAAAAAAAAAAAAAGAACAAGAGGCAGTACTGACTGCTGGGGACCTGATCAGTACAGACATTAGTAAGATGTCAGAACTAAATTTCAGAGTGACGATTATAAAGATGCTAGCCGGGCTTGAACAAAAGCATAGAAGATACTAGAGAATCCCTTTCTGGGAAATAAAAGAACTAAAATCTAACCAAGTTGAAATAAAAAAAAAGATATTAATGAGGTGCAATAAAAAATGTAGGCTCTTACTGCTATGCTAGGATAATTGAGGCAGAAGAGAGAATTAGTGATATAGAAGACCAAATGATGGAGAATAAAGAAGCTGAGAAAAAGAGAGATAAACAACTACTGGATCACAAAGGGAAAATTCGAGAGATAAGTGATACCATAAGATGAAACAATAGTAGAATAATTGGGATACCAGAAGAAGAAGAAAGAGAGAGGCAGAAGGTATATTGGAGCAAATTACAGCAGATAACTTTCCTAATTTGGGGAAGGATACAAGCATCAAAATCCAGGAGGCACAGAACCCCATCAAAATCAATAAAAATAGGTCAACACCCCATCATCTAATAGTGAAACTTTTCAAGTCTCAGAGACAAAGAGAAAATCCTGAAAGCAGCTCAGGACAAAGGTCTGTAATATACAATGGTAGAAATATTAGATTGGCAGCAGACCTATCCACAGAGACCTGGCAGGTCAGAAAAGATAGGCATGATATATTCAGAGCACTAAACGAGAAATATATGCAGCCAACAATACTGTATCCAGCTAGGCTGTCACTGAAAATAGAAGGAGAAATAAAAAGCTTCCAGGACAAACAAAAAAATAAAAGAATTTGCAAACACCAAACCTGCTCTACAGAAAATATTGAAAGGGGTCCTCAAAGCAAAAAGACAGCCTAAAAGTAACAGACCAGAAAGGAACAGAGACAATACACAGTAACAGCCACCTTTCAGGCAATACAATAGCACTAAATGCATAGCTTTCAATAGTTACCCTGAATGTAAATGGGCTAAATGCCCCAATCAAAAGACACAGTGTATCAGAATGGGGGTGGGGGGAAGACCCATTGATATGTTGTCTGCAAGAAACTGATTTTAGACTCAGACACCTCCAGATTTAAACTGAGGGGGTGATAAACTATTTACCATGCTAATGGACATCAAAAGAAAGTTGGGGTGGAAATCCTTATATCAGATCAATTAGATTTTAAGCCAAAGAGATGAGGAAGGACACTATATCAATACTCAAAGGGTCTGTCCAACAAGAAGATATAACAATTTTAAATATCTATGCCCCTAACATGGGAGCAGCCAATTATATAAACCGATTAATAACAAAATCAAAGAAACACATTGACAATAATAGTAGGGGAGTTTAACACCCCCCTCACTGAAATGGACAGATTATCTAAGCAAAAGATCAACAAGGAAATAAAGGCCTTAAATGACACACTGGACCAGATGGACATCACAGCTATATTCAAAACATTTTATCCCCAAGCAACAGAATACACATTCTTCTCTAGTGTGCATGGAACATTCTCCAGAATAGATCACATCCAGAATAAACACACACATGAAAAAGTGCTCAACATCACTCACCATCAGGGAAATACAAATCAAAACCACAATGAGATACCACCTCACACCAGTCAGAATGGCTGAAATTAACCAGTCCAGAAACCACACGTGTTGGCAAGGATGCAGAGAAAGGGGAATGCTCCTACACTGTTGGTGGGAATGAAAGCTGGTGCATCTATTCTGGAAAAGAGTATGAAGGTTCCTCAAAAAGTTGAAAATAGAACTACCCTATGACCCAGCAATTGCACTACTGGGTATTTACCCTAAAGATACAAATGTAGTGATCCAAAGGGGCACGTGCACCCAAATATTTATAGCAGCAATGTCCACAATAGCCAAACTATGGAAAGAGCCTATATGCCCTTCAACAGATGAATGGATAAAGAAGATGTGTTATATATATACACAATGGAATACTATGCAGCCATCAAAAGAAATGAAATCTTGCCATTTGCAATGATGTGCATGGAACTAGAAGGTATTATGCTGAGAGAAGTAAGTCAATCAGAGAAAGACAATTATCATATGATCTCACTGGTATGAGGAATTTGAGAAACAAGACAGAGGATCACAGGGGAAGGGATGGAAAAATGAAACAAGATGAAACCAGAGAGGGAGACAAACCATAAGGGACTCTTAATCTCAGGAAACAAACTGAGGGTTGTTGGAGGAGAGGAGGTGGGAGGAATGGGATGACTAGGGGATGAACACTGGGGAAGTATGTGCTATGGCGAGTGCTGTGAATTCTGTGAGACTGATGAATCACAGACCTGCACCCAGGGCAAATAATACATTATTTTAAAAAAAGACCTGCTTCAGCCTTATCTTGTATATACAGCTTCTACCTGATGATGAAGCAATGTTGAACTTACCTAAATTTATAACTTGGTGAGCTAGACAACACACATTTTGTGAGAAAAATCTCCTTTTATGAGAAGGTGCATGTATCTTGTTGGGTGAAACATCTCTGCCCCCATCTCTGCTAACTGGATGAAATGTACAAATATCTGAATAAAGCAACAGGATGTATCTTATTAAGAAAGGACCTGCAATTGTCTATTACATAGATGCTATTGATCGTTGCTTTGCATGAGTTCCCCTCACAGAAAAGCCTGCCCTTTCTGACCTGGCCCAGGTCTATCTGGAGGAGGAAGGTGTGAGTGCCAAATACACTTTCCTCACTCACCAACATCCACAGAGCTGCATCCTACCCTCAGACTTCTCAGACAGCTGCTTCTGAAAGGTGGGCTTCTATAGGGCTGAGAATCTATAGACTCCGAACCCAGAGCCAGTGGGTCCAGTCTAGTTTTCTAGGGGGAAAATGTCTGTTCCAGGACCTAGCAAGCCAAGAGCTATTTCTCAAAAGAATAGTGATCTTCAGAACATAGCATAAATTTACTCCAAAATTCAGAATTTCTGCATTGTTATTTATCTACAAGGACCTACTGAAGACTCTGTATTGCCTTCATATCTGTTACAGACACTCCACCACCATTGACTATGCAGGGTTATATGGCTTATGCGGCATAGCAGCTTGGACAGGAAGAACCCTAGAACTGTCCCATAGCTTTCCATTGCTCTGTTTCCTACTGAAGACTGTCAGTATTAAGAGATTAATACTCAGTAAATGGATGAATCAAAGCATAATTCCTAAACAATGTATAGATTGCCTCAAAATCCAAAAAGGAACCCTAGATGTTACACCTTTTTCTTAGTGGTTGGACCCCCTTGTTCTTCACTTTGTAGGTATGATTTCAATATAACCCAGACAACAGAATTCTGAGAAATTTCACTGTGTTTGCAGTCTCTGAATTGTATGGACCTACCTCCTGGCACGTATAGGTCTTATTAAGGTATTCAAAGATATTAGCTACTTCCTGCTTAGCAGTTCCAGTAAGCCTGACATCATCAAGGCAGTAGACCAGAATAATGTTCTCTGGAGTAGCTAGACAATCAAGGTCCTTGATGACTGAAGTATTATAGAAGTGTGAGGTGAGGTAACCTAGTGAAGGTGTATTGCTACTCCCTTTACGTAAAAGAAGACTTTATTCTGGTTGTGTTTACTAACAAGTGTAGAAAAAAAAATTCCATTAGATCCATAGCTGTATACCAGATTATCAAGAGCTATGTCAATTTGCTCCAGTAAAAATGTACGTGAGGTCAATAGCTTCAACTCAAGTCACCATCTGATTAGGTTTATGGTAATCCACTGTCATTTCCAAGATTTATCTTTTCTCTACACTGGTCAAGTAGGTAGGTCGAATGGGTAAAGTGGTAGGAACCAATGTCCCTTTATATTTCAAGTTTTGGATACAGCATTATTTTTGACTTACTATTTTAGGAGAGAGAGGCCTTTCTTACCATAATCTGTTACTCCACAGACTAAGGTACTAATATAAGAGGTCTGAATATGTCTATTTGAGCTACGTATTCAGAGCTAGATAAACAGTGAGAGGCATAGAGACCTAATGGCTTTATAGATAGGCATGAGCTGAAACTTCATTAACCAACCAGCTGACCTCCTTAAGTCCTTACTTTGACTACTGGACCACCATGGCACCTGGGTCTACAGGAATAAACATCAGTTCAGAGTTAGTTTCTTTTAATCCCTGGAAAGTGTACCTATTTCCATTTCTTCAGTATGCAGCCATCCTGGTAAATGGACCCAAGTCCCTTTGGGGAAGGTTGGGAGACAGATTTACAGACAAATTTTATAAGTATACAGACCCTTTACTTAAAGTGACCTAGTGTGTTATTAATTTCTTATGGCTGCTGTAATAAATTACCATAAATGTAATGAGTTAAAACAATACAATATAAATTTATTTACTTGCAGTTTGGGAGGTTGGAAGTTCAAAAGTGGGTCTCATTGGCCTAAAATTAAGGTTTTTTGGAAGGTTATATTCCTTTCTAAAAGCTCTAGGAGACAATCTACTTTCTTGCCTTTTCCTGATTTTACTTATCTTTTGCAGAGGCTACTTGCGTTGGCTCATGACCCCCTTGTATCTTCAAAATCAGCAGTGATCAGTAGACTTTATCCCAATGTCACTCTTTAGTTCTGACTCTTCTTCTCCTATCTGCCATCTTTTAAGGACTTTGTGATTACACTGGTTTCACTCAGCTAATCTAGGATAATCTTTTTATTTTAAGGTCAGGTGATTAGAAACCTTAATTCTATCTGCAACCTTGGTTTCTCTTTTGCTACATAATATGACATATCCAAATGTACTAGATATTATGATGTGGCCATCTTTGGGGAGACCTTACTCTCCTTAGTTAATCTGTGTTTGGAATTTGGTGGAGAAACATGTCCAACTATTGTATTGATTCATGTCAGGTGTCTGTCATCCAATCAAGTTTGGGTTTTGTTTCTTTTGCTTATATGAATGAAGTAGGTAGTTCATTGTTGTTCTAGGGTCCCCATGATAAATTAGCCACTACTAAAGATTTCTACAGGCCAAATCATTCTGATTACTTCTTGGATCCTATGACTCAGGGATTTCATCACCCGTTGAATTCAGAGCCTATGTCCATGGTAGAATCTCTTACTTTATTTGTAGACAACTGCCACCATAGAATCTTTCAAGGATACTGATAATGCCTTAACCAATTTATTTCTCAAAGCCTTGTTGAAGGGCCTCACCTTCCCAGGTGACATAACTAGCAGGTTGTTAAGCAGACCATTCATAATAAATACACTCCAGCATTCATAGTTCCATAAGCCTTTGGATACCTTCCTCCATAGCAATGGTTCCCAACTGGAGCCAATTTCAATCCCTCAGGGTACATTTGAAAATATCTAGAGACATTTTTCATTGACTTCAACTGGGGGAGATACTACTGGCATCAAACTGGTAATAGTTATACTGCTAAGCATTCTACAATCTGCCCCCAAACCCCAACAAAGAATTATTTAACTCCAAATGTGAATAGTGCTAAATTTGAAAAACCCTGCTCTATAGTATACCAAGGAAGTTTTAATATCTTAATTTCACTACTTATGGACCACTACTGGGCCTAGATTTGGACCAACCCATCTAGAAACTCTTAGAGGCATTCTCAGCTGGTTGAGCTAGTACACTGAATTCAGAATCTTTAGTTGATGCATCTATTTTAATAAATTCAGTCTGATTCAATATTATATTTCTCCCATCCTGGTCTAATGCCCTTCAAATCCCTTCTTAAAAAATAATTATTTGTATCCTTTTACCAACTTCTCCCTATTTCCCCCACATCCTAGTCCCTGGAAACCGCTTTTCTATTCTGTGTTTCTAGGGGTTTGACTTTAAAAAAAAAAAAAGATTCCACATATAAGTGATACAATTTGGTTATTTGTCTTTGTCTTTTTTCACTTAGCATAATGCTCTCAAGATCCATCCATGTTGTAGCAAATGGTAGAATTTTTTATTATCTCATGGCTTAATAATAATATTCCATTGTACATATATACCACACCTTCTTTATCCATTCACCTGTTGGTGGACACTTAAGATGTACACATGTCTTGGCTATTGTGAATAATGTTGCAGTGACATGTGTGCAAAGATATCCTATTGATCTCCTATTTTCATTTCCTTTGGATATATACCCAGAAGTGAGAATCCTGGATCAAATGGTAGTTCTATTTTTAATTTTGTAGGGGAAACTACATACTGTTTTCCACAGTTGCTGCACCAATTTACATTCTCACCAACAGTGCACAAGGGTTTTCTTTTTTCCACATCTTCAACAACACTTTCTATTTCTTGTCTTTTTTAATAATAGCTATTCTAACAGGTGTGAGGTGATATCTCATTGTGACTTTGCATTACTTTTATGACTTACTACATGTGACTTTGCATGTAGTTCTGATGATCAGTGATACTGAACACCTTTTCACATACCTGTAGGCCATTATTTGTATGCCTTTTTTGAAAAGGTGTCTATTGATATCTTTTGCTCATTTTTAAGTTGTATTTGTTTTTGTTTTTATTCTTTGTCCTTGAGTTATATGATTCTTTGTATTTCTGGATATTAACCATTTATCAGATGTATGATTTGAGAATATTTTCTCCCACTTCATAGGTTACATTTTCATTTTGTTGATAATTTCCTTCGCTATGTAGAAATTTTTTAGTTTGTTGTGTTCCCATTTATTATTTTTTTGCTTTTGTTGCCTTTCTTAAGGTCTCTTCTCATCTGTATTTCTCAAGTCTCTGCTGGCAGAATCTGTAAAACCTTACACGCAATGCCTATTAATCTGGATTATACTAGTACTGAGTTGTATTACAGGTCTAGCATCAATTGAGGTGATGGAGGTTGGTCTTAAGGATCAGTATTTGTCTAAAAGGAAACTCTCTCTGGAGCGGCCATTACAGGTTCTGTGGGCAAGAACAGCCTAACCTTTTTACTCACGAATGAAAGCCTATTTCTACTGATAAGACAGACTCAGGAGAATTTGGAACTTCCAGGTCCTCCACTTAATTAAAATCTGCCAGATATTCTCAGCCCAGGTTTTAGGGTCCTGCTCTTTCCCAATCAGTGTCCTAAATTTAACATGAGGGAAAAAAAAAAACAACAACTTTGGATTTGGTTGTCAGAAACTTTAACTTTGAGACTTTAGAAGATAGGGTTCCTTTCAGGGCAGTCCTGAAAGTTTTCTGATTATTTACATAGCCTTAAACAGGAATTTTAGAGCCTTAAGGCTCTTAAATTCCCCATTACTTTAGAGGCAACCAACCCATCCAACAGTTACTATGCACTTGTTTCCATTATAATGTTCTATTGCAGAAGCTTCCAGCCTTGATTTCTATAGGTACTTGATGCCAGGTAACTACAATAATAATTTAAGTGACTTCTTTTCTTACCACCAGCCATAAACTACCATTGATTCACTACCACTAAAAATGAAAGTTATTAATCCTTTTAAATCTAATCAGGTCAGAGAAACAATGCAACCCTCCCATCCACAAGTTTCTGTGTCCCTAAGACTACTTTTAACCTAAAATTTGCATTAGTTTTGGTTTAGTCAGAAAAACAGAGCTATGACAGGTATAATGAAAATTATTACTTAATATAGAAATTAGAGCTTACAAATTAGAAGGATCTGGGGGATCTAGGATATCTGCTATTCTGAGGCTGGCTGATGGAAGAAAGTTTCGCTCTGACATCAGCAAAAGCTATAGAACAGAGAAGAAAAACTGCCACTTTGGGAGAAAAAGTAGGAACTTTGGAAGAAGTTTGGAAACCTGCCACGTGTGACTGCCATGATATTACAAGCATAATAGTTTCCGCTTCACTTCTGCTTTTCAAATCTCATGTAAGTTCTTCCATCTGCAAATTCAAACCCAGAAACTTACAGATGAGAAATTCTGGGTAATGTAGTTCTTCACCTCAAAAGGGACTGATGGTAATACTATCAAGTTGACCACAAATGCAGCATTCTAGCCAATTTTATAACTACTCATGAATTTCCATTGTCCAGCTTTGCCACCTATAATAACCCTGGTGTTTCAATTCTTGTTTGTTTGACCTCTGTCTGCTTTTGAATACCCTCCCTAGCATTAGTGAACCAAATTCCAAAAGTAACTGCTCAGCATTTGATTCAAAGATCCATTTTTACTTTGCTTTTCAGGACATTACACTGGCTTGGGGGAACCCTGTTCCTGGACTGAACCAGAGGGTTTACTTGTTTGAACTTGATTTTGGCTTCATTAATCCTTTGGGCTTTTGGAAACCCTAGCAGCTGTAGGTAGAAACCCTTCTGAATTTCCTGAGGCCTGTCAGCCCAGCACTCTAATTTTATTTCAAACATCACATCCTTAGAGAAACTTAGCCTGACTTCCCCTATCTTACCTACCCTGTCAGATCAGACTGACTACATTCTCAGAGCAGCACTTTTGTACTTTTTTATAGCATTTATCACAAAGTGTACTTACACATTTGTGCAATTATTTAATAAATAATTCCAACTCCCTCTACACTGCACATTCCAGGAGGACAGAGACTATGACCTGTCTTGTTTACCACTATACCCTTCTTTACCATTATATCGCAGTGTCTGATACATAATAGGTGCTCAGTAAATATTTGATGAATGTATCATTTGATAGCACCATGCCGTCCCTTGCAAAGGGGACAATAGACCATCAAAAGAACTCTGTTCTAGTTCTTCCTCACTTGCTACCTTGTCAGGTGACCTTGGGCAGGTGACTTAAGCTTCCTGAGTTTTAGTTCATTCATCTGAGGAGTGAAGCAGTTGAACTGGAGGGGAGGTCCACTTCACTTCTGAGTCTATAACTTATTTGGATGACTGAACCTCTTACATAGACTTTTCTTAAAATAAGTAGTACTATTAAACACCTACATTGAATATGGGGGATGTGGAAGATGAGGGATACTGCCCTGACTCTCAAATTTTTAGCTTGGATGACTGGTATTATTTACATAAATAGTATGAATCAATGTCCATAGCATGAGGCAAGAATCTTTCTTTGCATTCAGGATTAATAATATCTTCCTTATTTTTACTCATTTTCATTAATTTTGGTCATTCTCATTGGACTACACTCACACTACCACTTTTACTGGAAGGTAGAAGTATGGTTTAAGTGGCAAATGCATGGGCCTGGGAATTACATAAATCTAGTTTTTAATCCTCATTCATTTGCTGATCATCTGATTTTGATGAAATAACTTCATCTCCATGAGCCCCAGTTTTCTCTTCTATAAAATGAACATAAGAAGACCTACCCATATAATTCTTACGAGGATGAAATCAGACAATCTCTGTGAATATCCAAGCCCAGTTACTAGAATATAGGAGGCACTCGAAAATTGAACTGAAGTTACAAATGAAGAAGTTGAGACAGCAGGGAAATTTTGTATGTGTGTTATGTTGCCTAAGCTCAGGCAACTGGATCACTTATTTCTCAAATCTGCCTCACCCTCGGATATGTCACGATCCTGTGGAAAAGTAAGATAATAAAGGATGAAAGAGATTAATTCAGAAATGAAGCCATGTGAGTAAAAAGAGTAGGCACATACTTGGCATGAACAGTTCTTAATATCTAAAAGGACATTGAGCACTTTGGTTTCTAGTCCTTTAATCTATAATGTTAATTTTGGAACTGCACTGAGCATGATGAACAGCATATTTCCACTATTAGACTCTCAAAAGTTAATTCAAAGTACAACACAATTTTTTAATTAACCAAAATGCTAAGAGAAGAGCAGAATTATAGTTAACTGCAAAAGAAGGCCAAAACATGATTCTTCCATCCTTGTACTTGAACTCCTTTCAAGGACAAGTTTTAAAAATTTCTAGCCATAATCTATAAAATATGTACATTCTTGGGAATTTTTTGTTGTGTTAGAATCTAATGATACCTGTGCAATCAATTACCAATGATTCCTTTTTCTAAGTGCTCACTTTAACAGATACTAGGAATACAAAGACAAAGCATATCATTTCTTTCCTCAAGATTCTTAGTCTAATGTTATGAAAAGACCTGCAAGAAATGACAAAACATAACTTAAAAGTGAATGTTTTTGTCATCACTGAAGTTACTTAATTTTAAAATCTTTCCTTTTAAAAATACAAAGCAGGTTAGGCTCCAAAGGCTATTTCTGAATCCATTTGTTTATAACTTTAAAGTGTTGTTGGAAGGGCGTTTCATGTATATTTCCTTGATGCAGTTCTAACGAAACTGAAGTGTGATTTGTTCCTTCACAGGTTTAAAGCCAAGGTCGAATTTTCCCAGGTTTGAATTGGTGAATGTTGTCTCAGAGAACTTTTTCCAAAAAATATCAGTTTCATTAACATTAAAAATTAGCACAGGCAGTTAAGCACCAGCCCACCCCCCAGCACACACACACACACAGGAACACACACACACACACACACACAGATGCTCTTCAGGGCTGCCACAGCACATCCCAGTGCTTCTGTGCCTCCTCATCACTGCTTTGATATTCAGAGTCCAATAAACATTGAATCATGCATTGACCAAAGCATGTTCAAGAGCTGCACTAGAACTGTCTACAATATTTTCACCTTGCTTAGTCTTTAGACCTTCAACAAATCCTGAACCTCTTCCTGAATGAATATTAGACTAGTGCACTTCCAGCATGGATGCTAATTCCCTAGCCATGCACTTAGAAGGTTATCCATTTTGCTTATAACCTTTCTTCGTATCTTTCTACATGGCCCACAACAAGTAGAGAAAGATAGGGCAATGGCCTGGCAGCATTAAGGACCTACTGGAGGTTCTTGGTGTGCAATTTAAGGTGACTTCTAGCAGCAGAACTGAATGTTTTCCCCATTGCTTCTTGGCCTTTTGGCTAAGATCAAGTGAATAGTTTTTCCCTAGGCACCTCCAGCTGAGATGCAGCTGCGAAATACTGGAGAAATGTTGGATTGCCAGGATTGTGGTTTTGCCCGCAGGTAAGATAAAGTGAGCAATGGGCAAGGGATTTGGTATGTGCAAGCAAGTGACTATAAATACTGACTTTGGAATTTTAAGCCAGATAGAAAGGAAGAGAGGATATTGACATATGAGGAATTGTGAAAAGGTAGAATGATCAACTGATTAGTGGTGCCTTAAAGAGTCAAAATATCATTGGAATGAGCAGTCAGGTAGAGAGAATAATGCGGAAAGATGAAAGGTGCTGATCAGAGTGGAATATGGCGTGGTTGCAGATAACAATCTTGACGAGTTTGACTTGGGGAGTAAGGAGGCTAAGGTAAGTGAGTGCAAGATCGGTGGGAGAAAGATATTAAGCAGACAAGCAGCCAGGCCAGGAAAGCATTGTATATACATATATGGAAATCACTGAGAGTTAAATTTAAGTGTGTGGAAAGTACATGAGCCAGGAACTGACATCACCTAAAAAATGTAAAGGTGGGGTGATAACCAGAAGGCAGTAGATTATGGCCACAATTCTCCTGGCACAAAAGTAATATTACTAAAAACCTTAAAACTGAGCATAAAGACCAATAAACACAATTTAGCCAAGAAGTCTTAGGCCAGCAAAGCACTAGAAACATAAATTAAATCAAGCCCTTTGAGGGGCACCTGGGTGGCTCAGTGGGTTAAGCCTCTGCCTTCGGCTCAGGTCACGATCTCAGGGTCCCGGGATCGAGCCCCACATCGGGCTCTCTGCTCAGCAAGAAGCCTGCTTCCCTCTCTCTCTCTCTCTCTCTGCCTGCCTCTCCGTCTACTTGTGATCTCTCTCTGTCAAATAAATAAATAAAATCTTAAAAAAAAAAAAAATCAAGCCCTTTGATATTTTTACCTGACAAACAATACACTTAAAAAAAAAAAAAAAAGATTTGGATTAGTTGACAAAAAAATAAAAACCAGAATTAATCTCATAAAAGTCCAGGTTTCCATCTTCTCCTAATAAATAAAAAACTTTGTCAATATTGGGCTCACTGGCACACAGGATTAATAGACTAGAGAGGCCTGGTGACTGTCCTATTAGACAAAACACACTCTCTCCAATTTGTCACAGTCCCCACCACTCCCTTGTGTCCTACTGACATCTTTTATCCAGTTATCTATGTCTCACCCAAAGGCATTTGAATTTTCATTTCATTTCATTCGCCTGTGTTAACAGGCGAATATTTTGACCAAGTGACTGTGTAAATTCCAAAAACTATTTTTAAAAGTGAAGATCAGAGAAGAAAAATATCTAGGTATCTGAGAGATCTTTTCAGTTGGGTGTTAAGATTTTTTATCACATTGCCCCATCAGTTCACAATCAATTAAACTAATTGAATCCACATTCCTAAGTTATAACTCATTTCAAATTATATTCTATGTGTATTTTTGTTTCATAGAAGCAAAAATTAATGGCCCCCAAATTACCTTAAATATTATACATTCAACCTTCTTAATTCACAAGAAGAGAATGGAAACACAGGGAGTTAAAGTAACATGTTCAAGGTTATCCAACCATACCGCATGGCATAACTGAAATTTAAATTGTTGTCTTAACTCCCCAAAATTAAATTTAAAGATTATAATCTCTTTGGTTTGGGTTCTTTGGAAATACTTTTATTGTAAAATGTAGCAAACCCAGAAGTTTAGAGAGTTTCATATATTAGTATATGTGTACTTACTACCCAGCTTTACTGAAATTTAAGTGTCTTTATATTTGGCAATGAAATATAGAATTGAAGCACTTCCCCCACATTCTCTAAAATCTCATCACTTCTTTCCTTCCTCAGAGATTACCATTATGACAAACTTGGTATTTTTCATTAGGACAGCCTCCAAATATAATTACATTTATGGAGAATTTTTATTCCTATTAAGATGTGTGAACATACAATGCTAAGAGGAGAATATGAATAGAGTTGATTTATACATCAAAATCACCATATGAAGGGAAACACCTGTCTCAAGTAGGCCTCCAAGGGAAGTCCCAAGTTGAAATTCAAGGTCATACATAAGAAATTCATTGGTTTCAATAATAAAAAACAAATCCTGTTTCTCCAAGAGTAAAAGCAGAGAGATGTTTCTAGGCAGGGCCAGCTTCCTGGACAGGCAACCTGTGCAATCGCAGAGTCCCCATAGATAGCTCAATGGGTCCTGGCTTGATTTAATGCTCTACTATCGCTTTCTTGAAGTTCTGGTTAATTTTAAACAAGAGGCCCCACTTTTCCATTCTGCCCTAAGCCCTGACAATTAAGTAGCTGGTTCTAGTCCCAAAGCAAGAGACAGCTGAACTGAACCTTCCATCCCCAGCTTCCTGCCTGAGAATGTAGTTGTCTTCAAGAGACTGGAGCTGACTACAACTGCCAAATTCACTTTGACCTCAGGGGGGCGCTGTTCCACATTTAATACTCAGTCTTAGATGTTGACTTCTTGCCTTCTTTCCCCAGTACACAGCTAAATATAAAACCAGGAATGTTCAAGTAGGATTTTAAATACTGAGTTTCTTCAAAAGTGATATGGACATGGAAATACAAAGATGAGAATTACAGCCATTTGTTGAGCTCACCTTGTGCCAAACGCTATGCTAAGCACAGGAGATGCAGTATTTCTTTTATCTGTCCGTTATGATATAAATGTTATTATCTCCACTTCATAGGTAACAAAATTGAAGACCAGAGAGTTAAAATACTTTCCCAAGGGCAAATAGCTAGTAAGAAAAAGAATTAGAACCTGAACCCCATTCTGCCTGCCTCCAGAGACCATGAATGGAGGCTCTTGTTTATTTTAATCCAGGAGTAAAAAATTCCAGGTTGGGGCAGGGTGGGGAGGAACCCTAGTAACACAGCTGTTTTTAAAGGATTTTTAAATGGGCTGACTATGCTTTTAGATTATGCCATTATAATAACACAAGAAGGATTTGCCATAGAGTGTCATGTATTCTCTGAGTTCATCCTACTAACCAGATGCAAAGCTCTGCATTATTGTCCAGTTCCAATAATTACACATCTCAAATTTTACAGAATGCTGTCATCAGAAAGTTTGTGCCTCCCCCCATTCATATGTCAAAATATAATCCCCAAATTGATGGTATTAGGAGGTGGGATCTATGGGAGGCTCCACCCTCCTGAATGAGGTTAGTGAGTGCCTTTATAAAGCTGTTCTGGAAAGCTCTCTTGCATTTTCTGTTATGGTAGGGCACTGAGAAGTTGGCTTCGAGGAGCAGGTAGGCTCACCCGACATGGAATCAACCAGCGCTTTGATCTTGGCCATCCCAGCCTCCAGAACTGTGAGAAATAAGTTTGCTGACAAGAAGTCATCTAGTTTCAGGTATTTCTTAGAGCAGCCTGAACAGCCTAAGATGTGGAAGAGTGTGGATTTCACATATGCTGTTCCATTTTCTTCTGAAGTTTTCTCTTTTTTTCTTTAATTTAATTTAATTTAATTTAACTTAATTTTTTTCAGTGATCCATAATTCATTGTTTATGATTTTTCCCAGGCAATGAGTTTTGATTTGGGGCTCTGAAAACATAATCATGAAATTGAGACATAACTGGTACCTTTTACTAAACAAAATCATTAACAACTCACTTTATAAAGAGAACTTTGGGGTACTTCAAGCCATATATTCTTCTGAGCTACTTATAAATAACCTGACTGTAGGGTAAGAAAGTTAACTATTCATGGTAATTAAAAAATGCAGCTCACCACAGGGGAGGAGTCAAGATGAAGAAAGAGTAACAGGCTGAGATGACATCGGGTTGCAGGAGTTTAGCTAGATCGTTACCAAACCATTTTGAACACCTACAAACCCAACAGATTGAAGAGAAGAAGAGCAGACAATTCTAGAAACAGAAAATTGACCACTTTCTGAAAGATAGGACGTGCGGAGAAGTGAATCTGAGGTGACGGGAAGATAGACCACAGTGGGGTGGGGGGCAGCTCCTGGCAAGTGGTGGAGCAATGGAGCACAAAATTCAAACTTTTTATTTTTTTTAAAGATTTTATGTATTTATTTGACAGACAAAGATCACAAGAAGGCAGAGAGGCAGGCAAAGAGAGGAGGGGAAGCAGGCTCCCTGCTGAGCAGAGAGCCCGATTCGGGACTCGATCCCAGGACCTTGGGATCATGACCTGAGCCGAAGGCAGAGGCTTTAACCCACTGAGCCATCCAGGTGCCCCCAAAATTTGAACTTTAAAAGTTTGCTCCACTGAGGGACATCGCACAAAAGCTAAGCGGGGGTGGGGCCCTTGCGGAGACAGTGTGGTCTCAGGTCCTATGGGGTCACAGAAGGATTGGCAGATCTGCCAGAAGAGCAGAGCGGCAGGAATCTGCTGGTTTTGGAGACTCCAAATGGGGCTATGTGGCAGAGACAGAAACACTCGGTCACAGGCCAGGTGAGCTGGGAGCGCAGGCAGAGACCAGGGAGATGGGAGCAATTGACTGCTTTTCTCCAAGGGCGGAGGAGTGGAGACTCAGTGCGGCACCACACTCTCGGCTCCTCCAGGCTGGAAATTGGGAGGCCACCATTTTCATTCCCATCTTCCAGAGCTCTATGCAAAGTGTTCAGGAGCAAAAGCTCCCAAGAGGGTACCTGAGCAGATTACTTAGCCCAGCCCCTGGCAAGGGCGGTGCAATTCTGCCTCAAGCAAAGACATTTGAGAATCACTACAACAGGCCCCGCCCCCAGAAGATCAGCAAGAACATCCAGCCAAGACCAAGCTCATTGATCAAGGAGAACAGCGGAATTCCATAGGAGGGGAAAGCAAAGCATGGAATTCATGACTTTCTCCCCATGATTCTTTAGCCTTGCAAAGTTAATTAATTTTTTAAAATTTTTTAGTTTTTTTAATTTTATTTTTTTCTTATTCTAGTTTTTTAACTTTTCCTCTTTCCTCTTTTAACACTTTTAAAAACTAGTTTATCTTAACAATACCTTTCTTTAAAAAAATCTTTTTACCTTCATTATTATAGTCATAGTTTATTCTTCATTGTATCTAACTTTATTCTTCATTGTATCTAACTTTATTTTTTGTATACATACAGTGTTTTTTCTTCTAAAAAATTTTTGGGATATGATTTCTTCTAATAGATCAAAATATACCCTAAATGTAGCACAGGGTTTTGTTCTAGTCTCCAGCCTGAGCAAATTCTCTCCACTTTTTCTGTCTTTTTCCAACCAACTATCTTATCAATTCCTTTCTTAAAAAATTTTTAAAAATTTTCATCTTTACAGTCATATTCCATCCATTCATCATGTTTACCCTTATTTTCATATATATATAAGTTTTTCTTTCTTTAAAATTTTGGGAGGTAGTTTCTTCTAAGAGACCAAAATACACCCAAAATCAAGTGGGTCTCTCTGTTCTATTCACCAGTCTAATATATACATGTATATATATTTTTTAATTAAAAATTTTTTTTTAACTTCTTTTTACCTCTTCTCTTCCCCCAATTTGGGGTCTCTTCTGATTTGGCTAGCGTACATTTTTCTGGGGTCTCTGCCACCCTTTTAGTATTTTATTTTCTCATTCATATATTCTTATCTGGATAAAATGACAAGATGGAAAAACTCACCACAAAAAAAAGACCAAGAGGCAGTACCAAAGGCTAGAGACCTAATCAATATGGAGGTTGGTAATATGTCAGATCTAGTGTTCAGAATAACGATTCTCAAGGTGCTATCTGGGTTTGAAAAAGCCATGGAAGATATTAGAAAAACCTGTCTGGAGAAATAAAAAGCCCTTTCTGTAGAAATAAAAGAACTAAAATCTAACCAAACTGAAATCAAAAAAGCTATTAATGAGGTGTAATAAAAAATGGAGGCTCTTACTGCTAGGATAAATGAGGCAGAAGAGAGAATTAGTGATATAGAAGACCAAATGATGGAGAATAAAGAAGCTGAGCAAAAGAGAGTCAAACAACTACTGGATCACTAGGGGAGAATTCAAAAGATAAGTGATACCATAAGATGAAACAATATTAGAATAATTGGGATTCCAGAAGAAGAAGAAAGAGGGGGTCAGAAGGTATATTGGAGTGAGTTATTGTAGAAAATTTACCTAATATGCCAGGGAACAAACATTAAAATCCAGGAGGTACAGAGAACCCCCCTCAAAATCAATAAAAATAGGTCCACACCCCATCATCTAATAGTAAAACTTAAAAGTCTTAGTGGCAAAGAGAAAATACTGAAAGCAGCCTGGGACAAGAAGTCTGTAAACACACAATGGTAAAAATATTAGATTGGCAGCAGACTTATTCACAGAGACCTGGCAGGCCAGAAAGAGCTGGCATGATATATTCAGAGCACTAAACGAGAAAAACATACAGCCAAGAATACTATATCCACATAGGCTATCATTGAAAATAGAAGGAGAAATAAAAAGCTTCCAGGATAAACAAAAGCTAAAAGGGTTTGTAAACACCAAACCAGCCCTACAGGAAATACTAAAAGGGGTCCTCTAAGCAAAGAGAGAGCCTAAAAATAGTAGACCAGAAAGGAACAGAGACAATATACAGTAACAGCCACCTTACAGGCAATACAATAGCACTAAATGCGTATCTTCCAATAGTTACCCTGAATGTAAGTGGGCCAAATGCTCCAATCAAAAGACACAGGATATGGTAATGGATTAAAAAAAAACACAAAATCCATCAATATGCTGTCTACAAGAAACTGATTTTAGACCCAAAGACACCTCCAGATTTAAACTGAGGGTGTGGAAAACTATTTACCATGCTAATGGACATCAAAAGAAAGCTGGGGTGGAAATCCTTATATCAGATCAATTAGATTTTAAGCCAAAGACTATAATAAGTCACTACTCCTCCAGAGCTACCTGACCCTGCTGGTTTCCCTCTTCCTTATCTTTTCTGGCTTGCATTTTTAGACCTTATTTTGCTCTAGCTCAATAGTACCTTTTAAATATTTTTATCAAGCACTTTTTCATATTATATACCAGAAACTTCTCTCCAGACTACTTAACAATTTGTCAGAAATAGAAATCTAGGCATCAGCTTTAATAAAGAGGAAACTATGAGATGGGCACAACTACTTCATTTATTCAGGTACTTTTGTGTATTAATAAAGAGACTTCAGTTTAAGGGCACCTGGGTGGCTCAGTAGGTTAAGCATCTGCCTTCAGCTCAGGTCACAATCCCAGGGTCCTGGGATCAAACCCTGCTTCAGGCTCCCTGCTTAGCTGGGGTCTGCTTCTCCCTCCCCCTGCTCTTCCACTCTATCTCCCTTTCTCTCTCCCTCTCAAATAAATTTTTTAAAAAATCTTAAAAAGAAACCTCAGGTTTAATAACTGGTGAAGGAAACAAAGAGCATTCGTCAGTGAAGTGCTCAATTGGGAATAGATTGTCCAGGACAGTCCCTCTTCATACTTCATCTTTTAGGTTTATTATTTCTCCATTTATTTTAATATTTCTTTATGTCACTGTCAAAAGTGTTCCTGTTTGGTTGATGAATTCTGGTCATCCTTACTAAGGAAAATTTCTTTGGTCTCTCATGTGAGAGATTTATCTGTAGCATTTTCTTGTCATTCAGTGTAGAGATAAGAATAGCCTTTCCGTCAAATTTTTCTACAACACAGTCAACCTTTACCCATTTAAAATGTAAGCATCTGTATTTTTATGGAAGTCATCCTTCTGAGACAGAATAAAAATTATAGGTATTGATAAATTATAGCTAGAGGAAGTAATTATTGCTAATAAAGTTATCAATAATTTGTAACAGAAGTTACAATGAAATCACTGTTTTTATTTATAAAGTATTTAAGATATATAGAAAGTATAAATTCAAGATATATAGAAGGTATAAATCTAGTACAAAAAGTTTAATTTTATTTCCTTTTTGTTTATTATTACCCAAAGTGTTGGTACTTCTGTGTTATCTCTCCCCCAGGTCATACCATTACTCACTCAGAAATACTATTCCAAATTTATCTTGATAATTTTGATTTCTTTTTTAATAATTTTTTTACGTCACATGTATATTCCCATTAACAATAGCTTCATTTTAATTTGATATTAGTGGCATCTCTTTATATATATATTTTGTAACCTAATTTTTTAATCCAGTTATTACCATTGTGGGAAGTATCATTTTTATTTGTGATGCTCTTAAACATTTATTTTCATTGGTAAATAGAATCCACTGTGGTTATGTCATCATTTTTCTGGAGGTGGATATTTTGGCTTTATTCAATTATCTATCATTACAAAAAGTGCTTCTCTGAGCATTCTTGTGCATGTGTTTGTGTTCCCATTAAAATGTGTTCAAGGATCCTGCAGCTGCCAGAATGGTTTGGGGCACCTGGGTGGCTCAGTCAGCTAAATGTCTGCCTGTCTGCAGCTCAGTTCATGATCCCAGGGTTCTGGAATCAAGCCCCCCAAATGGAGTCCCCCACATGGAGCCCCTCTGCATTGAGCAACCTCTCTCAACCCCTCCCATTGCATCAAGCTTTGCATCCAGCCCCCAAATGTGCTCCCTGCTCTTCCGTGGGGAGGGGAGCCTGTTCTTCCTCTGCCCCTCCCCTTGCTCCAGCTTTCTTTCTCTCAAATAAATAAATAAAATATTTTTCTAAAAAAAGTGTTCAAATGAACACATTCGAATGTCAAAGAGTTGGAATACTGGATTATAGGGTATGCTTATTTTCAATTTTCCCTAATAACCTCAATTTTAACTTAATTACTTCTTTGAAAGCCCTGTCTCCTAACACCATTACAATCTGAGGTACTCAGATTTAGGACTTCATTATATGAAGTTTGGAGAGACATGAGCCCATATCATCAAATTACATGGAAAACCTTTTAAGATTTTATATTTTATTTCTTTAAATTTACAGAAAGATTTGGGGAGAATTGAACTCTTACAAGTTTTCCAATTCATGAGCATTTAATTCAGTCTTTAGAGTTTTTCAATAAAATTTTATCATTCTCTCCATGAAAATCTTACACATATCTGTTAGACTCACTTCTTGTGTTCTCATATTTTTAGTGGCTATTACTAAATATACCTTTCAAAAACCTATATTTCCTGTATTTTCTGATCTAAACATTTTGTGTGTCTGTGTTTTTAAATTCTTTCCCCACCTAGATCCAAACTCCCTTCTCCTGTGAAATTATACAAATCTCACAGTGACTTCTGGCATTTGGAAGAGCAGCTCCACTGGTTATCTTCCATCTCCGTGGTTTAAATGTCTCGGCCAGTTTGTGAACCAAAAGCATGGCTTTCTGGACTACTGTGCCAGACAGCCTTTTTTTTGCACACAAGCTATCTAACCACAGATCCATGAATAAAACATTTCCTGTTTGTACTTCAAAAATACCTGAAGTAAAAACAACAGGAGATTATGAGGCATGTGATGTGTGGTGAGGTAGCCTCTCTCGGTCAACAGCTTTCTAAGCTTAGCAAATCATTCCTTAGGCCGTTATTCAAAGGAATGCTCCAGGATAATTTCCTCAGTTCGCCATTAAGAGGCCTTGAGGCAGCTCATAAATCATGAATAATTTGTGAGTGCTCAGACATTATGTTAATAGTAAGTGCTGACATTTGATGAGTGTTTGATATATTCTAGATATTGTTTTATGTATTTGAACACGTTATTTTTTAAAGATTTATTTATTTATTTTAGAGAGAGAGTGAGAGCAAGAGCAGGAGGGGCAGAGGGGGAGGGAGATAATTCGAAGAGGACTCTGCGCTGAATGCAAAGCTGTAACAGGGCTCGATCTCATTACTCTGAGATCACGATCTGAGCCGAAACCAACAGTTGGAGGCTGAACCAACTTCACCACAAAGCCACCCCTGCATATATTATTTCTAATCCCCACAAACAGTCCTATACAGAGATACAATTACTATTATCCCCATTTTGCAGATGAAGAAACTGAGGCCTACAAAGATTTTACATAATTGTCTCAAGAAAAAGAGTGAAGGTTGCGTTAATAAGTTAATTTACTCTGACATGCCTACTATTTCCTCTACTCTCACTTTACCCTATGTATAATGGGTGTAGTTTTACAAGAAGGAACTAAAATTTGAAAATTGGGTCATGGTGTGCTGTCAGTAGGATGTTTTTTAAGACCTGATTAAAGGAATATTCTTAAATATGCTTGAGCTGCTGCATTGCCGGTCTCTTGTTGGTCCTTTGGTGATCAACCAAATTAGTCTTCCCCTTATTTTAAGCCAATCTAGGATCTCAACGTGTTATGAACTCTGAAAGAGGAAGGGGCTTATGAATGCTAATAATGACATACCACACAGAGAGCAACATGTGTTTGCTCCTGGTAGAGCTCATAGGTAGAAACCTGAATTCAGGCTCTCTTTTCAGGGTTCATCCTTGCTCAGTTCCAGGCCTGCTTCCTTTTGGCAAGAGGCACTCTCCTCTGAAAATTTCATTGCTGATGGGAATACTCTAATTATTCTCAACATTTACATGGCTCAGAGTACACACAGTTACCAGCCAAACAGGGATAACATCCTCATCAATAAAAGAAAGATGTTTTTCAAACAATTCAAAAGGCCACCATTTGAACCCTCCTAGAACCGACATCTTTCTAAGAAGGCTAACCCCAGGGAATAATTATTCCATTTGGGTGAAACTCTATTCCTATACAGAATAAACTTAAACTCTATTTATTCTTATGTGGTCTTGTTCAGAATTTTTTTTTCCTTTTATTTGAGAGAGAGAGAGATAGTGACAGAGAGCAAGAGCAGGGAGGAGAGGGAGAAGCAGGGTCTCCGCCAAGCAGGGAGCCCAACACAGGGCTCAATCCCAGCACCCTGGGATCATGACCTGAGCCAAAGGCAGATGCCCAACCGACTGAGCCACCCAGGTGCCCCTCTGTTCAGAATTTTATCTGAATGACTTTTACTCAAGAACATTTCACTGATCACTTCATAGTTCCCTAAAAGAAAAATATTTTAACACTTAAAAATTTTTCTGAAATTATAAATCTTTATTACATTTTTCTTAATTGAACTATCATTGTAATTATTAGCTTAAGAGCAATATCTTAATCCCTTACACCAAATCCTGAAAGTCAAAAGTTAATTGAAACTTTACAAAATGAAAACATTTTTCTAAATTAGCAAAAAATATATCTGGCTAGTAAAACTGTCCAAACTTGATTTAGTACATGTATAGTCTGTCAAACATCAAAAATGTATTATACATTTTGATAAATGTTTAGAAAACATTAGGACTCCATTGGCACTGAATTTAATGGAAAGGATAGTGCTGTTTTAAAAAGTTAGTTTAAATATCCATGAATAAATATTAATGTTTGCTCTAATGAGTCAAGGGAAGCATCAACTCTATTGTTTTGTTGCTGTTTTTAAACATTTAGGTTCTGAGAAGTCTTTCATATAAACTAGTAGATGAATGTGGAAGAAGTTGTGTTACAGAAATGTTACCAAGTTCTTGGAATTTTTATATGCCTAAAAATTATATAATGATTTATTATCAAACTATGTTTAATTGCCAGCTTACAATTTAAATTCTCTTTCAATTTCTTCTTCTATCTTTGCAAAAATAGAATATGGAACTCACCAAACTTACAATAGAGTCTTTCTACCCACTCATGAGAGATAGTCACATTCTCTATAGCTACACTAATATTTCAAATTGTTCCCTTTTATGGTACCTTGAAGTTGTTTACAACCTAAGGAATTTCCTATCGCAATTTAGAATAAGTGTGAACTTTGGCTGTTTTTTGGAAAGTAGAGAAAGGGATTCTCTAGCCACAGATGCCTTTTCAGGCACATCAACTTTAGGAAAGAATATGAATGAAGGTTAGGTATCTGGAAATTAGCTCTTTAAAAACTATACTTGGCTTATGATTATCCACAGGAGTACATAAACCCTGCAGAACATAACTACAAGCAATGAGGAACCACTGACTATACTAATCAAGGTAGTGTTATGTGCAGATTTGAGTTTTAGAAAGATCACTCTGGCTTCGGAGAAGAGAGTTTAATAGGCAGAGAGTAGCATCAGAGATCGGCACCAGTGGCCAAAGGAGTAAAACTTAGGTCACTCAGACCATGAAGACCACAGAAAGAAATGGGAGTTTGGGATGGGGCTCTAAAATTCTGCAAGTAGTGGCTCAGAATTACTAACTGGTACTATTGACTCATGATTTCCTTGATGTGTTATATTTACTCACACCCTGGAAACAATGTAGGAAGAACCCCAGGGAACAATGGAATAAACTTCGTGTATATATATGAAGTTACCTTGAGAATTTGGTCTTTCTAGAGTAGAGTTTTCAGTAATCTCAATTCAAAAACAAAATACCAAGAAATGATGAATCATTTCCTGGAGTTGTGTATGTTTTAGAAACTAATAAACTCAATCAACTTCTACTCCCATAAAGAAATTATTTTAGGCAAACTGGCCTGGCACTATGCTGTGAACTCACTCTACTTAAATGCTATGCATCTTTTAAAGATAATCTCATATCTGATCAGATTTCTGAAAACTTCTCAAATGGAGCCAAAATTGGCAAAAGTCAAAGATGGATTTAGCAACCCCCATTTTGTACTAAATTAGTTAAAATTAATTTCCATTACCCTGTATTTGTCTGGGTTTTTTTTCCCCCGATATTACCTTGAGATTTCTTTTAGGGGGTTGTAATAGATTGCTATTAATTATAGACATTTGGTATTCAGTTTTACTAAGTTCGTATCTTGTACAACCTGTGAGACTATAAGTTAGAAGTATCGTGAGCTTCTGGAGATGGGACCTGAGTGTAAAGCTTCTCTGAGGCTTGCAGAGTGTTCAGGGTAGTGTCACACAGAGAAGTTTCAATAAAGATTTGTCAACAGATGACATTACACCTCTTAGATAGCATCCTTGTCCTTGTGACTATTTTGAGAGGCTATCCTCTTTCTTCAAGTTGTAAAAAAAAAAATCATTAGTTTTCATGTTTCATTAAAATAGTTGAGTGATCAAGTAAACAAGAAGAGAAATGAAGGTGAGAGCCAGCTCTTCTTTACTATAAGGCTCATTTTTTAGGCACTTCCCTTCCATGCCATTAAAAACAGAGTTTCTGCACCACCCCAAACTTTGCTCTTTGGTTTTAAGACTGGTCTGGAACCTAAATGTCCAGGGATGAAAAAAAAATACAGGAAAAGAACATTTATTGAACTTCTACAATGCAAGAGATGACGTACGTGTGCTGTCCTATCACATCAGTAATCTCTTAGGGAAGATCAGAGTGACAAAACATTAAGAATTAAGTATCTATTCTCAGCAATCCTTGAGGATTCTTCCTAATCGTCGGGACCTTTTAAATTCCAGATTTTGTCAAGAAACCCAGGCCATGGACACTCATTTAAGCTTTCATATAGAAACGTTTTATAAAAACCTCCAGAATCAGATCCAGGTAGTTGACTACTTGCCCTACTTCCCCATAGATCGCTCAAAGTACTAAATTCTTTCCAGGAGCAGAAAGAAAGAAACAAGAACAGGAGCTCTGAAAACATCCAGCGGATGTCTTCTGTGTAGTTGAGATCTCAGGCCTTCTTCATAGAACAAAACCATACTAGCTTCCCAGTCTCTGGGGCCAGGGAAAATGGCTTTCCATATAGGTAGAATCTAGTAATTAATTGCAAAGTAAGTGTGGGACTGTATCTAGAGAAAAGTTGTACAAGATTGAGACAACCTAGTTTTGGGAACTGATCATCTCTCTGTGTCAACGTGAGTCTTGGCTTTTTGAAATCTAGCTGAGGGTACTCTTAGACCAAGATCTATACTGGTAGAGAAGCATGGGAAACATGGGGAGAGGGTAAGAATACTACTAAACATTTTTAGAAAGGTCAAATTTGAATCTTGATTTTGTGACATCGACTGTGAGTCAGGCACTTAAGCCCTCTGAATCTAACCATCCTTTTCTGCAAAAAAAGGAATAATAATCCCGATCCTGCTTGTACCAGAGAACCGTCATGAGGATCAAATTTACAGCAACAGTTTTAAGCAAATATTTACTACATATTTCCTATGAGTCAGGCGCTCTGCTACATGCTGAGGTGAGAGCACAGATGTGGTTTCTTGACCTTATGTAGCTTTCATCTAACACAAGGTTCCTCAACCTCAACACTATTGATCTTTTGTATTGACTAATGCCTGGTTGTGGGGGTCTATCCTGTACATACCTGCAGAAGCATCTTTACCCACTAGATGCTAGTAATGTCTCTGCTCCCTGCCATGACAACCAAAAATGTCTCCAGACATTGCCAAATTTCCCTGGGGAGGTATAATTATCCTCAGTTGAGAATCACTGGTCTGATGGAAAACAGGTGGCTTCTGAGAAAGGGACAGCAGTTCTTTTTTTTTTTTTTTTTTTTCCTTTCTCCTACTGGATCTTAATTGGGAAGCATCTCCTGGTTACAGCTATCTTATGACCAAAAAGATGCTATAAGTGGCAGAATGGAAAGATGGAAATACCTTGGCACACTGGTAATATAGTAGAGACTCAATTCCTGGAGGTGGCCCTCCCTCTGGCCCTCTGGATTTGCTGTTAAGTGAGACGGTGCATTTCCATATCATTTTAGCAATTGTTTCTGTTGCTTGCAGCTGAAAGAATCCTAGCTCTAATGACCTGACTTCATCTCTTCTTGTTTATCATCTATAAAATAAGTATCATAATCCATTCTTTGTTTTGTAATAAGGATAAAGTGTTTGTAGAACATCTTGCCTATTCCTGGGCATATTGTGTGTATTGAGTGTAGTGAAGTAACCAGTATTACAATAATGCCTGTCACTGACCTGTCACAAATCTCACCACTATTTATGTTATGTTTCTGGTTGATGATGATGATCCTTAATATGTGCTTCAGACACTAGTTTTGATTTATTTTGATTTATTTTTAAAGATTTTATTTATTTATTTGACACACACAGAGAGAGATCACAAGTAGGCAGAGAGGCAGGCAGTGAGAGAAAGGGGGAAGCAGGCTCCCCACTGAGCAGAGAGCCCGATGTGGGGCTCAATCCCAGGACCCTGAGACCATGACTCAAGTTGAAGGCAGAGGCTTAACCTGCTGAGCCACCCAGGTGCCCCTGACACTAATTTTTATCAGAGATTTCCTTGGAGAATATTCTTTTAGACATAATTTGCAACTTCCCGGTCACTATTATTTGTTAACCTAATAAGCATATGTCCATCTATTTGAACCTATAGCATTCTTGGTGACCTCACTGTTCTCACCTCTCTCCATGTCTCACCTCTCTTCAAATTGCTTATCTTCACTAAAAGTGAAAGGGTGTCTTATTTCACTCTTCTCCCTTGGATGCAAAGAGTTACTTCCTCAGGGAGGCATGAGATTAATGCTGGATCTCCAGTTAGGCAGGAACAGAAGTGTTCTGACCCTCCCAGGAATGCAACTTAAATGTCCTTATCTACACTGCAGTAGCGAGTCAGGGGGTTTGTGGTTTCTACACAAGCTAACTCATGCCCACTTCACCCAGCTTTCCTTTCCTTCCTGAGCACAAAGGAACATGCCCTGGGCCCTTAGAGTCAGAGGGAGCCATGTGACCAATTCTGAACAGTAGTCTGAGCAAAAGTGATGTGGGTCCTTCCTGCACAGCAACATTTGGGAGTGGGCATAAAGGTCTGCAAGTTCTCTCTTTTGTAACTTTGGATGCGATTTTTTTCCAGATGGTGTAGCCACAAAATGGAGTACCTTAGAGCTGACACTAAGATAAGGCAAACAAGTCCCATCGTAACATCCTGATACATGAAACTTAACTTTTTAAAGTGGGAAGGTTCCTTTTTATTTTAATAATTTTTCAATGACATATATTTTAACTGTGTTACATATTTTGCCTGTAAGTTTAAATTATTTCTGGGTAATTGAAGAGTTTTGTTATGCATAATTAGTTATTATTTACATGCCTAAAAAAATTAATGCCTTTGGGGAATGCAGATATGTAAAAAATGTACTTATTTCTATAACAAATGGCTCCAAAATGACTATGCTTTAATAGTAATGTCACATGAAGAAACTAAAGAAATTGGGGGAATTTGATTGAAGAAAATAAGATATATGAGAAATCTAAAATCATTCTTTAGGCATTTAAAGGGTTATCTTGTGGAAGAGGGATTAGAATTATTTTATATTGTCTTGGGGGCAGAATTAGAACCAATCTACATGGAATTTCAGCTCAACATGAGAATGAACTTTCTAATGAATAAAACTATGGCATTGAGTGGCTAGTCATTTACAAGAACGTGTTTCTCCTTGTCCTAGGCACAAAATTAGACCCATTTCCCAGCCTTGTTTGCAGTTAGATATGGCCATGTGATCGAGTTCTGACCAATGGAATGTGACATTTGTTGCTTTCAGGCCTGCTCCAGAAATAACTCCTTTGCACAATCCTTCATGCACTTTCTCCTTCCACTGGCCTTAAATTGATGATACTAGAAGCTTTGAAAGATACATGCCAGAGATGAAAGGAGATCAGGCCCTGAATGAGTGCCTGGAGGGGAGCCTGCTACCCATTAGGTAACCCATTTTGGACTTGACTTGACTAGATTTATTTGACTAGATTATCTGTTACAGATAGGAGCCCTGCCCTAACTAGCATAAAAACCATTCTGGAAATGGGAAGAGCTCCATTGGGAAGTATTAAATTCTTTGTCCCTAAGGTATTCATTCCACAAAGATGCCTTAGAAGGAGTTGAACATTTGCACAAGGGTTGAATTGCATGTTCTCTGGGTTCCTCTCTAATCCTGAGCTTTTTATGATTTTATTCACTCAAAGATTTTTCTAACTTACTACACTCTCAGACATTCATTTGTGAGTTGAGAGTAAATTTTCCTTTAACGGTCCCTAAATCTCTCTTCTAATTTGCTGTTTCTAAAATGCTATGAATATTTTAGACAACCAAACTTGTTAGTGCTGGGCCTAAAATAACGATCAGTATGAAAAAGGCAGGGTATGAATTACATGTAGGGAATGATTTTCATTTCTCAACCTATTTATATTCATATGCAAAGAAAAACAAGATTAGAATAAAATACACAAAATAGCAAAAGTGATTATTTTGTGTACTGGCATTACTGTGGGTGTTTAATTTTTGTCTTCAAACTTTTCTGTATTCTTTTTTTAAGCCAAAAAAAAATAGAAAAAAAAAGAAAAGGAAGGATTAAAAAATCACACAATTTTCCCTTGAATAATCTTTTTAAAACCCCAAATAACTATTAAGTTTACTTTAAAAATTAAAAATAAATACATTGTAAGCTAGGACCTGGGAGGTTGATGTATGACATAGGGATGTGACTTTGATTTGTAGATTTTGTCAAATCCATTATTTTCAGACAATCAGACTCTATCATCAACAGCTCAGGTAACCAACCACATGCTCTCCAGCTAAGTGATGCTGCTTTACTGGGCACACATTTCAATTTTACTTATACCCATCACCCAGCCCCCATTCCTCATTGCTGTATGCAAAGGAAAACAAGAGAGAAGTTAATATTAAAGGTGTTTATCTCATTCTTTATGGCTCATTTCATTAACTGATTGTTTATGTATTTATATACCACCATTGTGACCCCATGGAAAACTTTAATTGGAATAATTATTCAAAACTGCAGGACTTAAATGAATGCCTTTTGTGATAGAGAACTTGATGAGTATTATTTCATATTCCTCAAAGAATTATAATTGGATAACTTTCATTATCACTGTCCTTTATTTTATTACTCCTTGAGTCCCAATTTACCTTTCAATTACCTTTGAATTTGTTTTCCCCCTAAAATCTGAGCTATCATCTCACATAGTTGGTAAGAGAAGCAGCTTTCCCTGATGTACTTTATTTCTGTCCTTAGAATAACTCCCAAATTACCTTGTTTTCTTATACCTGGAATTGACCGCCATGAGATTATAGAAAATATATTTATTGGTCTCTGCCCCCAGTTCCTGCACAGGGCTCCTAAAACCCTTATAAATTCATAAATGATAAGAGCACTGAGAGCATCTTTCATTCTAATGAGGCAGCTCTGGGTGGGTTACTGGATGGCCCCTGGGTGGGCACTGATCCCCAGAAAGACCAAGCCAGGATTAGAAGCTTAGAATTTTCAGCCTCACCTCTCAGAGAAGGGAAAGGGGCTGCGGATGGAATTGATAATTGATCATGCCTTGGTAATGAAGCCTCCATAAAATCCCCATAGTATGGGGTTTGGAGAGCTTCTAGGCTGGTGAACACATCCACACTGGGAGGGTGATGCCCCCCAATTCCATGTGGATAGAGGCTCCTGTGTTCAGGACACTCCCAGGCCTCACGATACGTATGTCTTCATGTGGCTGTTCATGTGTGTCCTTTGTCATGTCCTTTCATCAATTGTTTAAAGGTAAGTAAGTGTTTGCCGGAGTTCTGTGAGCCACTTTAGCAAATTAATCAAAATTGAGGAGGGGGTTGAGGGCACCTCTGATTCATAGCCAGTGGGTGATAATGTGGGTTTGGAACTGGCATCCAAAGTATATGTGGGAATGGAACAATCTTAGCCTTATGGGACTGAACCCTTAACCTGTGTGATCTGACATTTTCTACAGAAGATAAATTGTAGGCCACCCAGGTGGTGTCACAGAGAATTGCTTGTTGTGGGGAAAAGCCTCTACACATTTTATGTCAGAAGGGAAGTGTCCTGGGTGAGAAGTGAAAGAGACACAGGGATAGAGACCCATAGAAGGAAAGAACTGGGGTTTTTCCCTATACAGGAGGAGGAAAACTGAGGATTTTCCCTTTTCAACCTCTATTTGATCTAAGCGGAGATTATATGTGACTTGATTGTATGAATCAGATCTCCCAAGCTGCTTTGAGAAGTAGTTTTGAAAAATGGACCTTATGTGTAGGAAAGACAGGATGGTACAGTCGGAACCAAGAAGGGTAGGCTAGAAGGGGGCGGAGTCAAACTGAGAAGCTGGTTTTGAAGGGTTGATGTATGAATAAAGCGACAGAGAAGCATGGCAGAAAGAAAAGGTGTTTAAAAATATATTCTGCTCTCATGGAGCGCCTGGGTGGCTCAGTGGGTTAAAGCCTCAGCCTTCAGCTCAGGTCGTGATCTCAGGGTCCTGGGATTGAGCCCCACATTGGGCTCTCTGCTCAGCGGGGAGCCTGCTTCCTCCTCTCTTTCTCTCTCTCTCTGCCTGCCTCTCTGCCTACTTGTGATCTGTCAGCCAAATAAATAAATAAAAATCTAAATATATATATATATATATATATATATATGTATATATATATATATTCTGCTCTTGAAATATAAACTTGCATTTAATTGCCTTTTACTAGAAATTATTTTATTACTATTTGGGTTTGAATGTCAATATTTAAACAGTAACACCAATTTTAGAGTCTGTCATAGGAAATGATTGATTAATGCCCGGAAAAATCTTCAAACTTTCATTTCAGACATTAATATTAGCCCCTTCTATTTACCTCTTACCAGAAGCCACTGACGAAATGCTCTCATTATCTTTGTCTCTTTCAATTTTTTTTATTGTTTTCTGTCTGTCTTCCTACTCTATACTCTCTTGAGTAAATAACTTTAAAATAACAGGTGTTTCCCCTTTAAAATATTTAATTGTTATGTAATTTTTAATTTCTCTTATTTATATTTTTAAAAATTATAAATATTTTTTATTTGGTCCTCCTATATTTTCTACCAAATGTAATAGTTACTACCATTCTCATCACAAAAATGAAAAGACTGAGGCTCAGAGAAGTTGAGTAACTTGATCATGGTCACATAGCTAACAGGTGGCAGACTAGGGCTAAGACAATGTCTGTGGGACTCTGGAACCTGTTTTCCATTCTACCACCGTTCTCATTGAAAGAGGGATCCCAGAAAAGACAGGGTTCAGGGAAAGATATTCATGCAAGAAAGATATTTTTTTCTCATTCTTTTTAAAAATTTTATAAATGCCAAACTTGGAGTGGAGAGAGAAAAGGCGGTGGAATGTAATCATGAATCAGCCCTAGCTTCTGCCCTCAAGGGACTACCCATAGTCTAGTTGAAAGACCATCTATTTAATAGCTGTATTTTATGAGGAGGGAGAAAGTAAGAATGCCCATCTTCTCAGAGGAAGTGATATCTGATCTCTGTTATGAAAAATGAGTAGAAGTGGTAATAGAGCAGTTGTGGAGAGGAAGTCACCATCTCCAGAAGCCCAGAGTCCTGAGAAGGCTGGAGCGAATAGAGGAAGAACAATCCAGGGAGAGAAACTGGGATTGTGAAGGCCATGAATCAGTCAGTGTATGAAGATTCCTGGATAGAAGGGGCAGGGACTTTGGGTTTTACCCTGGGGACAATTAGAAGTCCTTGGATGTTCTACAGTTGCTGCCTTTGAGTGACTAGCTGAGCTACTGTGTATCAGGAAAGACACAGCAGGACTGGAATTAACAAACTTTGTTAAGAAACAGATATAATTGTTGTATCTCTACTCACCCTTTTTCTGTTAGTTTGTTTATTCTCTTCTGGTTAGTCAACTTGTTCATACAGTTATCAATCCTCACAGGGACTTTCAAGTTGAGGCATCCATCTTACAGCTGTAGTTTCCCCCAGAGTAGCTAACTTTTCTGAATTCTGGGTCCTTCTCAGGATTTAGAAATTTGGGCATCCTGATCTTTGACCTTGACACCTTCTGAGTCTGCTGGCTTCTAAACATGGCAGGGGAATTGGAAAGAGAAGCCAAGCAACAAGTTCACAAATATCACCTGAACAAAAATAGGCCAGTGAGTGAATCCTGGCCTCAGCTCTATTCATGTGGTCATCTGGGTGTCCCTGTTTGAAAACCAGAAAGAACATGAGAAGTGAGTTTTTTTTTATTGCAAATGTTACTTCATTTAGTCTTCATATTGATGTAGTTTTTTGGAATATTGTTTAGGTCCAGAGCCAACAGCCAAGAAAGAATTCTTGAGACATCTTTGGTGCAAAAAGGTGATTTTATTAAAGCACAGGAACAGGACCCCATGGGCAGAACGTACTGCCACACTAGGGTTGTGAGGAATGGCAGATTGGGAATTGGGGGAGGTAAGGGAAAAGGGAGGTGTCCAAAAGGACTCTGAGATGCTAAAGAAGACTCTCAGGACGCTGAAGGCTGTTGCTATTGTCAAGCTAATGTTATTTTTCCCTCTAGTAAAGCCTTAACATTAAGACAGTTGGGAGTTTGCTGGAGGAATGTTATACTCTTCCCAGTAAAAATCTTTGTCAATGGGCTGCAGCTCTCAAAGAAATTTAATTTTGTTTACACTCCCTTCTGCCTCTGTTTCCCACTTCACTCATGGAGGGGAGGGTGATATTAGGGCTCCAGGAAATAGAGTTATGGGCCTCTGGAGGTTAGGCTATTGATAAGAATGCTTTTTCCTTGTAAATCACTAAGACATTTGAAAACTGATGGAGACTCCTGTCCTGTAGGACTGTGATCTCTATTAGTTAACCCTTTGTTTTTCCCTTCCCTTAGCTTAGGGCAGCTAGGAGTGCCTGGGGAATGTCACACAGATCACACATGGCACGTGGGGGCTTGGGGGAAGGGGCTGCAGGGGATGTCAGCTTGTGCTTTGTCCCCACCCTGCCTTCTGCTCCCTCATCAATATTATCTATGAAATATAATTATTATCATTCTCACAATAAAAATGAAAAAACTGACATTCAGAGAAAGCCCCTGGTCACCAGCTCATAAAACAGCAAACTAGGCTCTGTTAGCTTTTTTTTTTTTTGCCTGCTCCAAATTCCTGAGAATCCCAAAGAACAAACATAATCTGAACTACATTTCACAGATTTGGTCTTTCTCTTCCTCTTCTCATTATGGTACAGTAGTTAATGGTATTCAGGCCAAAAGGAAGTGAGAGAAAAGGAAGGAGTCACAATGGAATCCATGCTTAAGCATTAACTCCAGTATTTTGAGAGAAGAGCGGGTATGTAGGAAATCTTAGACTAAAAGTCTGATTCTTTTTTTTTTTTTAAAGATTTTATTTATTTATTTGACAGAGAGAAATCACAAGTAAGCAGAGAGGCAGGCAGAGAGAGAGGAGGAAGCAGGCTCCCTGCTGAGCAGAAAGCCCGATGCGAGGCTCGAACCCAGGACCTGGGATCATGACCTGAGCTGAAGGTAGCGGCTTAACCCACTGAGCCACCCAGGCGCCCCTAAAAGTCTGATTCTTTTGGGAACCTTGATGTCTCCAAAAATATTACTGATCCATCACTGAAATGTTACACAAGAGAACAGAAATACCCTTTGTGACTACCAAGTTTGAAATGCACTCATCTCTACTTGCCCAAGGTCATGTATTTCATAAGCATATTCTCAGTCAAACAGCACAATTTTATTCCTTCCACTTTGAAGAGAAAAAAAAATCAGAAACTTGAAAAGCCTGCAAATTTGGGTCAAGTTCATATTAGAGCAAGGCAGACATAATTTAGTTAAGTTTCAGTTCACCTGGGCAAATACCCAAGGGCATAGCTTTCCCCTGTTCTACTTCCTCCTCCCACCCATCCTTCCTAAATCTCTGTAGCATAAAACTCTGTAAACCTCTCAGTCTAAGAATAAATAATGTGCAATTCAGCCCAGCATTCCATGTTTTGCCCCTAATTTAGCTTTTCAACTATTATTAAATACTCACTTTTATTCCACTCTGATGCAGTCAAATTGATTATTTTCTGAGCCTTGTACATCATGTGCATTTTTAGGTCTCCACATCTTTCCAAACCATGTTCCTTCCCCCTTGAAGCCCTTTCCAGGCCCTTCTCCAGTTTCTCCAGGCCCTTTGCTTCACAACTCACCTCCATGACCAGCCATTTGAGAAGCTTTTCCCACCCTGCAGCAGTTGTTTTGTTGTTGTTGTTGTTTTCTTGTTTTAGGTCCCTTGTTACCATGGTGAGCGCTATCTCTTGTTTTGTCTGTCCAGGATCCCTATCCTGAGACCTGGCTGCATCCACTTCTTTGTTCCTTCTCTAACACCAATTCTGTTTTTTTCAGTGGCAATTCCTATGTCCTTCATTATAGTTGGCTGGTCTAGATGGAGCTCCTGTTTCCAGCTGGAAGTTTAGCTAGAGTCTTTCTTAAGACTTTTTTTTTTTTTTAATTTTTAATTTTTTAAATTTCTTTTCAGTTTACCAGAATTCATTGTTTATGCACCACACCCAGTGCTCCATGCGATACGTGCCCTCCATAATACCCACCACCAGGCTGACCCAACTTCCCACCCCCTGCCCCTTCAAAACCCTCAGATTGTTTTTCAGAGTCTATAGTCTTTTAAAACTAGACTTGGGAAAAAGGAGAACTAAGCTCCCTTCCTAAGTGGCCAAAGTTATAAGGCATCAGTGTTGGTCGACTACAGCCCATGTTCCTGAAGAACAGGACTGCCTAAGTCGATGAGCAGTGACAAGCACAAGTTAGAGAACAGAGAAGGAGTCTAGGCATTATTCAGGTCCTCTTCCCTCTAGTTTCTGAGTTGAACTTTCCTTGCATCCCATAGGTCAATTTACCACTTATTTACCTGTTGTCTCTCAGCTCCCTCTTGCCTTTCTGTTTTCCGCAAACTGCATTTCCCAGAACCCTCTGCCAGCTGGCTTTTTGTTGTTGTTGTTGTTGAGGGGTTGCTTACAGGAGGGACAGGAGGGAGAGAAGTAGACCCAAAGAGAAGAGCAGGGGCTTTCTTTCTGTTTTTTGACTGTTATCATCAGTGTCTTCTTAATGGTGGCAGCTGGCTTTCAGTTGCTCACTTATCACAGACCCTCAGGGGAACCAACAGTAGCTGCGGTGGAAGCTTTCCCTTTCTCAAAAGTCTAAGCAGTAGGTCTACAGAGCCACTTCTCTGAGATCCAGGGTTCTTTAAGCTTCCCCTTCTGTTCTGTGCCCCAGCTAGGGGAGGGAGCTTCTTTCTGCAGCTATCATCTCTGTGTTAGTGCAGGGTTCCGTTTTGTCCTCTCAGCCTCCAACACCCATGAAACCACTTCGTATGTATGTTCCTCTCTGATTTTTTTGATTTCTGTTTTTTCCAATCTATAAAGAAAACTCCCCTTTTGTTTAAGGTAGTTTAAAGTAGAGTTCTGTTTCTTGCTCTCAGATGACTCCTGACCAATGCTGGCATGCCTCATGGTTATCGATTAGAAGAGCAGCCACCATGTACTGAATGCTTACTATATGCAAGGTAAGTACTTTATGATCATACTTTTATTTAATATAATCATCATCATAAAATAAAAAGAAGTCCCCTTCAGCATTCATCTCTTACCCTCAGCTACTCCCCACACATAGGCACACACGCTCAAACACTGTGTTTCCACAGGCCTCCACAGACCTGAAAGCCTTTTCCCTTCCTCTATCAGCACCGGGAAGACAGACTTCAAGCTGGTTATCAAGGAACTGATATATTCTTGCTATCAAAGGGAAAGGGGCCTCTACATGCCACCAGAATGAAATGCATCTGATACCTGAGTGATGTTGCTGAAAATGCAGGACCAACCATGCAAGTACTCTATTGTGGTCCCTCCACCAGCCTGGGACTGTGCAAGGCAGACTTAGCACAAGGGGCATTGGGCTTTGAATTGATTGAGATCTTTGCTTTCCAGCAATTTATTTTTAAAACAAAGCTTTGCAAAAGAACTCAAGTCAGGAACAGAGGCCTTGATCTCTTCTAACATGTGAAAGGCCCAACTCTTCCATCTGGATAACTTCTTAAGACAGGAGGTAATTAGGGCCCAAGAGTGACAACAGAATAGGTCCAGTATGGGGTCATTCTTCTGGGCACCAGATTCCTCATTCTCATAAAGTGAACTCACTTTTATTTCTTTATTGTTCAATCCAGTGAAGTTTACTTGGAGGAGGAGTGTGATTTATCCATAGTGTTTGGAGAAAATCTCCTGGGAGAGAACACCAATAATGTGATGAAGGACCAAATCAATAGGTTTCATTGCACATCTGAAGAAACGGAAGCATAGTAAGGTTGGTTAACGTAAGACCACACCACTAAGAACTGAGCTTTGAGATTATTTGACTAAAACCTCATACGTTTAACCATTATATCTCACTATCTTATCTCCTTAGGAGTATGATCAATACATGATTTCTTTTTATCTCTTTTCTACTCTTCATTCTTGTCCTCAATTTATTGGGCAGTGTATTGTATTGACCAGAAACTCAAAGAAAGAATGTTGAATATCTTAAACACACACACACACAAAATCCCCCTGCCACCATCCGTGAACTTCATCTTCTTTCTATTTCTTCCAAGGAGACTTCCTCCTAGCGCTATGAGGAAGGTCTAAGAATTTGTGAGCAGTCTCATCTTTGAGACCTCCAGTCTTCCTCATCCAAAACAGTTATTTTTTTCCTGTTTTATATGACATAATCTATTTTACAATCTAGTGTCTGAGAAAAGGGTTTCTGCTATCAAAACAACTTTGAAAAATTCCTGATATAAAAGACTTTTCAAGCTACCTAAATTAGTTCTTGCATATGTTTTTATTTCCTTTTACCCAGACTCATAAACAGTACTTAAAATCCTGAGCTAGTAAATCCATAGGGACAGGGCATTAGTATTAAAATAATGTTGGCTGTAGAAAGTGATGAAAATTGGCCATGACAAAGGTGGTAGAGTACATGTTGTGTTCTTGCTGCATCTTTGGAGGAAACAGGAGTCATATCCCAGGTCTCAAAATGGCATTACTATTGAGAAAGGAGTCTCTGTGACTAGGGGGACAAGGGTTGATGGTATGTCACAGAGGACCCTGCCAGGCCTGCCTTCTGCTAGATTCACTGCCTCTTTTCATGCTGGTCTCTGTTGATCTGTCACTTCCATAGAGACCCCACCCCTGATATGCTGTCTCTTAAAAGCATCTTCTCCCATTTATCTCCCAGCCCTTATTCTGCTACATTTTTTTCCTAATTCCTTTTATCTCTATTTGAATTATAGTATATTTGCATATTTATTGTCTGTCTCCTTGTACTAGAATGTAAGCTCCATGAGGGCAGCCCCTTTATTTTTTGTACTCACTTTGGCCTCCCAGTGCTGTAGACACTCAATTCAATTTTTTTGTTGAATATATAGATAAAAATAATTTCATATCTTGAATTTCTCTTGGGCAAAGGTAAAGGTCAACAACTCTATACATTTCAGAAAGGATTTGAAACAGACCCCTGGTCTTGGGGTTTTTTTCTTCTTTATTAAATTAAGCTAAGAATGACTTTTCTTATCCGGATTATTACATTTACACTGTACTTCCATGTTCACAACTGATGGGGAGATAGGAATCCTTAGTAACTGTGAAGTTAACTTTGACTTATATTTGTAAATCTCTTGGGAAACCCCCTGATATTCTCAGACACAGTAAAGTCTCATTTATTCAGATCCCACAGATTTGTGATGGTATGGGCAGAAATTGCACTAAACTATATTTTCTCCATTATCTGGAGTAAGGTTTTGCCATGTCAATTGATAATCTGAACAGGACTACAGGGGAAGTGCTTAACTACTTAACAAAATGAATTCTTATCCAAGTGTTTTTTAGAGCAGTCTGCAGTACAAGTATACTCATATGTTCCAATGGTTTAAATGGCTTGTCTATAATGTTCAATAAAGCCTTCAATTGAAATGTTAACTTTGGGCTTTGTTTGATTCTTAAAACAATAAAACTTTGCAGAGACTGGGACATGAAAATTTCTGTACTCTATTTTTGGCAACAAAATTTAAGAAGGAATTAACTAAATAGATTCCTATCAAAGGTGGCCCCTTTGATGGCTGAGACCCAGCTTCCCCCAATAAATTCCTCAATTTCCTTGGCTTGCTCATCTAGAGCTCATGCCACCACTGTCAGGCAAGCTCACCTAGTTCCTGTCCATCCTGGCTAGGGCCACAGGCATATTAGCAACTTTTGCTCTCATCAGTAAAAAATAATTAAAATAATATATCGATCATTTGCTGAACACTGACATGAACATACTGAACTATGAACTTAAATAGTATTTCCTTTAATCTTGTTGATAAGGCCCACGAGTTAGGCATTATCTTATACAAATGGGAAAGTGAGGTTCAAATAGCTTAATTAATCTATGCCCCCAAGGCCTCATAGCTGGTAAGCTGCAAAGCCAGGATTCAGAATCAATATTTTTAATCTCCAAGTCACTGTC
Organism: Lutra lutra; assembly: GCF_902655055.1. NCBI lineage: Eukaryota > Metazoa > Chordata > Mammalia > Carnivora > Mustelidae > Lutra > Lutra lutra. The sequence goes on from NC_062281.1 coordinate 142,623,729, forward strand.
CTTACCTAGTGCACCAAATGTAGATGGTCCTTGGTGCCATAGACTCAGCCTTGGTACACTGAATAAACCCTGAATGCCCTGGTATATCCCAAGTACTTCTCTTCAACACTCCTGTGGCTGTCCCAGTCCTTAGAACTCCAAGATGTTTTGCCTTGGTTCTCTGCCTAGTCCTCTAGTTATGTCTAGTAACAGCCTACTGGCTAGGTCCAATATATAACTCAGATTTTGGGTCTTCCCCTTTCCTATGATAACTCCCAGGGACATACTCCACCCCACTGGTAAGAAATCATTGATTCTCATGCTTGTCAAAATCATATCCAAACTTGCTCAGTCCTTTAACATTGCACATTCTAGCCTTCTCCAGGCTCTGTAGATGACTTAGTTTTCCCTCATCCCATCCTAATGACCATGCCTGGTTTCATCATATGATGTGGTCTAATCCCCTTAAGAAATGATAACATCTTTCCATTGTTTAGCCCAAACGCTGCTTTGACAGAAGTTTTCTTGCACACATCATTATTGTCATTTCTCTCTTCTAGTGTTATGACTGAACTTGCTTATTAGTAATTGTTCATCCAAGAACTTAGCAAAACAGTCATTGCTGATTGCAATGCACCTAGAGATACAGACTGATGGTGCAATTCCAGTTCCAGGTGGACGATCTAATAAAGGTGAACTGGCAACCTGAAAGGATTGATAAGCTTCTAGGCAGACATTCTAGGTAAATTAACTACTTCACTTTCTTTGTTTCCATCTTTTCTGCCCATTCTCCTTGCTCCTCCCTGGCAAATTTACTCAACATTTCCTTTGTGTTATCATCTTAGTCCATCCTTGAACACCTCTTCCATCACACTGTTGGCCCAGAACAATTTAGTCCATTCATTTCTTATGTGCTCATCTCCCGAATGTGATTGTCTCCTAAATTACCCACAAAACTCCATCTGACAAATTAAAAGAGAAGTAGCAATGATCTCTGAACTCTTTTTCTAAACAATTAACCTCTTGCCTCCTGTCTTACTACCTTACAAATAATTCGTCAGTTAACAGTAACTATCAAGATTTTTTTAATGCATTGGGTTATGTCCCCAGTTATAAAACAATAGGAAGTTATAAAGATAAAGCATATTTTAGTAAAAATATCACAAGTAGAATTAATTTGATTTATAATCAGTTTTAGATTTCAGTGATTAGGGCCCATGGAGACCTTAAGAGTCTGGCAGTTGGTAATTAACATTTTCTTGGGTGACTGAAGAACGGAACTGGATATAGAGAGGACTGAATTTCAATTTTATCTCTTTCACTAGTCCTGTATTATGGTGGACAATTCTTTTCATATTTTTGGATTCCCTGAAAATACAGAAAATTGGACCACATGGTATTCTAGGTTCTGGAATATTTCACGGTTATATCATTTACAAGCTCAATTTAATATTTTAGTAAGAAACAGATGTTAACTTATTTAGGTTTCTTTTATCTCATTGTAATCTACCAGATAATTTATTTCTATATCACTCAAAATTTCAAAAAAAAGCTCTTTAAGCTGGACTTTTGAAGCTCCTACAACTCTGTGTTTATTTCCCCCTTTATGATCCATGAGTCTGTAATTAAATTTTACTTGGATATTCAAGTTCTGCCTCATCTGGAATAAGAGATATTAAGAGAGAGGTCCAGTGTCCCTGCTTGGGCAAGAGTATGAAGAGGGTGTAAGCCACATGGAGATATCAGAGACAATGAGTGATAGACCCTGAAGGGAAAGATCAGTCACCGGGACAGACATAGGCTGATTCACCAGCCTTCCCTCACCCTTGAAAATTCTCCTCCTGGTTCCAACCTGGGAGACTGTGGGTTTTATTTTTACTCAGAAAGGAAGCTTTTCATTTATGTATTTAACCTTCATTTGTTTAAATAGAGAAGTTACTACATGCTGGTCATCAGGCTAGAAAGCAGAGACGTAAGAGGGAGCAGGGCAAAGGACCTCAGTGTGTAGAAAAAGCATTAGCTCAATAATCAAATAACAAATACAATTACACAATGTAAATGCTATCATAGCTCTGGTGTAACAGATTCCCTCACACACACACACACACACACACTCACACACCCCACTTTCTCCCCTGTAATGCTCCTTACTCTGCTATGTGGTAGAGGGCGTGTGTGTGTGTGTGTGTGTGTGTGTGTGTGTGTGTGTGTGTGTGAAGATCTACACTTGAAAACAGGGCCCCAGTTCTTTTTCTTAGCCAATTTCTTTGCCTGGACATGAAAGGACTTTCTTAGCCCAGGTTTTGATATCTGAGAAATGGAAAGGTATGATGTCTCATTCTGTGAGTGAGAAAGACCATGCATTCTCTGCTTTCAAATTATTCTCTATATCAAAAAGATCTGATTACATCACAAATTACCTAAGAGGAAGCACTCTTCACTGAAATAAATATTATTTTCTTCTAAGATAATTTATATCTCTTACAAGTTACAAGGGAAACACATTTGTCCTATTACTGTAACTTTTTATCTTATTCCTTACAAAATAATAATCTTGTCAGGATACTGTTAAAAACATCTGACCTCTTCCTAAACCTATTCATAACATAAGGCCTATTTTATTAACTTGGAAAGTCTGTGTCTGGACCAGATGGAAAATACCCTTTTTGATCATATCATCTCTCCCAAGATAGAAGAATAAAACCATATGTGTAGAGGACCTAAGGTCATTCACTCATCCAACTAAATTATGAAAGAACATAAAACTGAGGAATCAGACTTTGTCTCGGGGCACTGGCTATCGGTGTTACTAATCAGCAGTGACATCAAAAATCTAAAGGCCAGCTCACTGAAGGAGGCCCTAAAGACCTCACCAGGGAAACACTCAAACCTCATGATTCAAGCCAACGTCAACCATTTGTGTTGGTTCATTCAGTTATTCATGCAAATGTGTACGGCATTACCTGCCACGTATGCAACATGATGCTAAAGACAGAAATGCTCTTAAATGCTGTTTACAATCTAGCTGAGCCTTCTATCTATTTTGCAAGCATTCTATTAACAGTACTGGTTAGCTGTGACATCCAAAAGATGTATTTTTCTTCTTATAACACATCGCTTCTGCACTAACTGTATAAAAGATGTGTGACACTGGTGTTGATTGAAAATTTCTTGGACTATCCTGTTTCTTTCTTGATTATCGAGGACAGAGAAAAATGATTTTTCTAGGTTGCTGCTGACTCTCTCTTGTGTTGGAGAGAAGGGTCCAACAGGTGACCTGGGAACCCATGAAGGTAAAAAGCAGTCTTAAAATGTGCAGTCAGAAAAAGAAACTACATTTCTTAACATATGGTGACCCAGTCTGGAATTTGTGGTTCTCTTATTCATATGGCCTGGTTTCAGTAACTGGGGTGTTCATAGAAATGACATCAGATGAAGGCCAATGCACATCTCAACACAGATGCTGGCAAAAGTTCTACCAAGTATAACTCAGCTCCATGATTAATTGAACAAAAGTAATGCAGGGCTGAGTAGCTTGTAATTTCCTGTAAAAGTCTTTAATGTTGGGACTTGAGATCCAATTCAGTTGCATTTGACTGCATGTTAAGAGTGTTTCCTTTTAATGGGATGAATCTTAAGTGTTTTTGGCTTCGTTTTGGAGAGTTCCTTGAGTGTCCTCAAGCCTTGTAAAGGGTGCTCAGAAAATCTGTCCTTAGTGTGCTGGGATCCTGATGAAAAGCTAATAAACTTTGACTGCATTCATTGAAACTTAATACCCCTGTAACAAGTTGAAAACAGACTACAAGTAGGGTATTGTGTCCTGTTCTGGGTGTTGTGCTTCAACAGTGACACTGGCAGTTATAAAATACAAGGTGTAAGAAGCACCACCTGGGAAGTAGCTCACGAGGAAGGTTTTACAGAGGATGGTTAAGAGAGTACTGGATGTTTTCTCTAAAGAAATGAAGGCTCAGGGTTGGGGAAAATAACAGGAGTTGGGGAAAAGTAGAGTTACAAAGAATTAGCTTGTTTAGGTTTGCTCCAAAAAGCTGCAGAAGACTCAGTGGAAGTTTCTGGTAGGCAAATCTGGGGGTCAAAAATTACAAAGAAAACTCAGAGCTAGTCAAATAGAGAAGAGCTGCCTCTCAAAACAGAATCCACTCCAGACTATGTTGTTCTGGTTGAAGATGGGGACCTAACTCCCTGTAATCTGTACAAGAGAATCCTGTAATTGGAGGAAGTAAATCTGATTTAGATACAAAAGTTTAAGGTCTTAGAGCTGGGCACACCTGTGTTTGTAGATCAGCCCTCTAGGTTCTTGACTTTAAATTTGAGTAACGAATTTACCTGATCTCAACCCAAGTTCTGCCATCTTAAAAACAGAGGTTAACACTTTTTTCAACATTATTTGTTTTGTAATGAATAAATAAGACTTTGTATGTCAATGGCCTGTGGAAATGCTTGACACATAGAAGGCACTTCTCTGAGTAACTTGTAGGGTCCCTTCCAGTTGTAAGAATCCCAAATTCTAAGGATGGTGCAGGGGATATATAAAATTTTTTGCTAGTTACCTTGTCCTGTGTTAACCTTATCTTTTCTGACCTGTGTGATCCTGCTAAACATGTCGTGTATTGGCTTGGAGTATCCTGAGCTCAAAGCTGTGACCAGAGGTTCTGAAGTCAATGTGAGATTACTCAGCTGTCGCTTAGTAATTTTGTCATAGAATCATGAGTGAGTTCAATTTAAGATGGTGTGTTTGGTTTTGCCAATAGTACTGGGTGGCGGGGAGGGAATACCTATCACACCTTACTGTCAATTGGGATACCAGGTTTGGGTTTTGGCTTTAATATAAAGCAGCTCTGTAAATTTGAGGAAGTAATTTCACCTCTGGTGACCTCAGATTCCTAATCATTGAAACAAGCATGTTGATTAGATAATCTTTAAACAAACCTCCTATCTATAAAAGTAATAAGATTTCATTATATAGGCAGCTCTGTCAACATTTTTCTAGAGTAGAAGGTGTGGATAACACCTTGGAGAATGCAGTTTGAATTCCAAATAACTTTATTACAACAGAGCAGTAGGAAGTAAGCAGTGGGAACATGTTCACTGCAAACAAATACGGAGGAAAGTAAATGGTACTAATTCAAGCTAAGAAAAATACCAAATTTAGATTACACAAGAGGTCCCAAGTATACATGAGTCAGGAAATAAATAAAGATTAATGGAAAGAGATGCACAGGGTATCCTGGAAGACCCAAATCTTATAAGAGACTGTCAAGAAAGCCTTGAAAAATCTCTTCTTAATAGCAGAGAAGGAGTTTCCAGACAGACCAGGAGAGCAGGCCTTAGGGCTCAGGCCCAGGTGAGTGTGAGAGGGCACAGAATACGTCAGGAGCAGCAAGTGGGTCCAGGACACCAAGAGTTCTACGTGTATATGAAAGAGTATCAGGACTTGAAGTGAAAAACATAGGAAAGGGGTCAGAGCCTGAAAATGAGTGTTTCTAAGCTATAGGGTCATAAAGAAGAGTAATAGGAGCTTGGGCATATCATCTTGATCATCTTCCTTTTCCTCAAAAAATGTGTGTGTGTGTGTGTGTGTGTGTGTGTGTGTGTGTGTGTGTGTATAATTATGCAGGAGGCATGGTATTGCTCCAAGAGAACTCACCAACTCACGTCTTCCTTTCCTGCCCTCCTTCTGAAAACATTTACTATTTCGTCTGCATTCGGGCAGCCCTTGTGTGACATGCAGAAGTTCATGTCCTCACTCTGGACAGCAGGACATCTCTTGTCTACACAACTCCATGATTGGGGAAACCCGGCCTTTGTTCCACTTACCCATTCCCCCAGGCCTCCCAAAAGGTACTCCATCCTGCTTGGGCTCCCTGATTCAGCAGACAACCCAGATTAAGCCCACAAACCTTTCTTGGTGCCATGCACAGGGATCTCAGGTATCCACAGGGCAGACTGCTTCACTCTGGCCCCCTTCTCAGCCCCGCGGTGTTGTAGTTCTCTACTCCTCTGTTCATGCTGATAAAGGGACAGATTAATAAACCACCAGCCATGCAGATTTATGATTGGGGAATAAATTCAGGTCTCCCCTCATGGCAGGCACCCCCAATCTTTATGAACTAGTCTACCAGAGGCCCCTGAGCTCTGAAGCAACTGGCTACCCCTCCACCAATGGTGAAAGTGAGGAAAGAAACAGCCACTCTTTTCAAACTATGTACCTTCCAAAAGGTTCACTCACTACCTTCTCCTCTTCTTGGCTCTTCTTCTAACAACTAGAGTTTGGGCAGTTTGGGTGTCTCCCCCTGAGTCCTTCAGGTAAACTTCCAAAGTCTCATTGTTCTTAAAATGTATCATACATTGTCATGTCTTTTGTCCTAAACTTTGGGCCTTAACTGCCCACTTGACTTATATTGTTTTAAAAACGACATGATGCCTGGACCTATGGCTTATCTTTTAGACATCGAAGTTTAGAAAATTAGGACAATTTAGAGGACACGTCTCCAAGCCCTTAAGTGTTCAATGGAAGAGCTAAGTCCCAAAGACAGGAAAGGGTGGATCCAAGATAATATAATTGTTACTAAATACTAAAACTGTATGAATTAAGATGTTCCTGTTTAGGGGTGGCTGGGTGGCATAGTTGGTTAACCGCTTATCCAACTCTTGATTTAGGCTCAGGTCATGATTTTAGGGTTGTGAGAATGAGCCCTGTGTTAGGCTTACATGATGGGTCTGGAGCCTGCTTAAGTTTCTCTCCCTCTGCCCTCTCATTTTCTCTCCTCTCCAAAAAAAAAAAAAAAAAAAAAAAAAAAAAAAATCCTCCTGGTTATAAAAAACCTTGACTCTAAATTCTAAGATGTGTTAAACAACCATAAGATGCAAAAAAAAAAAAAAAAAAAATCGTAGGGTGCATTATATTAAATAATAAGAAGCCCAGCAGTGGGACAGTCTGCAAGCAAGCATAGTCAAGGGCTCTGACTCTATTACTATGTTCTTCTTTCTGTTCTGCTCTTCTCCCAGGTGTCAGTTTGGGGTTGGGCTTGCATCCAACCTGTTTGTTCACCATAATTGTGGCAAAAAGAATTCTTGTTCTTGTCTAATTCTAAAAAATTCTTTAAAAATCTAAAAAATTCTAAAAGAATTCTAAAAAAGAATTCTCGTTCTTGTCTGGTTCTTGTCTAACCGGTGAAAGAGTTTCTTCCCTCCAAACCTGGAATGGAGATTCTTCTTTGCAATCTGACTGAGCCAAGTTGATCATATGCTTAATCCTGTACCAGTGCAGTCACAGGGAAATGCCTGTGCACTCATTCACTTAAACCTGGGTCCCTGAATAAATCAATTGCTATGGGGTAGAATTATCATACTTGGCTTAGTTATTGGGAACCATTTCTGGAGTACAGATAAGTTAAGCTATTCTAAAGTCACAAATCTGACTTTCAGGGAGTGGAGAGGAGTGTTTACCTAAACAAAATTAGGAAGGAGGAAGGAAGGAATGGATGCTTTGTAATTAACAAACAGGATCAACTGTAGAAACCCTATATTCCAGGGACACCCTATATTCCAGTCCTGCTTTGATTGTCTGACATGAAGGAAGAAAGATGATGGACCCTAGAACAATCTACTACTTAAAAGAATACCACATTCCAAATAGACATTGCGTGATCCCTCCTATGAATAATGATGCTGACACAGTCCAGAAAAAATAGCTAAAATTGTTAAGGAGAGAGCAACCATCTCATTCTGCTGCCAAGACAAGGCCGTCTGGTATAACATCACAGGTAGATACAACAGCACATTTTGTCTTGTGAAGTTGCCAAGGCAACATAGTCTGACCGTGACAGAAGGTTAAGGTGGCAGCACAAAAAATGGCATTTTTAACACACATTTATTTTTTATTGTGAAAAACAATTCAGATGAAGACACAACTTATTGTTAGTGAACATTTGAGATTCTCAGAGGTGGGTTAGCCAGAGAAAAGGTAATTAATTACTGTAGATCAATATTTTTTGGAAATTCTTTGATGACTTAAAATGGTCAATAAATCCCTATGGTTGGAATCTTAAAAGATTCACAGATGTTGGGTCTCAATTGCTTTGTTTAACTTCTTCTTTGTCTAATTCTTTTCTAATTTTTAAAAATTTTTATCAATAAGGCACATGTGTGTGCAGATCTGGGTTCTTTTTTTTTCTCTTGATTTACTTCTCTATCAACTTCCATCCAAGTCTGCTGTAGCTATTTGATTGAAACTCCTTCCAATACTTTTTTGCACCTGCACTCCATAGTGCCTAGTATAAAGTTAAACAAATAGAAAGTTTCTAATTATACTTCCTGTTGAATTACCCTTTCCACATGCTTCCTTTAAAATTTTTATTCCACCACTTATTTTCTAAGTTAATTTCCCTTATTTGCTTCTTTTTTGTTGTAATTTGCCCAGAACAAATAATGGGTTGAAAACGAAGTTTATAAGGTGGGCCTGGGTGGTTCAGTGAGTTATAGCCTCTGCCTTCAGCTCAGGTCATGATCTCAGGGTGCTGGGATCGAGCTCCAAATTGGGTTTGCTGCTCAGCCGGGGAGCCTGCTTCCCCCTCTCTCTCTCTGCCTGCCTCTTTGCCTACTTGTGATCTCTTTCTGTCAAATAAATAAATAAAATCTTTTTATAAATAAATAAATAAAATCTTAAAAAAAAAAAGAAAATGAAGCTTACAAAGCAGCATGAATCTCAGTTAAAGAAAAACAACTACACTGTTTGCCAGCCCGAGATATAATTTGTAATTTTAATTTTATCTCTTTAATTAATGACTAAAACTCTCATATAATCTTACAAACAGCAGAAAGTCCAGTGTCTCCCTGAAGCTTCAAAATTAATTGTACAGGAAACACAGGACTTTCTCAGTCATTAATTTATTCATAGAAAAAATTATGGAGTGACCATTATGTTCCAGGCACTGTTCCAGGTGCTAGAAATACAACAGAGGCAGAGTTTTACTTTCAGATACATTTAGTTAGAACTAGGAAATGTATGTCCTCAAGCACTGGTACTTTGATCATTTCCATATGGTTCACTACTGAATACTCATTCCATACCATTAGATTGAAACATGTCCATCATGAGGTGGTACGTTTTTATGTCCAGATTCTTACCCAGTGTTGCATTAGTACCTTACCCTGAGGTCCAGGGTTATTATACTTTAATTCCAATTTATAGCCATTTTCTCCAAAGCTTATAATTGAGCCAAGAAAAATGAATCTTGAGGGAGTTATATTTGTGTGAAATTATTTCCAATGAACTTACTTTTTTTTTTAAATGGCTGAAACTGGGGTGCCTGGGTGACTTAGTTGGTTAGGCAACTGCCTTCAGCTCAGGTCATGATCCCAGCGTCCTAGGATCAAAACCCCATGTTGGGCTCCTTGCTTGGTGGGGAGCCTGTTTCTCCCTCTCCCTCTGCCTGCTACTCCGCCTGCTTGTGCTCTCTCTCACTCTCTGTCAAATAAATAAATAAAATTTAAAATAAAATAAGATAAAATGGCTGAAACTTTTAGCATTGATCATGTGTCAAATTTGTAAGCAAAGAAACAAAAGAACAATTTTGAACAAAGAAACAATACTGGTTTCAATCTGGGATGTAGATAAGCTGAAAATAATGTTGTTCTTATCTTACAACAGAAGATTCCCCCAAATCCAACAAAACCCTAAGTTTTCTTGAGAGCCTGGATAGGGGAGAAGACACTGCTATGGAAAAAGCAAAAAATCCTGGGTCTTCCAAGTAACGAATATTTAAGCTGTCAATGGAAGGGCAGCAAACCTTCTTGCCCTTAGCATGTAGGTGAGGGGAAGCGAAAAAGAAAAAATTCTGTGACTAGAGGATGGTTAGAAAACTGTATTAGGCCCAGACAATCTGAGGTTACCTACTTTGGGGGAAAGGCAAGACCGCCAAGAAAGCTCCAACTCTGAGACCCTTTAATGTAGGACCTGCCTAATAATTAGGCAGAAACAGGGCAACATGGGGTGCCTGGGTGGCTCAGTGGGTTAAGTCTCTGCCTTCAGTTCAGGTCATTGTCTCAGGGTCCTGGGATCAAGCCCCGCATTGAGCTCTCTGCTCAGCGGGGAGCCTGCTTCCCCCTGTCTCTGCCTGCCTCTCTGCCTACTTGTGACCTCTCTCTCTCTCTCTCTCTGTCAAATAAATAAATAAAATCTTTAAAAAAAAAAAAAGGAAGAAAGAAAAATGTCAACAAAGAGTATCCCCCACACTCCACCACCACTACCATCCCAGAAACCATCAAATAACAAGCAGTCTCTATTTACTGCTGAGTGAAAGGCAAGAGTTTTGGAGAGACAACTTCCCTGGTATGTAGGTACAAAAGGAAGGCTGAGAGCTGAGGGTAGAGCAGTAACATTGATAAAAATCATCTGGCAAACCAGCCTCCACCTTAAGCACAAGGTCATACCAGAATTAAACTGGTGAGGTCCAGAAGCAAGAATAAAATTAAAACCAGCTGAATATCTGAACATATTGACTCAAACACCAGCAGAAGATGAGGTATTGCTATTTGCAGGTCTAAGTAACACTGGCCTCACTCTCTGGTGTTCTATATACTACATCCTGCATGCAAAAAGATACAACCACTGCCAAGGGAGAAGGCAATTAAAAGAACCAGACCCAGAGATGCCCCAGGTATTGAAATCATCTGGCATCAGTTTAAATTAACAATGATTAATACATTAAAGACTCTGGGAGAAAAGATGGACAACATACGTGAGCAGATGGGGATTGTCATCAACCCCGAGAATGGAAACTGAAAGAAGATGCCAAATAGAAATGCTTGAAAAAAAAGATGGGTGGTAAAGATGAAAAACAAATTTAATGGAAGCATTGAGAGAATCAATACAGCTGAAGAAAGAATTAGTAAACAAAAACCAAGATAATTCTTTTTAGCAGACTTGTACTATAAGAAATGCTAAAGACAACTCTTCAGGTAAAAGGCAGTTGCCATCAGAGAGAAACTTTGATGTACACAAGAATGAAGATCTTTGGGAATGGTGAAAATAAAAATAAATATAAAAGTTTTCTTCTATATCTAATCACTCTAAAAAAATAATTGGCTGTCCAAAGTGAAAGTAATAGTGATGCATCATGGCACACATAAAAGGAAAATGAATGACAGCAACAAGATCAAATATGGGAGAGAGGAATTGTGAGCATGCGCTATGAGGTTCTTAAATAATACTCAAAGTAGTAGAATATTATTTTAGGGAAACATGCTTTCTTAATGATAAATATTGTAAACCTTGGGACAAGCATTAAAAATAAAATTGTTTAAAAAGATTTGTGAATGAGGACGCCTGGGTGGCTCAGTTGGTTGGGCGGCTGCCTTTGGCTCAGGTCATGATCTGGAATCCTGGGATCAAGTCCCACATCAGGGTCCTTGCTCGGCAGGGAGCCTGCTTCTCCCTCTGCCTCTGCCTGCCATTCTGTCTGCCTGTGCTTGTTCTCTCTCTTTCTCTGACAAGTAAATAAATAAAATCTTAAAAAAAAAAAAAAGATTTGTGAATAATAGACCTAAAGTGAAGATAATGTTGAAAGCGAAAATATACTCAATCTAAAACAAGTGGAATAAAAGAGGAGCAAAGAATGCATAGAACAAGTAGAAAACAACAAACAAAATGGTAGGTTTTACTTAAACATCACAATCATTATGTTAGACATGAGTAGTCTAAACATACCCACTAAAAGAGTTTATCAGATTGGATAAGTGAGCAATTCAACTTTATGTTATCTATAAAAAACTAATTTTAAACACAGGTTAAAAATAAAAAAGTGAAAAATAGATTTATTATAAAAATACTAATCCAGAGAAAGCTAGAGAATATCAGACAAAGTAGAAGCAGGCAAAGTAGACTTGAGAACAAGAAATATTACCAGGGATAGTAACAGACGTTATTACACAATGATAAAGAGGTCAATTTATCAAGAAGACATAACAATCCTAAATGTATATGAACCTAACAAGGGGACTTTTGAGGTACCTGAAGCAAAAATTGATAAAAAAAGAAGACATTGATGAGCCCACAATTACAGTTTGTAACTTCATTACTTCTGTTTCAGTAATTGATAAAAACAAACAGATTTTAAATACCAGCAAGAATAGAGAAGATACAAATAGCACGACACTATCAATAAACCTGACCTGACTGACATTAACAGGACACTCCTTCTAACAAGAGTAGGATACACATTATTTTCAAGTGCAGGAGGAAGAGGATCATAATAGACCATTTTCTATAAAATCATCAAAAAAATGTATCCATAAAACAAACTTGAATTTTATTTTACTTTTTTAAAGATTGTTGAAATTTATTGAGAGAGAAGGGCAGAAGGAGAGGGAGAGGCAGACACCCCACTGAGCAGGAAGCCTGGCAGGGGGCTAGGGGCTCCATGACCTGAGCTGAAGGTAGACTCTCAACCTGAGCCACCCAGGTGCCCACAAACTTGAATTTTAATGAATTTAAAAATATTTGAAATCACACAAAACATTGAAAGTGTTTTTTACTAAAATTATTAAAAATAATTGAAATCACACAAAACAACTAGAAATTGAACTAGTAATGAACAGAAAAATAACTAGAAGAGCCTGAAAATTTTGCAAGTTAAACAACACAGTTCAAGTAACCCATGCCTCAAAGGGCAAGACTCAGTGGAAAATAGAAAATATTTTAGATGAATTAAAATAAAACACAACGCATGAAATGCGGGTAACATAGCGAGAACAGCACTTGATATTGCTAGAAATAAATGTTTAGTAGACAAGAAGAATCTCTAATCAAGAAACTAAGCTTCCATTTTAAGAAATTAGAAAAAGAACGTATTAAACCAACAAGGAAAGAAGGAATGAATCAAGATCTGTACAAAAATTAATGAAATAGGGGCGCCTGGGTGGCTCAGTGGGTTAAGCCGCTGCCTTCGGCTCAGGTCATGGTCTCAGGGTCCTGGGATCGAGCCCCGCATCGGGCTCTCTGCTCAGCAGGGAGCCTGCTTCCTCCTCTCTCTCTCTGCCTGCCTCTCTGCCTGCTTGTGATCTCTCTGTCAAATAAATAAATAAAAAATCTTAAAAAAAAATTAATGAAATATAAAATAGAATAACAGGAGAGAAAATCAATAAAATCACAAGCTGATTGTTTTAGATCAGTAAAATTGGTGCATCTCCAGTACATCTGATCAGAAAGGGAGGTCACAAATTACCGGTATTGGGAATGGGAACAGAGACATCCCTACACATTCTACAGATATTAAGAGATATAAAGGGAATATATGAATAATTCCATGTCCGTAAAGTAGTTGCCATGAGCTGAATGTTTAGGGGAGAGTGTGGCTGGTTCTAAGGACCTGACTCTGAAGTGACAGAATAAAGAAATTCTCGGGGCTGCTGGAGCTGTTCTATACCTTGGTTGCTATGGTTGCACAATTCGATGTGTTTCCCCCAGGACTGCCTGATAAGAGTTGAATTTTATTTAGCATAAAGGCATTAGTGTCTTCAATTTGAGATACTTCATCCTTTTTTTCTCATTCTCGACATATATAATAACCATATCTAACTTCTGGGCTTTTGATCCTTTTGTTTTTAATTTATATAGATTAGAAAACTTAACATCAAAAATTTCAGGGGCACATGGGTGGCTCAGTTAGTTTAGCATCTGTCTTCAGCCCAGGTCATGAACCTGCTGTCCTGGGATTGAGCTCCACGTCAGGCTTCCTGCTCAGTGGGCAGTCTGCTTCTCCCTCTCTCTTTGCCTCTCCCCCCTGCTTGTGCTCTCTCTCTCTTTCTATCTTGTTCTTTCTCTCTCAAATAAGTAAATAAAATCTGTAGAATATTTTTCAGTTATTTAAAATTCTTGTCACGGAGATTAGAGAGGACTACGTGGACATGACTACATGTAATGTATGATCTTGTATTGGATCTGGGAAAGAAAAGGACATTATTGGGAAAACTGGTGAAAACTACAAAATAGAAAAAGAGTCTCAAACATAGGATTTTCAATTTAAATATATTTCTTAAACTAACAAATGTATGTAATCCAAATGAGAACAAGATTAAAAATTAAAAAAAAAAGAAGACTTCTTTGTGTTGGTGCAGCTGAAGAAAGTCCCAGCAACACTCACCATTGGCCGACTCCCAAGTGGAGTTGTTTACTGAGGCAAAGGACCTAAGACAGGAATGATGTGCTGCTTGTGAATGCTTGCAGCTGCCCTTGTCTCTCCCAGCTCCTGATTCTGGGATATGTGAAATTTGTCTTTCATTAAGAAGGGAACTACTCCAGGCAATGAAGAAGATGAGAAGTCCACGCCTCAGCTAAGCCTTATCACAGACATCTTAATGAAGCATGTGTGCCAATCACAAAAAATCCAAAATTAAGAAATCCACAATTTATAAAATTTTTCTTTTAAGTTTTGTTTACGACAACTCTATTGTAAATGAAACGTTTTTCATGACATAACCATCTGTGACTTCCTGGGCAGCTCCAGACTTGCTCATGAATTTCAAGGATTAACTCCCATGCTCCATTTGCAATCCTCTTGTGTCCTTCACACAATTTGGCATCATCTCCTTTCTTTACATACAATATTTGAGCCTTTTCTTTCTGAAGATTATCCCACAAAATTTTCTCTAATCTATTTATCTCTATGTCCTTGGAACCCCTCAATCTTCTGCTGGAATTTCTATATAGTTGGATTCAGTTCATACTTTTTTTTTTTAAGGAAAACAAGTTTCCCTGAGTATTTCTTTAGTATGTCAATGAATCCATGGTAGAACAGAGTGGCTGGCATTCCCCAGACTCCCAATGAACACAATAAAAAGTATGTGCCTCACTGAATTGCAAAAATTTATCCTAGAATCTTTCCTTTGGAAGTAAGGTAAGCATTCAAAAGAACCTAATACTGTTTTTTAACCATTTTGATAAACCCTTTGTCTATATTCCTCTAAGAAAGTTACTACAAAATAAAGAAAATTCCTTGGTAGTTGAACAAATTTTTCTTCACATTATGGATTTAGAGGACACTATTTCCCCCCTCATAATTCCTATAAATTAATGGCTTTCCTAAAGACATATGCATATGCAGGCAAGTATTCCCAAGCCATATCCTTAGAACTATCCTTCTTCCTCTTAGAACTGAACATGGATTCTTCCTTAAGCCGTCAAGAAAAAGACACATTGTTGACAGTTCAGGGTAAACTTCGACATCTTAGGTTGTTTTAGGGAAAATGTTATCCCTTTACATTTTATCCTCAATATTTTTACCTCTGACATGGCATCTAGGTTTCTGGGGTTCCTCAGAGCCTGCTGACCATGCATATGGAGGAGTTGTCCTCATTCCCACACATCCCCAGCTCCTCTACTTTTCAATGTCACATCCACAATCCTCTTGGCTATCCCAGAAACATTCTGCTGATCTTCATTGGTGAGTGAAGGAGATGAGCTCACCTCTGGTCCATCGGCCTGCGTACCTCACACAGCATCTCCATTCTACTCCCATGGGAGTGATGGCGTAAGAACGTCACAGACAATCCCCACCTCCCAGGGCAGATGAGAAGCAGAGCATAGGTCTACACTAGTCCAAAACCTTCCAGTTTCTATGAGTGCACTATCATCCCCTATATCCGCTACCTCGAAGTTGAAGGTATCAGTGTCACTTTTCAAATCTCTTCACCAGTTTCTCTCTTGAATTTCTTAGAATGCTCTCTTCCAAACTTGAAGGTATTTTCCTATCTCCTCAGGGCCTGTGCTTGCTTATTTATTTTGTGTGTGTGATGGGAGATGGATAACACAATAGGGCAGAGAAAAATGACAAGACAACTATTCTTAGAAATCTGTAGCTTATTCCAGATTTTTAAAATAAATTTTGTTTTTTTTTAAGAACAGTTTTAGGTTCACAGCAAAAACTTGCAAAAGGTACACAGATTACTCATATACCACATGGATATGTCTCCCTCATTAAGAACATCCCCAACCAGAGGGTACATTTATTATGATTGATGAACCTACATTGACTATAACTATTCAAATAAATTGAACCAAAGCCCATGATGTTTCTACTGTCCCCATTATCTCACTGCTTCCAGAATGCCATGCAGTTGGAATCATACAGTATATAGTCTTTTATGACTGGCTCCTTTTACTTAGTAATAGACACTATTTTACAAGTTTTACCTACATTTCCCTAATGCCAACAGGCTTTGTTTATAAAATATGTTATTATTTTATGAGCCAATATGAAAAAAACATGCTAAGTAAACATGAAGAATGCTTTTTTGCACTTTGAATTTTTATTTTTTGCTTATCAAAGATGGCACTTATTTTAATGCATTTTTTAAAAAACAGAAATCACAAATGCTCACACATAAAAAGGAAAATATAGGGATGCCTGGTTGGCTCAGTTGGTTAAGCATCTGCCTTCAGCTCAGGTCATGATCCCAGGGTCTTGGGATCAAGTCTCAGCAGGGATCCTGCTTCTCCTTCTGCCTGCTTCTCTTTCTCTCCCCTGCCGTCTCTGACAAATAAATAAATAAAATCTTAAAAAAAGAAGAAGAAGAAGAAGATGATGATGATGATGATGATATAAAGGTGCCTGGGTGGCTCAGTTGGTTAAGTGTCTGCTTTTGGCTCAGGTTGTGATCCCGGGGTCCTGGGATCCAGGCCTGCCTCAGGCTCCCTGCTCCACAGGGAGCTGGTTTCCCCCTATGTCTCTGCCTCTCTCTGTCTCTTATGAATAAGTAAATAAAATTTTTAGAAGAAAGAAATTATAAGTGAAATAACTTATTTAATGCATTTCTAAAATGTATTTACATTTGGAGACTGTCTATTCTCAGTAATTTTTGAGAGTGCTTCACTTGAGAGTTTCCAGTTCCAAGCCATGGACGCCCATTCTCCAGTTTTGATACCAGAGTTTCTTGGAATCTTACTGTAAGGTGAGATTATAATCTATAATCTACTGTCATAGAATGTTTTCCAACAATCAGGGTTTAAGTTGCTTCCCAAAATGGTCCTTAAAAGCTTGTGGCCTGAAACATGGAGCAATTGCAAGTATCTTGTCACGGCACCTGGAAGAGCAACAGTCTTAACCGATGACCAAGCAATGACCTTATCAGGAGTGCTGCATGGACTTCAGCAGAGGTAAACCCCATTCGTTGTAAGAACATCTTGATTCTGAGATCTTAAAACAGGAAAGATAATAAGGTCTTATACTGGGTGATATACAGGTAAACTATTTAGTCCTCACAACACTCTGAAGCAACTATTGTTAGTATCTCTGTTTCACAGAGAAAGGAACTTGTCTCGGTCATTTCAGAATGCTGTGACAAATTACCAAAGACTGGGTAGTTTCTAAAGAAGAAATTGATTTCTTACGGTTCTGGAAGCTGGAAATCTGAGATTGGAGGCCAGCATGGTCAGGTGCTGGTGAGAGCCTTCCTCCACATTGCAGGCTGCCAACATGTCCTTGTGTTGTCACATGGTAGAAAGAGCTAGAAAACTGCTTGTGGTCTCCTTTATATGAACACTTATCCCATGTACAAAGCCTTCACACTTATAACCTAATTACCGCTCGAAAGTCTCACCTCCTAATACCAGCACTTTGAGAGTAAGAATTCCAACATGTGAATTTGGAATGGACACAAACATTGAGTCCATAAGAAAACCCAAGATAGAGAAAATTCCAGAAACTTTCCCAAGGTCACACAGAATCAAGCAGTCTGGCTCTGGAACTCCTCACCAAAGGATTCACTACCTTACTTCCTCATGTCTGTGCTCAAGGGTGTCCTCCCCAGATAATTCTTTCCTAATCACCTGAACTAAAGTAGCCTTCTACATCACTTTGTGTCCTCTCACTCCACGTTGTCCATAGCCCAAACCATGACCAGATATTATAGTAGGTGGTCACCAGTTTGTTTACTATCAAGATTGTAAATTCTTCCTTTCTAGCTTGTAAATTCCATCCAAGCAGGAAACCTCACTGTTGTACCCCAACTATCTATAGCAGTGCCTGGCACATAGTAGACATTCAGTAATTATGTGTTAAGTAAACGGAAAAAAAATTATTTTTAAATTTAAAAGAGATCTCAACCATACATCTTTCTTTTCTACAAGATACGGTGGGTTTTTAAAATGTTGGACTATGTGTCATGGTAAACAGAAATAAGTTCGGTTTTCAGTGGTGTTCTCTCTGATTAGGGATCATGTAGAGGTAGTACAATGTAGTGGTGAAGACCATGGATTAAAACAGTTTGCCCAGACTTGAATCCTGGCTCTAGTGCTTACTAGCTATGTGATCCTGGGCAAGTTACTGAATGTCTCTATACTACAATTTCATAACCTTTAAATTGTCAATAATAAGAGTATTTACCTCATAGGGTTGTATAAGGATTAAGTGAGTTAACAGATTTAAAATGCTTTTAACAAAAAAAATTTTTTTAATTAAAAAATAAAATGCTTTTGGTATCTAGCACATTTAAATGTGATACAGATGTCATTTATTATTACTATCACCACTTTCTTGGGCCCACTGTGCTCTTGTTAGAGAAAATTGAACTAAGTTTTTGATGTTCTTTTAAAATATTTTAATGTTGGTAATTATTTATTAACATATTTATTTTATGAGTGATATGACCCCTAAGAACCAGAGTACTACTTTTCTATTTCTACAGATCTTGTAGGAAGGACAATACTGGTAATAGCACCCAGGGCATATATGGACTCAACTGACCTGAACAGGGATTTACCTTTATTTGTTGTGATCATTATGTTAATTATTCAGTTTGCAAAACAAAAAGAAAAACAATAACAAAACCATTCTAGGGAATCAGGCCATTCAAAATGCACTAATCACATAATGAATTTGGTATCCTTGCTTTGTTTTTCATCACATAATGAATTTGGGAAGGATTTCTTGGATGTGACCCCAAAGCTCAGGTAAAAAAAGAAAAAAAATAGATAAATTGCACTTCATCAAAATGAAAAATTATTGTGTGTCAAAAGATGCTATTAATAGTAGAAGCAACATAGAGAATGTGGGAAAACACTTGAAAGTCAAATATGTGATAAATGGTTAACTCCCAGAGTATGTAAGGAACTCCTACAGCTCAACAACAAAAAAACAGCCTAATTCAAAAGTGGGCAAAAGACTTGAATAGACATTTCTCCAAAGAAGATACGCAAAAAGTCAATAGACACATAAAAAAAAAATCCTCAACATCATTAATCACTGGGGAAAGACAAATCATAACTGCACTTCATACCCATTATGAATAACCAAGGTTTGAAAAAAACGTGGAGAAATTGAATTGGAACCCTCATGCTTTGCTGGTGGGAATGTAAAATGGTACACCTGCTAAAGAAGACAGTATAATGTTTCCTCAAAAAGTTAAACCTAGTATCATGGTATGACCACTTCTAGGTGTATCTTCAAAAGGACAGAAAGCAGGGACTTCAAGTAAATACTTGCACACCAACATTCAGAGCAGCATTATTCACAGTAGCCAAAAGGTAGAAGCAACTTTTGAAGTCTACTTTTCTTTATTTTCTTTTTTTTTCTTTTATTTTATTTATTTTCTTTATTTTCCAAAACTTCTGACACCAGATGGTGGTGGTGGTGTTGGGCAGGGGGTGGTGCAGATTTTCCTACATCAAGGACTTCTCCAGTACTCAGAAGACACTGACTAGGTGTCCTACAAATGTAACTTAGTTCTGACACCATCTACCTGAAGACAGCACTGGATCCCACAGTTCAAGGGCTCAGTCTCATAAGACTCCCCTTACTTCAGACATTAATCAAAAGCTGAGGTTGTCACCTGTATGTCTGACTTACCAGCTCTAAACTGAGGTTCCCATAACCTCCCCCTTGGGTTCAATAATTTGGTAGAACGACTCACAGAACTTACGGAAACATTTATTTATGTTTACAGACTTTCTATAAGGGCATACAACTCAGGAACAGCCAGATGGAAGAGATGCACAGGACAAGAACAGAAGGAGGGGTGCAGAGCTTCTGTATTCTCAATGAACTCATGCCCCCACTGCCAGCACCTTGATGTGTTCTCTAACCTAGCAGTGCTTCAAATCTCATTGTCCAAGAGTTTTTGTAGAGTTATAATGTCCATGCTGCTTTACCAGTGATGAATGGGTGGGGCTGAGAGTTTCAAACTTCTGATGATCTGTTTTTGTGGTCACCAGGCCCAACCTGATGCTGTCTAGGGTCCCCAGCTGAAATCATCTTATTAGCATAAACCTAGGTGTGCTCGAAAGGGGCTCTCTCTCTCTTTTTTTTTTTTCTTTTCAGCATAACAGTATTCATTGTTCTTTCACCACACCCAGTGCTCCATGCAATACGTGCGCTCCCCAATACCCACCACCTGGTTCCCCCAACCCCCCACCCCCCACCCCTTTAAAACCCTCAGGTTGCTTTTCAGTGTCTATAGTCTCTCATGGTTCACCTCCCCTTCCAATTTCCCTCAACTCCCTTCTCCTCTCCATCTCCCCATGTCCTCCATGTTATTTGTTATGCTCCACAAATAAGTGAAAGGGGCTCTTTATGAATAACAAAGACAACCCACTCACTCAGGAAATCCTAAGGGACTTAGGAGCCCTGTGCCCAGGAATACCACAAACCCAAATTCCATTGATAGGTGAATGGATAAGTAAAATTCCATACACACATGCAATAGAATTTACTCAGCCTTACAAAGGAATGAAATTCTGATATATACTACAAACTGGATGAACCTTAAACATTTATGTTAGATAAGCCAGACACAAAAGGGCCTATGATATGATTCCACTTACTTGAGGTATCCAGAATTTGACTAACTTTATAGAGACCAAGAGTAGAACAGTGGTTATCAGGGACTGGGAGTAGGGAGGGAAGAATGGAGAAGTATTGTTTAATGAATACAAAGTTCCAGTTTGGAATGATGAAAAATTTCTGAAGACGGATGGTGGTAATGGTGTACAACAGTGCTAACGTACTTAATGCCACTGAATTGTACATTTAAAAGTAACCAAAATGGTAAATTTTATGTTATACACATTTTATCCCAATTTAAAAAAAAAAAAAAGACCATACATGTATATACATCCCCCCAACACACACACAAATGCACTGATACCTATATCTCCCTAATGGTTGATCCTCTCCTTAAATCTAAGCACCTGTCATTCTTTTTTGAGGGACCCTTATGTCCAGTCTCCCAAGGAGAATAAAGTAGATGTTTGGATAAGCTTCATCTTGTGATCAGACCCAATCAGTTCTGTCCAGCTCAGTTTATTCATTTTAGATGCACAGCACAGTCTACTGCAGCCTGAATTCTGTCCTTTGGTTCAATCTATGAACCAAAATTCATGAATAGAAGTCCTAACTGCCATGTTAGGCCCTTAGGCTATTCAGTTCTTTATCTGAATGTGACTGAATTTGGAGATAAGGTGTTTACAGAGCTAATTAAGTTAAATGAGATCATCAGGGTAGGTCCTAATCCAGTATGTCTGCTGTCCCTTTGAGGAGGCTGAGACACTTGGCAAACAGAGGGATGGCCCAGTACAGACAGAGAAGATAGCCGTCTACAGGTGTCTGAGGCCATGGAGAGAGGTCTCAGAAAAAAACAACCCCACTGATATCCTGATCCTGTTCTTTTAGCTTCCAGAATCATGAGAAAATAAATTTCTGGTGTTTAAGCCACTCTGGCGTTTGTTACAACAGCCCTAAAAACTTATTACAAAATCTTTGAGGGAAACCTTTATTTGCTAACAGACTGAAGCAAAACAACTTCTTGGATAAAAACTGTTATTTGACTAAACATTTCTCCCTGAAGAAAAAGCTAGCTTTTACCCATATAATTTGTTTTCTAAATAAAAACATAACACATTGTATGCTCTATTTTTTTCTTTTTATTTTGATAGAAATAAAAGACACTGTGAGTTCCTACTCATGGAAATGTATCTTGTCTCTTAGGCTATTCCGTTCTTTATACCAGATGCTGCCAATTTCTTACGCATGGCTGTAATGCTATAACTTCCATTGCTAGACATCAGTTTGTTATTTTTAAATTTTTATATAGTCTTTCACTTGTTATAGATTCAGCAGGAAATGATTAGTGTGATCTTGGTCATGAATTCAAAGGAAGCCTTCCTGTAGTGGTAACCCATTCTTCCAAAGGAAAACTTAAAATAAGGATCTGAAGAACAAATAGAGTTACCACATCTTCATGTCTTTAGCTGAAAAAAATTGAATCATTGGGCAGGATTTTTTTTAAAACATTTCGTGTTGTACATGTAATAATTAGTTCAAGACTTATAACAAGATAGGGACTTTACTTATCCCTACTTAACAGCCATGATGAGTTTATCTTACTCACCCCACATCATGAAGCTGGGAAAGGGGAGAGTTGGATTTTGGGTTCAGGAAGTGAGTGCCAGGGCCCACCCTCTTAATCGGGACCCTTCAATCCCGCCTCCTATTCAGGCACCAATTTTTACTTCCATACTCCAGGGAGTTGTGTTAGACTTTGCTTTCCCTGATCTATATGTCTCTGGATCTTCTATTCATGTTATCATCTCTTTCTCTCTCTGGACCTCATTATAAGTAATTCCTTCAAATCACATTTCCCAAATCATTGTCTTGTCAGGTCTCTTCCACTCACACCCTGGGATATGTGTGCGTACTTGAAATTTACAAGTTGTATTTAGCTCTTTCTAAAACCTAACCTATCATTTTTTTTTAGATCCTAATTTTCCTTTACTGTTTTTATTTCTCCTTTTACTTCCTTTAACGTTTTACAGGGATTATCACACATTTTCATCAGCTCACACCAATACCCGAGGTCTTTGGGGAGGGGGTCTAAGTCTTTCGTTTATTGTTGCTGTTGTCTCTAACTTATTCCTTGTGCCTTTGGTGGGCTTTTTAAAATTGTGGACTATATTTCATTGAGTGAAATCTGGGAGAATCCCAAGAGTCTAAAATGAACATGTTGACTGCAACGATGTGAACATTGACTTCCAGGCAACCCATCCTATAGATTCTCCTCCGCCCACTTACTTCCTACTCCAGGCTCAGGCTTTAGTTCACTGTTACTGTTTGTTTAATTCTTAGACCCTCAGGAAATTCCCTTCATTCTGGTAAGCCCAACAATGCATTGAATTGTGTTTACTGTGTTTGCCTGATCCACAGGCAAATCTTATGAAAGGCCCTTTAGAGTAACAAGTTGTCCAAACTGGTAGAAATTAAAATCCAAGTCTTTCTTTGTTAAGTTAAATTTTCAGGTCAGGCTCAGAGTTTGGATTTTGTCTGAAGCTCTAAAGTAATTTTCATACATTCTCCAGGAAGATAACACACCTTCCAATTATCCATGTCCAATCATTCCAGACTTTATTTTTCTAACAAGAGAAATGAAGGTAAGAGGGATCAAATGACTTGTCTAAGTTAGTTCTGCAACTGAAAAACAAACCAAAAAATAATAATAATAATAATTGATACTGATCCCTGGAAACCAAAAAACATTTCAGGCTTATCCAATGGTCTGTGGATTAGACTCAGAAAAAAATGAAAAGAAAATGACGAAGTAAGAGCTCAGTTAGCAACAGACTGTTTGACCTATACAAGTCGCCCTGGATGCCCAGCAAAGACCTCCCCTCATGGGGCGCACAAACCCTAGCTCTTTCCAACTCAAGTCTGATCCGCACTCACAAGGTGGAGTCATGAGAAGCTAGAAGGAAGAAAAATTTGCCAATTGATCAGATATTTTTTGAGTCCCGGACACATAGATTGCCTCTTTTCAAGATTCCAGGGAATGACCCGAATCTAAATGTCTTATACTTTGGAGCATGTGGGTGGTTCAGTTGGTTAAGCGGCTGCCTTCAGCTCAGGTCTTGATCCTGGAGTCTCAGGATAGAGTCCCTCATCAGGCTCCCTGCTTGGCAGGGAGTCTGCTTCTCCTTCTGACTTCTCCCCTCTCATGCTCGCATTCTCTCTCTATTGAGAAAAAAAAGAAAAAAACTTTAAAGAAAAAAGCCTCACACTCTAAAACTCAAGGAAGTATATACATCTGTATTCCCAGACTAACAACTGGGTAGTAGTATTCTAGGGGAGATTTCGTTTATTTATTTGACGGAGAGAGACACAGTGAGAGAGCAAACAGAAGCAGGGGGAGTGGGAGAGAGAGAGGCAGGCTTCCTGCCAAGCAGGGAGCCTGATATAGGGCTCGATTCCAGGACCCCGGTATCACAACCCGAGCCGAAAGCAGACGCTTAATGACTGAGCCACACAGGGGAGATTTTGCAAAAATCTTGCTTCCTCAGAAATGGCTACATCAGGAGCTTGGGGTTTAAAAGGTCTGTATTTTCTAGGCTCTGAGCAGACTGATGGCACTTTGGACCATAGATGAAAGAGTGAGGAAGATCTGTCGTAGACACCTGTCCTAGAGGCATGACTCACCTTTTAAGTAGTGAAGATAGCAAATTAGCAATGCCTGTAAGAGCAATATGTACAGATCTTTCTGAAATCATTGTATAGATTTTTATAAACAACACTTGCTATGTTCCCAGCTTGACATATCACAGGCTTTCAAATTAAAACTTGGGAATTGAATTTTTTTAAAAAAATGACTGTGAACCTTGTTTTTGAGCTTTAGTGGCAGTACTGCTTGGTGCCACTGGATGGTGCTATTAAACCACTCTCACATGCACAAACTCAGAACAAATTTTGATGCTTTCTAGCGTTCCAAGCAGAAGGTACCTCTCACTTCGCAGCTTTCCAAGCCATCTCAATCTGGACATCATGCAGCCTTTTCTTTTTTTTCCCTGGGGGCGGGGGGGGGGGCTGGAAACATTTCTGATTCATTCTTTTTTTTTTTTTTTTTTTGAGAGACTGTATTTTTTAGAGCAGTTTTAATTCTAGAGCAAAATTAGAAGGAAGATACAGATTTCCCATATACTCTCTGCTCCCACACAAGCATTCCCCCACACCGCATTATCAATGCCACCCACCAGAGTGGTCCACTTATTATAATGGGTGGATCTGCATGTCCTTATTGCCTGAAGTCCATAGTTTATGGTAGGATTCATTCTTGGTGTTGTACATTCTACAGATTTGGTTAAATGTACAGTGATATGTATTCATTTTTAAAGTATCATACAGAGTATTTTCACTGCCCAAAAAACCCTCTGTGTTCTGTCTATTCATCTCTGTCTCTGATTCATTCTTGAAAACAGTGATTATTCCAGTAACGCTTCTACTAAAAGTGGATCCTATGGCTCAGACATGCAGAAGGCAGACATATCTGTGGAATATTTTGTTGGTTTTGTCAGGAATGGCAGTGTCGGTTAGTTAGTAGAGAGAAAGGAAACCCAGGACGCTCTTGCTCCTCGGTGACTTCAAGATTCTTCAGAGATGCCTCCAGCTGCAAAGGGTCTGTGTGTGTGTGTGTTTGTATATGCATCTGGTTGCTGCAGTGTGTGCAAAAGAGGAATGAGAGCTGGACTGTCTCTTCCAAACTCATCAACCACAACAGCTCCATGTTGGGGGATAAGAAATACACGTTTTCGTTTTATTTTTTGTTGTTTTGTATTTTTACAAAATACAGAATTTGAACAAATTACAAGGCTCAATTATCTCAGTGGCCCTTCTAGTCCTAACATGCTACGTTGTAAGTTCTTCAGTGTTCTTGGTTGACTATTTCATCTTGGTCTACCCGCATGAAGACCAAGAGGATGTGGGGCTCCGGACTGGCCTGAAACAGAAGGTCTGAAGTCACCCCCAGAGGTCTCCTGTCACTGCTCTCTCCTTACTGTCACCCCGAGCTCTGGCTGCCTGGTTCAAACAAGTCACCACTCGGGAGGAGGTATTTGGAAAAGGCTGGGAGAGACACAGTGCCCTTAACAACTTCTTATAGTGAGCTTGAGAGAGTACATAGGTAGAAATTGAATGCCAGGCTCTCAAACAAGAATGCATCAACCCAAGGCAGACTGTACAAGAGGTGGGAACAGCGCAGGGACAGGCCGGTGATAAGACAACGTAAACCAGTTCAGCAAGTGTGTTTTGAGCTTCTACACTGGACCGGGTTCTAAGGATACAGAAATGAATGGAAGGAGGTATTGGGAGGTTGGAAGCTGATACATAAATGTAGAACTATTGGGCTATATTTAAGTGTTTTGAGAGTGAATGGAACCGGGTGCTAGTCCAGTTCAGAGAAAGGCACTAAACCAGAGGAAGTGATGCGCAAACTGACTCTCCATTGCCCAGGGCACCATCTTTAAAATTATTCTTGATTAAACGGTTTTTATACAGTTTGTTGTTGTTATTGTTGTTGTTTTTAAATCACTTCCATGTATCTTTGATGGTTGCCATCATATAATTATATAGTATTAATAGCTACTCTTCGTTAAGTTCAAAGCATAGTGCTAAGCATTTTACATATAATTCCACATCTCATCCTCACAAGAATCCTGTGAGATAGGCAGGCATTAGGACCCTTATGTTGAAAACATTTTGTGGAAAATTTCAAGCCCACAGAAAACTTTTGTTTTGGTTTTAGGTACAATTAGCTGCACTGTACCCATCATCAGCATGAACAGTTATCAACTTGTGGCCAACAGTGTTTCATCTATACCCCCACACATTTCCTGACGTCAGGAGTGCACTGAAGCAAATTTCAGATATCATGTCATTTCTGAATGTACCTCAGTATGTTAATCTAAAAGATAAGGATACTTCAAAAAACTGTAACCGCAAGCTTGCTTCTAGCTAAGATGAAGTAACAGAGACTAGATTTACCTTCTTGACTGACTTAACAGAAATGAAAGAAAGAGAGAAAGAGAAAGGAAGAAAGGAAGAAAAAGGGAGAGAGGGAGGGAGAGAGGAAAGAAGGAAGAAATGGAAAGAGAAGAGAAGGGAAAGGAAAGGAAAGGAAGGAGGGAGGGAGGAGGGAAGTAGGAAAGAAGAGAAGAAGGAAGGAAGGGAGAAAGGAAGGAAAGAAGGAAAGGAGGGAAGGAGGGAGGGAGGGAAAGAGGGAAGGAGGGAGGGAGAGAGGAAGAAAAAAATGTGTGAAATGATTTTTTCAAGACACTGGACATTAGGCATGAAGGGCAGTGAAAATCAGTTGAGTTGCCCCCTCTCCTAACTTATTCCCTTGGGAGGGTTCAGCGTAGCACAGGGAGGAGAAACACATAGAAGCCAGATGGACAGCCTGAGCAGGCTTTATGTAGAAGTGACAATTTAGTTGAGAAGTTCAAGTGGAAATGCAAATGATTTAGAACAGCCAAAACAACTTTGAAAAAGAAGAACAAGGATGAAGGAGTAGTACCATGTGATTTTAATACCTATGACAAAGTTACAGTAATGCAAACAGTATCACTGGCATCAAGATAGGCAAATAGGATCAGAATAGAGTGTCCAGAAAGAGATTATACACACACACACACACGTGTGTGTGTGTGTGTGTGTGTACACATGATGACTGATTTTTGACAAAGGTACAATTGGAATCAGTAGAGGACAATCTTTTCAACAAATAGCACAGGAACAATTAAATATCTATATAAAAAATGAAGTTTGATACGTACCTTGCACAATATATAAAAAAAACTCAAAAATGGATCATAGATCTAAATTTAAAATCTAAAACTTCACTATATCTAAACCCCTAAAATATAGGGGACTTTTAATGACCTTGAATTAGGCAAAAGTTTCTAGACATGACATAAAAAGCAAAATCCACAAAGTTAAAAATTGACAATTTGGACTTGAACAAATTTTGAAACATGAACTCTTTTTTACAAATTCTGTCAAGAGAGTGAAAAGACAAGCTACAGCCTAACAGAAGATGTTTGCAGATCATGTCTGATAAAGGACGTGATTTTTTAATATACAATTGATTAATTTTATATGAATATACATATATATTCAAGCTCTTGATTTTGTGTGTGTGTGTGTGTGTGTATGTATGTATATATATATATATATATATATATATATATATGGAAAATAAGAACCATTAGGGAAATGTAAATTAAAACCAAGTGTGATACCATTTCCAATCTATTATACTGGTTAAAAACAGAAAGGCTGGACAAACCAAATTTTGGCAAGGATATAGAGCTTTAACCAATATGGAACCTGGAGGCAGTTCTCTAAACACTTTTCCAATCGCCTTGCTTTGCCAACACTATCTGAGCATTTTGGCTACACATCTACATACCTAATTAGGAAAACAAAGTCTGGGGTAAATGCAATAAAATGAGGCCTGGGAATGTCTTCCAAATTGGGAACACTGAACACTTGGGGACCCTAGAAGATTTGAGAGCCTTGGGGGTTGTCATGCACCCTGAGGTCCAATGTTCTCCAAACATGGACCAGGAATTAGGGGTTTACTAATTCAACCACCCTGAGGCCTCCTCATGAAAGAAAGTAGAAAGGGAGGCCGCTAATCTGGAAGGTGCATCAGCAGGACACATTTTCTTTGCTGGACTGTCAGTCTCCTCAGTTCTAATACCCACCACGACCTGAAGTTTGATGTTGCAACTCAGCTATCCGCTAGGAATCAGAAGAAAGTTAAAGCAGGGGTGGTTGTTATCGCATTGTGGCGAAATAGGTCGTCCATCTGGTGAGCGTGACCTAGAAGAGTGAGGGGACAACTCTAGAAGTGTTTCTAAACAAGCAGGACAGTAAGTGAAATCTCACCAACAAATAACATTAATTTATGCTCTTGCTTCTGGTCAATA
Source organism: Lutra lutra (assembly GCF_902655055.1). Lineage (NCBI taxonomy): Eukaryota > Metazoa > Chordata > Mammalia > Carnivora > Mustelidae > Lutra > Lutra lutra. Next base: position 142,652,467 of record NC_062281.1, read on the forward strand.
ATGTGACACCACGCATGAAGGCAGTAAACAATGACTATTCAACTTCAGTGGTCGCATTGTAGGTCATAGAAGCAAACCCTCAGGATTTAAATTATGGAACTGAGAATGGGGACTTTTTAAGCATTTTGGATGTAGCCCCTCGTGTCCTGCTGCCCTTCCCCTTCCTCCTTGCTCAAAACTGAGGGGGCTGTCTCAAACGTTCCCTTTAGCCATCAGGTCCTTAATTTTCTCATCTGCAAAACAGAGATAAATATTATGGTACTCAGAGAAAGAGCATAACGGAGACCTACTACGGATCCCTTAAGAGAATGAAAGGATTGGTTTCTCCAACATTTAAGTGCTATGATGGGTAACATCAGCAACCATAGCCTTCCAGGGACTGGAACCCTAACAGAGGATGTAAGCAATTTCCTGACTCCAACTGTAAAAACCAACTTCCTCATTTCAGTAGAAATGACACCATGAGCAGTCAGTCAATACCATAAAGCATGCATGTCCTAATACTGATATATTTGTCAAAATTTCAGTGCTTTTTCTTTTGTTTGACTTTGGAAAGAATCTGAGCATCCTTCCAGCTGCTACTGCCCTTTTGCAGAGATGACAAGTAGAGCTCCCCATCACTGACCAGCTTGCTTGCATTTACCTGGCACAGACCCTGGGTCTATTGATCTTTCCTCCATCCAAGAGCAAGTATTGGTAAAATTATCCACTTTCAGTTAAATTCCCGGATAAATGAAAGAATCTAATGCTCCATTGAATCTGTTCTTGGTACTAGGTGGCAGATGTGAATGGGTTGTAAAAACTGACTGACGGCGTGGTGGGAGCCCTACTGATCGAGGAGGTACAATCCTTCCTCACTTGAATCATTGCTAAAGCAGCGAAGACTACACAGGGAGGGGGCAACAAAGAGGGAAGATGTGAAGGTTTGTGTAGTCCTGGAGGTAGGGCATTCATGCCAAAACACAGGATGCCTTTGACTCCCAAAGAAATCGCCGGTGGGAGCAGAAGGGATTGGGGTGGCCTGAAAAACTGTTCAGTGCAAATCTCTGTCTTTCAGAGATGCATCTCAGCCACGCTAGTCCCGGTGAGGCCTGGAGTACGGAGGGGAGAGCTGCTGACAAGTAAGATAGTCCATAGTCCAATGGAATAAAAAAGCTAATTCCAGAATACAGACCTTGAAAACGAGTGATGGGGAAGAAGGGAAGATGCTCATCTAGGGGTGCTGAGGTTGTGTCCGTAGAAGTCACACACCTGCTTGGAAATGCCTACCATCTCAAGCAAATACCTACAGCTTCATTTCCAGCAAGCGTACAGGAAGCCCAGCCCCATGTTTTACCTGCCAGCTGGGTCTACTGTTATAAATGCACTTAGGAGGTTAGAACTGGCCCTTCCTAGCCACACCCATTATTACCAGTCAGACTATCAGCTGAATAAGAACAATCATAATTCAGAATCATAGAACTTTAGAGTGAGAGGGACCCTAGAACAGGGTTTCTGTCTTTGGCACTATTGTCATTTTGAGTCCAATAACTCTGTCTATGGGGGACCATGCTGGGTACTGTAAGACATTAAGCATCATCACTGACATTTCACTGGATGCCAATAAGTAGCTCCACTGCGGTGACAAGCAAAAATGTCTCCAGACATTGTCAGATGTCCCCCAGGTGGAAAAATTACCCCCAGTTGAAAACTACTACCCTAGACAACTGTACCCAATCTTTCTCACCTCTTACACCCATAGAGAGGGAAAATATTTAAATAGAACAAGGAGTAAATGAGATGGAATCTGGAAATAGCTATCCAAAGCTTGGTTAAAAAAATGTATGATGCCTTATATATTTATAGGAAATATAAAATACAAAATCTTTAGGAAAATAATACCTATTAAATTTATATAAAAATTCTAAATAAAATTAATTTAAAACTTAAATGAGACATCTGAACTTCCTTTCACTGACATATCTTTTTACCAATAGATTATGTTCAAAAGGCTACATGCAACTCTGATCAAAACCTTTTAATGATGATCACTCCAAGCCCTTAGCGATCTCTATCAATAAGAGACTTCATTTGTATGAGTAGACGGTAAAAATTTTAAAACCATTGTCTACAGTCACTTGAGACTTTGCAACTTTTGAAATTTAAAAAGCCTACTAGTTTATTCTTTTCTTATACTGACATACCAGTGTATAAATGTCTTATGATAAAACAGAAGTATTTCAAATTCAAACTTCTACATATCTTCTATTTCAAAATAATAATGAAAGGCTAATTAAATGCATTGCAAAGGCATTATACAAACAGTTGTCCTGTAGCTAGCATGGAAATCCTCATGTGGGTTTCTTGTCCATCAGCTGCACGAGAACAGAAGAGAAATTCTGGGCCACTGTTTACTGCTGGGTAGACCTGAAAGCCCCACCATATCTCCCCAGTGATCCGTCCCCAAGTGTCTGCATCTCGGGCTGAACTCCAATCCCTGGGCACCTGGAAACATACTCTGTACTGGTCCTCAGACTTTATCTAGGATGGATCGTGGTGTGCCCTGAAGCTGGCAACTGAGATACCCGGGCTATGAAGCAACTTATGGCTGCACTCAGGGCATCAGATAGATCTATGTATGGTAAATACGACTCATTGTGTCTCCCCTGGGAACTATGAGGGTGGCCCTTGGACTCCTGCCCTGCTCAGATCACTCCCCCAAGAAACTATGATGACACTTCTCTTGGTTAGATGTACCCAGCCCCAGGCCTCGGCCACTCCACATCCCACAGGGCGTTCTGAGTGTTAAGAGACTCACTAATTCAAAGCATGCTTAGGCTCCATTTGTGGCACATGGTTGTGATACGGCACATGGGTTGGGAAGCTCTGCCTTGGAGAATCCTGCCTGGTCCTGGTTGAGTACTCTAGCCCAGAGAAGAGGTGTGACTCATCCCAGGTCCCCCACTAAGTTAATGACAGAGCAGGGACCGGACGAAACTTTACTCTACAGGCTCTTGGCACCACAACTAGGCAGATCCTTCATTTCTTGTCCTTATTTTTCTCCCCTTCTCTTCCTTCCTCCCACTGACTCATTCACCACAAATTCCTCATGTGCCTAGCCTGCTAGTCATAAACATGGGCTTGTACCACAGGGAGGGCAGTGTTTCTTAGGCTTTGGTGTGCATAAGAATAAAACTTTAAGAATGGGTATATTTTGCTGCTATATCTTTGTGAAGAAAGTCAAAGCAAGGAGAGAGGAGGGTGAAGATTCACAGTAGGAAGCATGAGGCAGTATTTCCATTATATTCCATCTAAGTTCTTTGGTTGAGTCTTGTGCTAAACACTAGATCGTTGTGACCTAGTAGTGATCCAAAGGCTACTACAAATAGGTAAGAGTTAGAAATAACAGATTAGTTTACTTGCAGAAAGTCCAAATATCTGCTAAGGCTTCCCTTGTTTTGGACAACCTGATTCGACCCACTTGTGCTAGACCTCTATTCTCTGTCCTCAGAAGAGGTCAGGTGGTTGGACATAGGGTGCTCATGGCTGCCTTCTGAACCTAGGGTGTAGAGGGGATGGAGCATCTCTCACCAGTTACAGTAGAAGTGTTGGCTTAGGAAACCACATGATAGCATCCATAAGGTTGCCCCATAAGATCGTTAAGGCATCATAAACACATTTTCACCCTGAGAAAACCCTTTATCCTTTTCTTCTCAAAACTCTTTTACATGAGTCTTATGTGTGTCTGTGTGTGTGTCATATTATATTGTTACACATGTGTTATAGTGAGTGTGTGTGTGTGTGTGTGTGTGTGCATGTGTGAATGATTGCTACCAATTTATAATGTGCAGTCAAATGCTCTACCTCTGAGCTATACTCCCCCAATTTACAATGTGGAAAGAAAAAATTAAGAGTTCCTGGCATTCACGTCAAATACTGTGAGGTATTTTTATATTTGATCCTCATAAGAGCTTAATGAGGAATGTAGTGTTATTTTTTTAAATATTTGTCTACATATTTTTATTTGAGTATAGTTGAGACACAACATTACATTAGTTTTAGGTGTACAACTTTGTGGTTTAACAAGTTCATACATTATGCTATTTTCATCACAAGTGTAGTTACCTGCTATCTTGATACATCACTATTAAAATCATTGACTACTTTTTCTATGCTGTACCTTTTATTCCCATGACTTATTCATTCTGTAACTGGAAGCCTGTATCTTCCACTGCCTGTCAGCCATTTTGCTCATCCCCCCAACCTCCCTTCTGGAAACCGTTAGTTTGTTCTCTGTATTTATAGATCTAATTCTGCTTTTTTTAAAAATTTATTCATTTTTAAAGATTCCACTTAGGAATGTGTTTGTGTTTCTCAACCTAACTTATTTCACTTAGCATAATATCCTTTAGGTCCATCCATGTTGTTTCAAATAGCAGGAGTTCACCTTTTTATTACTGCATAATATTCCTGTGTGTGTGTGTGTGTATACACGTGTATACTACATCTTCCATATCCATACATCTATTGATAGACATTTTAAGAAAATGCAGATTTAGAGAATGAATTTATTGTGTAACTTTGAACAAATTATTTTTCTCTTCTGAGCTTCTGAGTTTTGTTTTGTTTTTTTTTTTTAAACCTATAAAATAGGGGGATTGGCCTGGTCAGTCTCATGGTAACAATATATCATAATTGGCCCAAATTACACAGCTGGGAAAGGACTTTAATCCAGATCTTCTTTCTCCAAATTCAATACAAGTGTTCCAAATAACATGGCTTATCAAAGAGGATGACACTCAGAACAGGTAACTGAAGTCCTATAAATCTTGCTACATCTGGGGAAATAAGTCAAGGAATATTCCTACACTACTCTCCCTCTGAGAGCCAGGATTGGCTGTGCGGACCCGTCTCCCCCAGATGATCATGTGTTAGGTCCACTCTGAGGAGGCCCTCAGGCCCTAGATAGTCCCTGGAGCCCACATGCTCAGAGTTTGAGAGTCAAGCCACGGTGAGAGTGTGGCCAACAGCAACAGCCTCCATGGGGGATGGTCCTGTGGGCCATAGCAGGTCAACATGAGCTTGCTGGAATTTCAAACCAACCACATCTGCATCCACTAGATTTTAGTTCCAGTTTTTCTGCCTCACTGCTTTGAAAGTGAGCAAACAGTGCCTTCCTTGCAACACCCAACCATCAGATATCAATCTCACAGGGCATGGCAGAACAAGTCAAGCCTGTGAGTTAGAGTCTCTCATCCTAGTTCCAGATAGCTGTGTGACCTTGGGAAAGTTATGTGACCTCTTTGAACCCTTGTTTCCCATCTTGAAAACAAATACAGTTGGTCAAATAATCCCTAAGGCAGGTAGTCTCAAACTTGTAACAGGCATTAAGAATCGCTTTGGGGAGCTTATTAAAATGCATGCTTGTAGGGCTTCTGGTCTCCATGATTCTTATTTAGTAGGTTGAAATAAGACACAGCAATCTGAATTTTTAACAAGCACCCTAAGTGATTCTGCTAGAGGTTGTCTATCAACAACACTTTCAGAAATACTGCAGGGCTGAGGATCCCTCTAGCTCGTGCTGTGTGGATCATTCATCCCCCATTGTAGCTCGCTAATCACTAAGTGCTGGTGATTATTCAGGCCAAATGCTTGCTTCATTCACCTTTTCCTTTCAATCCCACAGCAACGCCAATTTTAGGTCAGGATGCTGGCAGTGACTTCTGATTTGAATTTCTGCCTCTGTTATTCTACCCTTCATGCTCTCCTGTGACAGTCTGCTTACATTCCTAAACTCTTCTCATCAAAACCATGCAATGGCTGTTAGTTGTCTGGAGGGTGAACTCCAAAGTCCTTGATCTAGCAATTATCCCCAAATCCTTCTCTTCTCTAAATCCCTCCTAAGAACTTTCTGCAGCAGAGAAAGCAAGACAACAGCAGAGTCTGGCTGTTTGAGGCCTCCTGCATGAGCATGTGTCTTTACCACCACGCCCTTTGTTGCTAGCTTGTCTGCTTTCTGATCCTCTTCCCTTGACCCTTCCATACCCACTGTCTAAATTCTATATATTTTTGAAGCCCAGCTTTAAAGTTTACCTCCTTTATGATGTCTTCTTGGACCAGCCCTCTGAACTATAAGCTCTTCTTTACTCCTGTAACTCTAGCCCAATACCACTCTAACTTTTCTGCCTACACCGTGTGTTTCTTTATTTCAGTAGCTCCACCTCGAGCACCGCGGTGTCTGTGAGTCGTTGCGTGTTTCTGGGTTTTCTGAAAGCCTTCGCCCAGAGTGGGTACCCAATCAGATTTACTGCACAGTCTTCCCTCGCAGAAAGCCTTTGCTAAGTAAGCAATGAAATGAATACACACTTGAAGGAGTTAATTAACTTCTGACATTTTTCTCTGTTTGCAAAATAGAAGAACCAAAACAGGATACTCCTCATCCCAGGATGTTATAAGAAACCATTTTTAAAAGTGAAGAATTGTTGACTAAGAAACAGCCTGAATAGGTGCACCTGCCTGCTCCAATTAAGAATGCTTCCTTTAAGTAATAAGCCTGTTTCCCTCTGTGAAGGATTTCCTGACATCCTCAGACATGCTTGTTATTGTTTGTAATAATGGCATGTATTGAAACTTTCAAAGAATCAAACAATCTTTGGGACTTCATATATGGGTTTTATGTGATTTTCACATCCACCCTATTAGTAATGATGAACTTTATTTTATGGGTGAGGACATTGAAGCATCAGAGATGAAATACTTTCGCAAAAATCACCAGTGAGTGTCAGAACTGGAATTTGCACCTAGGTCGGTCTGATCCCAAAGCTGAGGCACGCAGCCCTTGCATTCTCCTGTTAACCTAACATCCTGCTGACCTAACATCCCAGAGCCTCTCAGTTGTTGCTTGCAGGCTCATCATCTGGGGAGACTGTAAATTCTTTGGAAGTGAGCTGTGTCCTTAATGACGGACGCATAATAGGCGCTCGGTGAAAGCTGAATGAATGCAGACTGGAAGGGAAGATAAGAATGAGACACAGCCTATAATATGTCCCAGGCCAGGTGATCATGACAAGGGTTAATAAGCAGCGTCAACCATGTGGGAGGCAGGGGAGGGAGGGAGCCCCTCCAGCTGCCATCAGGAAAGGCTGTGCAGAGACATGGCCTTTGAGGTAGTAATGATCCTTTACCCTAGGGTCCCTTCCTTGATACTTTTGACCCGAACAAGCTCTTGATCAACAATCAATATGATAGGCACAGCACTTAATTCAGATGATCTATAGGTAACTTGGGTTCTTAGTGGCAAACACAGAGCTCACCCTCACTAATTTAAGCAGAAAAGGAATTTATTAAGGATCTTAAGGAACTCGCAGAATCTGCAAGGAGAGCCAGGGAATCTGGGTTAGAGGCTATTCAACTAGAAAAAACATCCCAGACCCTTTGTGGATGAGGTATTCCCACCGCTGCCACTACTGGAAACAAATACCTTGGCTCGCATCGATGATGCCAGCCTGAGAATGTCTGACTCTCAGCCAATGCTGTCCCTCAAAGCGGGACACTCCGGCCACCCTTTCCATTAAAAGATGATGTTAATGGGGTGCCTGCACCAACACCTTGCTCTGTCTCTAATCAGAGAGCTTGAAATTGCTGGGAGAAGCACAACTTTAAGTACTGACCTCCGGGCTTCACAAAAGCCTAGGAAAGAAACTTTGGCCTTCTAACTCGGCACAGCAGAATTCAAAGTGTAAACCATCCTCCCAAATGTAGGAAGGTAGTTCAAAAGATGTTGAGGGGATTCATGAAGTAGAACAGATGTTACTATAACGGCAATAGTAGCTGAAACTTACTGAGCATTTACTATGTGCCAGGCATTTTACATGCATCCCCTTTCTTCCTTGCAAAAACCACACAACCGATAATACTAAATCTGAAAATACCTTTGCACACGGACAGACTCTAGGCCCTGGAGAGGTTAGTTTTTAAGGCCTTACATTGAAGGTGTTAAATTCTATAGCAGATTGTATTAGAGGTCTCTGTTACTTCCCTGAACTTTCTCTATTGTAACACTCTTCTTATTTTATTGTTCTTAAATATTTAACGACTGCCTTTTTGGCTAAGAGCCATGAGCATACAGACCTGCCTGTCTTATGCCCTGTTGTGTCGCCAGCACCTGTTATGTTAATTCGTTCAGTAAATAGACACTCCAGGTCCACTATGTGTCTGGCACATTTGAGCTTTCAGTCAACAACAATGCTTTGAATTTGTCTAAGGTGCCAAGCACCATCACTAGGTGCCCAGTACCGTGGGAACAAGGCAGGCAAGACTGCCTCTGGCAATTCACAGTCTGCCTAAGAGAGACACATTCAACAAATAAACAAGCATATAAAGTAACTCAACACAGTAAGAGCTGTGCAGAAAAAGAAAGCAAAGGGGGGGATATAGAGTAATGGGGTAGGGTGATGAGGAAGACCTCTTTGAAGGGATGGCATTTGACACACCAGAATGAAGGAGAGGATGACCCTTAAGAAGATCTGGGGGACCACACACAGTGGTGGGAATAGCCAGTGCAAAGTCCCTCCGTGGGAATCAGCTTGGCCTGTTCTGGGAGCAATAAGGCCAGTAAGGCTAGAGCACAATGTCTAAGGGGAAAGTGCTTAATGATGAGTTCGGAGAAAGTCAGGGCCAGTTCGACCATGAAGCCACTCCCTGATAGGAAATTTAGGTTTTATTCAAGACAAGGGCAGCATTGGAGGGTTTTGAGCAAGAAAGTGCCAGGATCTGATTTAGTTGTAACTAAATTACTGCAGAGGCTGTGTGGAGATCAGCCTGTGAACAGGGCTAGATTCAAAACAGGGAAATTGTGTAGGTTTTTTAGCAGTAGAACAGAGGAGAGAGAATTGCACTGGGCTGATGGTATGGGGATGGAAAAAGTGGCTGGGTTTGGGGCTCTGCTTCCAAGCTAGAGCAGAACAATTTCATAATGTCTTTAGTTGGAGCAGGAAAAGAAAACTGACTTGAGTAGCTGGGTAAATGGAGATCCATTTCCTGTGATGCAGTAGATTGGGGAAGAAGAAGCTTTGGAAGAAGAAAAGAAGAACCTAGACTTCATGGAACTTTGGACATGGACACTTTGAGAGGCTTATCAGACATTTGAGTGGAGATGGATGTTCGGAGGCATTGGATATACAAGTTGGGATGCCAGGAGAGAGGTCAGGACCAGATGTGTGAGCTTGGGAGATGTGGGTATACAGGTGATGTTTCAAGTCTTTTTTTTTTTTTTTTTTAGATTTTATTTATTTATTTAATTGACAGAGAAATAGTGAGATAGGGAACACAAGGAAGGAGAGTGAGACAGAGAGAAGCAGGCTTCCCACTGAGCAGGGAGCCCAGTGCGGGGCTCGATCCCAGGACTCTGGGATCATGACCTGAGCAGAAGACAGACACTTAACGACTGAGCCACCCAGGTGCCCCTAAAGTCTTGAGACAAGATTGGATCACCTAAGTTAGAGTTCAAGAAACACTTGCTAAATATCGAATAGATGTTTGAGGATAGAGATTAGCCTGAAACATAGGTCTGGTTCAAAGCCCTTGGACAATGTTTTTTCTGAGCTTTAGGACAGGAAGAGGAAACAACTTTACTGAAGGAGAGAGAGAGAGGCTGACAGAGGGATAGAGCCACTGAGAAAAAAGGAGTAAAAAGAGGAGTGCCAGATAGAGCAAAACACAGGAAAGGGAAAGGCCAGCAGGGAGTGAGGAAAAGAGGGCAAAGCCTCCAGTTCTGGCGGGGACTCCTTTCATCCTCCATTTCTGTACTTAGAATCACCCTCTGCCCGTTGGATGCTTTCTTGGGTTTTGTGGACTGCATTTTCTAAAATTATTCATGGAACTCACTTTATCCATCCACTTGGGAGCAATTTATTTTTATTTGGTATCAAAAAGAGCTATCTTTTCTTGAGAAATTTAAAATGAATCCTGAGAAATCTAGGAATCCCATAACTGATCAGGCTTCTTTTTATGTGTTTTTACTGGGAAGCGTAGAGCCTCATGAGTGGTATTTTTGTATGACCCTCATTCCAAGTCTATTTTATGCCTCAGTCATGTTTGTCTTTTTTATTTATATGTGTTTCTTGTTTAAGTTTCTTTGCTGTCTTTAAATATCCCTGACAGCTATATTAACTGCTGTATGGAGTAAGGCAGGAAATTCAGCATCTTAATAAAAGTTCATTTCAAATCATCTGTTCTATTACCCTCATAAACTCACTTGTCAGACATGTGTCTCAACTTCTGGTAGAGAAATTATGTCACTCAGATCCATCAAGGGACTGTGCCCCATGTTTCTACTTTTTCCTTCCTTTTCCCAGAGGAGGGAGAAAATGAGCTCAATTCTCCTCCTTCCAGGCATCTGATGAATGAGGAGTAAGATTAGCTTAACTATTTATACCAGAAATAAAAGCAAACCAAATGTTGCCAGCATACTTATCATCACCAGATCATCAAATCTAGGCAAATTCCACTTTATCTGGAAAAAAGGCCAATGCAGTTGCTTGCTTTAGCTTTGTAGCAGAGATGCCATCTTGATAGCTTAAGTTGTACTTGTCCTAGGATACAGTTCCAAACACATATGGAAAGCAGGTGGTTTGGCCTCAAAATGGCATATCCACATGAATGAATATCACCTGAGCCAAAGTCAGCTTGCATCTGGAATGGAGAGGTCACCAGGCTCCAGCAGGAAAGTCATGTCACGGAGTCTTGTTGGCATTGGCCATGACAGAAGACATCACTGCTACAAGGCTTAATGAGAAAAGAGGACAATGGTAGCCAAGAGTGCTGCTGAAGGTGGCCACTTCCTAGGGACTCCCAGAATGAGCAAAGAGGCGTTGGAGGTGGCCAGAATTATTGCCTTTGCAGGTGGGAGAAGAGCCCAAGAAATGCTAGGGTTGTTTTGTTTTGGTTTTGGTTTGTTTTGTTTCAAGATTTTATTTATTTATTTGACACAGAGAGAGAGAGAGAGAGAGAGAGAGAGAGACTGTGAGAGAGGGAACATGAGCACAGGGAGTGAAAGAGGGAAAAGCAGGCTTCCCTCAGAGCAGGAAGCCCAATGCGGGGCTCAATCCCAGGATCCTAGGATCATGATCTGAGCCAAAGGCAGACATTTAACGACTGAGCCACCCAGGCACCCCGAAATGCTTTTCTGATACAGAGTTGTTGAGACCCAAGCGGATTTAGCCTGGAGAAATTCGAGTTAAAGGTTATTTTTAGAAAGGGTGGAACTATTAATGGCTTAGAGAATGTTTATCTAAATCTACTTATGTCGGCTTCCGTGAATACTAGAGTAAATTTCCTTCCAATGCAAAAGAAGCCCTTGTGAACTCACTGTTGGGAATGATTAAGTGTATACAGGAGAAGGGAGATGTTATTTCCAGTCATTGATCAGTCATTTGTGAACATTTATTAAGAACTGATTACAACTTCCACTGTGCTTGGGGCAGATCTGCTTACTGAGAAAAAGGCGGTTGTCACGGAAACTGCAGATAGCTATAGTCCTCTTTGGACCCGAATGAAGAGTTAAAGTCCTCTGACCAAATTATTGTCCCTATCCAAAAAGCCTAGAGACTTCTCCGGTTTTGTGCATAACTCTCCCACTCTAGTTTTGAAATGTGCTGTGAAGTCAGGCCCTTCTGATAAAGAGAAAGGTCACGACTCAAACAGGTGACACTGCCTTCAAGGTCTGTGAGGCCTTTTTGGAGCATGCAAATCCACTCTTGTCTTTGCATTTGCCTTAACCCAGCATCTACAACAGAGAGAGCAAGGGTATAAGGGTAGAGACATCTGATACATCAGATGGACTAGGGTGAGCTGATCATGTAATACCTCTTTTTTGGTTTGCACTAGTCATTTAACCAGGTCCAGAATCTCAAAGACAGATGGCACAGACTAAGGAAAATAAGCTTGTGTTCCCTAAAGTTCCTACCCTCTCAAATTTCAGTTCCACCAATACGTGATTCTTTGACATTAAGCAAATCCCTCAAGCCTGCAGAGCCTCTGATGGCCTCCTATGTTAAATGGGAATATCAGTTATTTGATCACAGAGTTATTTGAAGAACAAACGAGAAACTGCATGTGACAAGTTTTTTTGTTTTGTTTTGTTTTCCTTTGGAATATCAGGGATTAATGGTACCTTTATTTAGTTTCATGGAAAGAGATTAGTATCCAGTTTGGGGCTATGTTGCATGTTCAGAGTTTCATGTGTTCTGATTCTGACATAGTGCCTGGTTTACTGGAGAGACTTAGCAAATGTTTGTTGTTGAAGAAATGAGAAAAGGTTACAATTGCTTTGCCTGCAATCTCTTTGATATTTAATTCCAAGAATTGGAAGGGAAAGCTTGAGGTCATCTTGTCCATGGCTCTGCCTCAGGCCATACAGGAGAGGCAGTTTGGTATAGAATGAAAGCTGTTCCGAGGATACAGGTGTCTGCCCTACAGGGCTAGGGGTAGATGCTCTAACAGGACACAAAACAGAGCAGACTTGGCCCACTTGTAGACAAAGCAGGCTGTTTTAAACTGCACAGACACTATCATGTCCGTTCCCTCTGAAGTAATTTCACTATTCTTATCTTATTGTTGGTTTGTGGGACAATGTCTCTAGAAGACTTCTACTGAAAATATAAATATACTTTCAAAGAAAGGTAGCTTACAAAGTCATTGATAAATTCTTTTTTTAAAAAAGATTTTAATTTTATTTTATTTTATTTGACAGAGAGACAGATCACAAGTAGGCAGAGAGGCAGGCAGAGAGAGGGGGGGGGGAAGCAGGCTCCCTGCTGAGCAGAGAGCCCAATGCAGGGCTCGATCTCAGGACCCTGAGATCATGACCTGAGCTGAAGGCAGAGGCTTAACCCACTGAGCCACCCAGGCGCCCCGATCATTGATAAATTCTTAAACGGACAGGCAGTAGGGACTATGGAACAGTAGTCTCTCAGGGGTGGGAGGTAGAAGAATTGAGGGTGGAGATTTGGCATTATTTCTCTAGGATCATGAATAAGTTGGTGAGTCACAGACAAACTGGGGACAACACAAAAGCACTGGGGAGAGGAGGACTCAGAAAGTTTGGGATGGGGCATGAGAAAAATAGATAAAAGAGACTAAGAGATCCACATTTCCAGTTATAAAATGAGTAAGTCATGGACATGAAAAGCAGAGCATGGGAAATATAGTCAATGATATTGTAATAATGTTGTGGTGACATATGTTGACCACACTTACCATGGAGAGCTGCATAACACACAGAATTGTTGAACCAATATGTTGTAAACCTGAAATAAATATCATATTGTATATCAATACAAATGTCATATGTATGTCAATTAACAAAAAGAGAACCAATGAATGTGATGGGCATCTAAGGCACATATGGCAAATATTGCCATGTTAACTGATCTTTAAGGTAATTAAAAATTTCAAAGCATGGTTACCTTAATCTTCTCATGTAACTCTCATGACATCTGAGGTCGTCAAAGAGGATCGTGGTCATCATGTCGCAGTTTCAGGTGAAGAAAACAAGGCCCAGAGCAATCAATTGGTATCTTGAACATCGCTTAGATCTTATGTACCAAGCGTGGTGCTGGAGTTTACTTCCTTTGACTCCTAATTGACTCTATTTATTAGATTCTGCTGCCTCATAGACTTGGACAACCTGCCAAACAACACAATGACAATAAAATAAAGATCATGCCTGCAGTCTTCTTGTATGGTGCCCTCGCCATGCAGTAAGAGCATTGTTACTGAATGACACTGTGGCATTGTGCTAAATAACAGAAACATTTTGTCCCTTATTATCACTTGTAGTCTACAGATGTGGGCAAGGGGTGGTGGAGGGCGTAAATTATCCGCCCGTACTCCTGCACACATGGAGCATGGACGCCAGTCCCTATTTGTCTGCTATCAGTCTGGGCATGCTCAGAATTCTTGCACTAAAGATTCTCTGGGTTGGAAGGATCTTAAAAGTAGTTTGGCATACCCATCTATTTAATCCTTCCCCATGTGCCCCTAAATGGCTCTCTATCTGTTTGGTTTACAAAAAGAAATCAATCACCCTATTTCCGAGGACAGCCTGCTCCATTTTAGGGCAGTTCTCCTGGTTATATCACCAAAGGGAGAGATTTTTATTCCTTCAGCAATAGATACAAGAACATTTGCACAGGAAAACACGTTGATAGCCTCACTTGAGGCCAATCTAAGCCTCTCAAGTTCTAGGAGTTGGCTGGGGCCACTTTGGTGAAGAGGACTGGGGGATTGCGTAAGAGGAGATGAGAATTTCAAAAAGGGGGAAGGGAGGGAGGGAGGTAAGTCAAATGGTGGCTTGCTGTGTACCTCATCATACATTCCCTCCTTATCCACACCTTCCCACCTTCCCCCTCCCCAACATTCTGCAAAGTCTATAAAACCCTAAAACATGTGTGTGGATTTTTATGGAAACCTTTGAAATGTTGGCCGGGGGTACTGACTCCCAAAGGAATAGAGACAGTTTTTACACTCAGGGGAGTTGCCCATGTGAGTGTAATGCCCACAGAACGGGCAAATGACTGAGAGTAAGGCTGTCCTAGATGGTCAAGTGAGAGGCTGTGCGATCTCTACCTAGATCTCAAAATCCAGGGAGGCCTCGGCTAATGCTTGTGTCACAGTTAGAAGATTTCTCCAGATCATTGCACTCATGACTTTTCTTTCAGCTGGATTGTTCCAAGTAGAAATGAGGCAAGTTGGTCTCCTGACATGCAAAGGAGATACTTTTTGAGACTTTCTCAAGTCCTCATCTTCATGACTACTACCATAGCTCATGATCTCTTATATAATGATCTGTAAGATGAGCATAATGCTATCTCCTCAACAGGGCTCTTTGTGAAGATTATGTGAAATTATGTATTAAAACTCCACAGAGAACCTGATAACTTGCTTTTCATAGTGTTATCCAAATTTGTGTCTCAATGAAATTTTAAAATGGTGGCATAACATGGTCTTTGGAGGGTAGTTTGAAAATATCTGAAATGTCACATATGAACATTTCTAAGGCCAAGATTCACCTGTGTCAAGCAACTTATTCCAAGTATCTTCCATAGTCCCTGGGTTTTAAACCCTCAGGTCTTGGCATGTCAGCCATCAGTTTCACATCTAAAAAGATGAATGATCCAAGATAATGGTGCCATTTTTTTCCTGCCAGCTTTTTCTTCCAGCTAATAATGATCTCATCTCTGGAGCCAAATTCCCCCTCCTACTAATTACTATTCAGGAGCAGGTGGTAACCATGAGTATGTCCCCACTCCTTGAGTTTGTTGTCATTTGCAGAGAAAAGGGATGTCTAAGGGCACCTGGGTGGGTCAGTTGTTAAGCGTCTGCCTTTGGCTCAGGTGATGATCCCAGGGTCCCAGGTTCAAACCCTTCATCTGGCTCCCTGCTCAGTGGGAATCCTGCTTTTCCCTCTCCCACTCTCCCTGTTTGTGTTTCCTCTCTTGCTGTGCCTCTCTCTGTCAAATACATAAATAAAATCTTTTTTAAAATTAAATAAAAAATAAAATAAAAAGGGAAGGCTAACTGTAGCTGTAATCGTGTTGAGGACCATAGGAACAGCTTGGGATAAGAGATCATATCTTGGCTTGATGCCAGGTTTGTGAACAACGATCATCTTGTTTTTGCCTCTGGGGGGATTTGTCAGAGGTGAGAACTTCTCTTATTTGATCAGAGAACAAGAATCTTAACAGTAGAGAGAATGAGTGAGATTGGGATCACAAATAATTTTGGGGAATGACAAGGTGGTCACAATCACATTGTAAGCATCCAAGGGTGAGTCGGAACTTTTGAGTCTGCCCGTTGATACCATCTACGTGAGCCCCTGACCTCCCAGACTCTCCTTGGAAAGTGACCAGCTCAAGTCCCCTAGCTCTCTGAAGATAAGACAGGGGAAGTGATGACAAGAGGGGAGAGGCTGAGAAATTGCATTCCCAGGATGATCAGAGAGGATTAGACAAATGGCTTGGGAATGTTATTTCTTGCAGGAAAGATGTGGCATTATCTCAGAACCATCTGGTGGAAGCAGGAATGAGAAGGGGGAAGAAGGCTCTGACCAGTCGTCACGTAGCCATGTCTTACTACTTACAGACGCCCACAATCAGGCTATTTCCTGACAGAAGTTGGTCAGCTAATAGCCTTGGCTCAGGAAAGAATGGAGCTTCAAGGAATAAGAGAGCGACTCTGCAGAGGCTGTAGGATTCCTCTAGCTAGAACACTTAGAGACACTCCTCGAAGCTTCCTGGAGCATGGCCCAGGGCTCCAGACCTGGGGAGAGTGTAATGTGCTCTTGACCTTGCAGTGTGAGACTGATCTGGACTCAGGTGGGTGGACTGTCTGGGAACCTCAGTGTAAGATGGCATTCGTGGTAAGCCAGGCTTCAATCTGGCCTGCATAGGCCTTTTGTTTGCCCCACAGTAATGATTACAGAATGCTTGGATAAGTTCCCAAGTCTCAAATAGCAAGGTATTTCATATAAGATGCAGATTGCTGGCTGCTCTTGGAAAATGGGAAATCTGGCAGCCCTGGGCCCACGTTTTCACATAACAATATTTGGCTGGAGTTGTGTAGCCACTGGCCACAGAAACCTGGGAGTCCCCCTCCACTCCCACATAGTCTCCAAGCATTCACTTCCTCTAAGCCCCTGCTAGACATTTGTATTTTTGACTCCTGCTCTAGAATGTAACACCAGTGAAGACAAGGAATGGGAGCATTTCGTCCCTTTTAGAGCTCTGCACAGTGCTGGGCAATGCACATGAATTTGATACATATTTATTTACTAACAGTGAAGAGTAAAGCCCTGTGGAAACCAATCAGATCTGCATTTAAATCCAGGCTGTGTTGTCTTGGGTGAGTGATTGAACTTTCTGAGCCTGTGTTTTTCTCATTTATAAATTACGGATAAAAAACACTGACCTCATTGGGCAGTCTGAGAGAAAATGTGAAAGGCTTAGCGTGATGCCAGCACATGGTGAGCACCCACCAAATATTTGCTAAATGGCTGAAACGATGTTTAGTCACAGGGTTTGACCCACAGGCCTCCTTTGTTGGGTAACATAGAAATTCATTTCATTAAGCATGCATGGGAATTGTGATGGGCAAGAATCTCAAATGATGACCAAAATAGCAGTTCCTGTGGGCTGAGGGATTGCTGTGCAGGAAAGATAACTTGTTCCTCCATTTCTTTGTGGATGGTCACAGAGGCAACATGATTTGCAGCCCTATGGAGGAAGCTACTGGCTGAATTATAGGGATGGAGGTGGGGGTTGAGAGTATAGGCTTTGAAGACCGACAGCCGTGTCACACATGCCAGGCGCTTGGCTAGGCTACTACGTATGTTTAAGACCTCGGTTTCCTCCATTAGAAAATGAAGGTAGTAATACCCCCAGTACGGGGTTTGATCTCAGTTGTTAGTGTAAGACTCCATATAACATGCGTAACATATTGGCTGGCACAAGGAAGATGGTCAGCAAATGATATAGTTATTGGTATGAAAGAGAAAACACTTTGAGGCTGGGAGTGCCGAGTACTGTATTTATCCCGTCACCTTCCTGTGTAACCCAGGGCCACCTACCTTCCTTCCCTAGGACTCTGTTTCCTGCAGTGTGAGAAGCTAGTCTGTGTAGCAGATGCCGTGGAGTACCACCCAAAGGCCCCCTCAGAAGAAAGGCTCTCAGTACACCCCTCCAGTGGCTTAGAGTGATAGCCACATGTGGACAGCTCATGACTGACTCCGTCTTGGAGAACTGCTCTCAATCAGAGGTAACTGCCTCATCCGAACTCATACCTCACTCATCCAGGGGGCAGGGCCGTGCAGAGAGGCTAATTTAGGACCTCTCTGGAAGGCCAGCCCAGCTTCAGTGCTCTCATGTGGGCTCCGCCGGACCCTCTGTTTCTCTGTAATTCAACCTCTCCCCGTGCTTGGTTCCATTTCCCTCATTCCCTCATGGACATTGTTCCAAGAGCACTCTCCAAGAAACATCTGGGTACAAATCTACCTCACGGAGGCTGTTTTCAGGTGACCTGAACAATGGCAGTTTGGCTGATCTCAGACCATTTCTCTGAGCTCAACACTTTCTTGGCTCATGGGTTTGGGTTCGATGATAAGAAACAGGGATATATTATAGAAGGAGATCAAGGTTATCATGAAATCTTCAATATAGACTCTAGAGAATTCTCTATGAGGATCTTAAAGATAATGTGGAGTAAGGCAAATACTTTCTAGAAGGACATGAGGATTCAAGCAAGTGGTCGACCTCCTCTCTTGCAGCTGATGTGGGATTTGGGAACTTCGGGCACCCATGGTAGGTATGTCTCTATCAGAGATGCCTCTCAAAGGCCTACATAGAGACAAGGAAGAAAATTCCTGCCTCAAGCCTAGAGGATTGATTAAGCGTTCTTCCCCCAAAATGCTCTGTGTTGGTTCTGCTAAGACTGTACCATCTTGCTGGCAGGAGGTACAGGCTTTGGCAGGTGCTGCCTCCACTCCAGAGAGAGGAGATGGTGAGAATCATCTGGGATGGGAGAGCCAGCCCTGTCCAGCTTCAATACTACTTCCTGTCAGCTTTCTCCCTAACATCAGGCACTTTATACCAGCAGTGGTGGGGGGAGCCCGTTTCTTTCTGCAAAGGAATAGGCATCTTGACCTGTGCAGGATGACCCCCAGATGTCATTTAGTACCCAAAAGGGGAGCGTGTGCTCAGCCCCTCCGAGAACAGTGTGTGCAAAAGGAGCCACAGCTGTGTCTGGTATTTACGCATACTGTCCCTAGGGCCCCCATGCTCAGAGTCATGAGTCCTCTCTGCGCTGCCGAAACCCAGGTGCGGAACCAGGAAGCTGAATTCGTCCTTCACAAAGACTCCCAGGAGAGGAAAAATACCCTGACTCAAGTTCTGGGCGGCCAGGGGATGGGGATGGTTTTCGAGTCAGAGCAAATGAGCGGAGGAGGAGGAGGTCCTTCCTGCAGGACTGGGTACAGGGTCTCTGCCAGAGATTCCCGAGGTGACCGAAGGAGTTAAGGACGGGTCTTGGAATCAGAAAACTGACTCTTCCTTGGGCATGCTCTTTAACTCCTTGGAAGGTTTCTTTCCCTTTCTGTGAGATTGGGACAATAGTAAGAGTTTTGGCCTCACAGGTTGCTGGGTGGCCTAAGCGTGGTCACGTCTCTAGAGGATTTAGCTGAGGCCCTGACCCTAAGCCTGCACCCTCTAAGCAACTGCGATCTTTAGCGCCATTCTCCCAGCTGGCTGGAGCTGAGAGGGGCAGGTGGAGGAGTCTGGGCTCTCAGGGCTTTCAGGTCAAGCGTCCTCCAGGAGTCAGCTGAGGACCCCTGTGACATGCAGCAACTTGCCCCTGGGATGGCTCTGGCATCCCGACTGGGTCATCCTCCTGCATTTAAAGTCTGAATTAGCATCATCGATGGAAAAGAACTATCTTTCCCTTTCAATATTCCAAACTAGACTCTATGGTTCCTCTTGATTCCTGTGGGCATCTGGGTTACGTTGGCAGAAGAAATCAGCAGAGTTGCTTTTCTCCAATGTTGATGCTAATATTACAACACTTTTATTGGGTGTTTGTTGGGAGCTTGCTGTGTATCATCTCATTGTTTTGTGTCTTTTTTAAGTCAGTTCTGTGCTCAAGGTAGGGCTTGAATCAGGACCCTGAGATCTAGAGTCGCACACTCTACCAACATAGCCAACCAGGCGTCCCCATCTCATTTTTTTAACATAAAATACAAATACAAAATACAAACCATGATATATATTAGAGAGTCCTTCTGAATGATATCTTTTTCAAAGATCTGTGTTTTATTATAAAACACCTTCTATTCCCTCTCCATTTCTCTGGTCCAGGATTTTCCCTGCCAATGAAAACAAACTTCAACTCCTGCCACTTACACTCTCCTTGATGTGGGAGCTCACCGCTTTAACTGAACCTTCTAGTCTCAGTACAGGGCTGTGAAGAAACAGAATCTGCCCCTTAGGGCGGTCTCAGGATGACAGCAAAAAACCCAGCATTGCCTATGAATCCAGAAGGACTTCTTTGTGAGCATTTCTCAGACAATTCCGTGGGGCTTTCCAGAGCCAGAACTTCCTACTAATGCATTTCATCTCTGTGGGTAAGTCAGGACCTTCTCGGATTTCTCTTGCTCTGGAGAGGGCCCTAGATATAGGAATTATCTGTCTGTCTGTCTGCCTTTCTTCATTTCCTTTTTCCCTTCTGCCCCTTTTCCCCCTCCCCTCTTGTCCTCCTCCTCCTTCTCCTCCTCCTCCTTCCTCT
The DNA here is from genome assembly GCF_902655055.1 of Lutra lutra. Taxonomy (NCBI): domain Eukaryota; kingdom Metazoa; phylum Chordata; class Mammalia; order Carnivora; family Mustelidae; genus Lutra; species Lutra lutra. The sequence goes on from NC_062281.1 coordinate 142,672,777, forward strand.
TCTTCCTCTGCCTCTTCTTCTCCTATCCCTATCCCTTCCCTTTCCCTTTTCCCTTCCCCTTCCTCTTCTTCCCCTTCTCCTTCTTCTTCCACTTATCTCCTCCTCCTCCTCCTCCTCCTCCTCCTTCTTCTTCTTCTTCTTCTTTCTTCTTCTCCTTCTCCTTCTCCTTCTTCTTCTTCTCCTAACACACTTACCTCTAAGTCCTGGCTTTATCACTCTCTATGTACCCTTGGGCAGATTAACTTCTCTGAACCTCAGTTTCCCTTTCTAAAATATGTGGAATGATTTCTAGCACCCCTTTAAAGGCCTAAAATCAAATTTAACACTAATAAGTGCCTGAGCATTGGAGTTAGTAGCACTGGGTTTGAATCTCATTTGCCTCTGACTTCATGACTTTGGGCTGAAAAAGTGCGCTTTCTTTGGGCCTCAGTCTTTCCAGCATGGAGATAGTATTGACCTTATAGGGTAGGAGGATTGGATGTGATAGCTGTCCTGAGCATACCAACCATGTGTCCGATTCTGCTGTAAGCACTTTACATGTGTTAACTCTGCGAATTCACACAGTATCTCTATAACAAGACATTTTATTTTCTTGGTGTCTTCGCTCATTTTTCTAACTTGCTAAAGATTTTCATTTGCCTATTTTAAACTAAATTCTGTTATTTCCTATTTCTGACTTACCGACAGCTGTGACACAGGTGGCTTCTCTGTCTTCATTCAATATATTCCTTAAAAGTATATTGTAAAGGTTATGGCCAAAAATAGAACACTAATAGTGCTGAATCTTCATACATTAGAACACGAGGCAGACTTTGAAATATACAAATGACTGATGTCCACTCCAGAGAAATGAAATCGGAATCTCTGAGGGTAGGGCCAGATCCTGATGTGTTTTAAACATTCCCCTGTTTATTCTAACAGTTGCCCAGGACTGAGAACCACAGCCCTACGTCATGAGTCTAGTGATACTTGTCTAGACTAATAAGCCCTGAATGACAGTGAGTAAGGTGGTTATCAGCTATGACCCTATCTTATCATTGTACCCACCCTCCTGCAATTAACTCAGATGTCAAATCTCCCTCTAAGTTCAGTAAACATTATTTTTAGCATGTTTCTGATCAAGCTACTTCAATAACCCTATCAGACAAGTTCTGGTTGCCAGTGAGGACTGTTTTCATGCCAGAATGTTTAGAAATAGGCTCCAGGGCTTTGCCCATATTAAAGGCACTGGTTTATCATTTTTGAAATTCAGCTTTTTGAAAATGAGAAATGTTGCCTCTTTTTCAGTTTTCTAGACCCCTACTCTTTACTTGTTAGAGATTATTTTTAAAAATAAAATACTCAGGGCACCTGGGTGGCTCAGTGGGTTAAAGCCTCTGCCTTTGGCTCCAGTCATGATCTCAGGGTCCTGGGATCAAGCCCCGAATCAGGCTCTCTGCTCAGCAGGGAGCCTGCTTCCCCCTCACCTCTGCCTGCCTCTCTGCCTACTTGTGATCTCTGTCAAATAAATAAATAAAATATTTTTAAAAAAATACTCCCTCAACATACCTATGATCTATGTGGTTATAATTAATATGTATTTGGGGGCTCAAGATTCATTAAAGAATCTTTATGCTCCTTTCCTATTCCACGTCTATTCCAGGTTATATTCGTGTGTCCTAAGTTATCCGTTCTATACATTCTTTTTCTTTTTTAAAAGATTTTATTTATTTGACAGAGAGAGAGATAGTGAGAGAGGGAATGCAAACAGGGGAGTGGGAGAGGGAGAAGTAGGCTTCCTGCTGAGCAGAGAGCCCGATGCAGGACTCGATCCCAGGACCCTGGAATCATGACCCAAGCCAAAGGCAGACGCTTAACCACTGAGCCACCCAGGTGCCCCGTTCTATAAATTCTTATTGAATATATGTTCTGGGCCTGGCACGGCCAGTAGTGTCACAGCCTACACTAACCTTAGGGGTTGCTGGCACGGAAAGCCCACTCAGCTCTCGCTGAAGAAATCCTCCCTTCCTCTTCAACATGGCAACCCTCTTACCCTCTCGGTGCATTTGAGTCATCCCATCAGTTCCTGATTCCTGCCCTTTTGCAGGCCTCCTGGGTGGACACTGCGGGGTCTAATGTCTGTCGGTTCAGTCTTGCCTCAGTTTACATCTTGCCCTACTGAGGTGAACGGGAGGCTAGCCCGTATATCAAACATGGTAAATGAATGCAGAACACACACCGGCCCACTTGGTTACTTCCATAAAAGGCTACTGCACGGCATTCATTCCCGAAGCCAACTTGTCTTCTCCAAAACACTGTTCTGTGCCCTGGAAGTGTGATTCAACAGAGCCTACGTGTGAGCTGTCAGCTCCCCACGCTGCATTTGAACAGGACACAGAAAACAGGTCACAAATCTGTCGTGAAAAGGTGAAATTCGCCTTTCTATTGTTTCCTTTTTATTTACTTTAAGGTAAATTTCAATTTTTGTCGTTCCACAAGTATGCTTCCAAATTTCCTTCCAAATAGGCTAAGGAAGTTTATTATTATGGAGTCCGTAATATGCTGGGTTGTTTACCATTGTAATTCCTAGAATCCTCACAAACCCCTTTAGGAATAATGTCTATTTAACAGCTTCAGAAGCTGAGATTCTGAGTTATTAAATAAACTGCCGAAGTTCTGACAGAAAGAAAGTTGGGATCCAAACCCAGGTGAGTCTGGTCCCTGAGCCACTGTGCTCTCTGTGGCCTCCTCTGGAACAGCTCACTCTGGCCCATCCTAGGCCTACGTCACTAATGGATAATGATACTTATTCCCCCTGGATCTAGATACACCCACAAAGTCCTCAGCACCTTATTCCCATGGCCACTAATTACCCTTCAGAGTTGGCAGGCGAGTTGACTATGTGTCATCCCTTCGTGATATGATGGATCCTGTTGTAGTAACCACATCCTAAACAGAATTCTTACAGCATCTATCAAAACTCTTAATTCTGAAAACTAAATCCCTTTCCATTCTCTTAGAACAAAGACAGATGCGATACACTCACGGTGTTTAATATACGCTGGTTTCTTCCTTTCTTTACAATTTCAGTGTGAGTCATTTTCTCCCTCTTTTTCTGTCCTCTAGACACACTGGGAACCTTTTTGTTCCTTAAATTGTCAATTCTCCCTTCTTCCTCAGGGCCTTTGCACAGGCTGTTCCTTCTCTCTGCAATATTTATCCCCTCCTTCCTTACCTGGTTAACTTCCCTTCTTCCTATAGACCTCTGCATGCTGTCTCTTAAGCCCCAGTTAGGTCAGGTCAGACCCTTGTCTATCCCTTTTGGCATTATAGAACTTTCTTTCATGGAGCTTATCATGGTTTGGGAATATGCATTCATTGTGTCAATATTTAATCAATTCTATCACATCTCCACGTACTTCCATAGCCCCCGGAGGTGGCACAATGTGGGCAGACAAATAAACAACCAAATAAGTACAGACCGATATCTTGAAGTTTCAAATCAGTACAGGAATGGCCCGAAAGCTTCCCTTTGTGCTTTGTGTGTTTAAAATATAAAATTTAAAATAGTAACCATAAGAAATGTGCAGAGGCCCTGTCAGGAAATGAGGCAACACTAGTCAGATGGCATCTCCCCCTCCCTGACTTGCCCCATATCACATGCGTGCACACACATGCTCTCTTGCTGGGCTGCTCCATTTCCACTCAAAGGTGGCGGGTAGAGTGATAAAGGAAAAGGTGAAGTGCTGGAGCCAGTCTGGGGCTTGAATCCCAGCCCCAGTAGTCTGTTGCTGTGCAACGTTTGTCATGTGACTTAACTTCTCTGTTCCTCAGTGTCCTCTTCTGTAAAATCCCTCACTCATAGCATTGCTGTGGGGATACAGGAGGATAAATGAATCTGAGGTGCCTGCCTAGCACAGATACTGACTCATTGTATAGGAATTCTTCCTTCCCCCAGAGTACGGTACATACTTGGTAAAACAACAGTGTATTTCTTCAATCAAGTAATATGATTAAAATAGCTGACATTATGTCATGACACATGGTTCTAAACATTCCTCCCATATGAACCCATTTAAACTCGCAAGAGCCCTATAAAGCAAGTTCTAGGACTGTCAGCCTCATTTTACTTATGAGGAAACAGAGTTTCAGAGAGATCAAGTAACTTCCCATAAGGAACACAGCTCATCCTTCCTGGGCCAGGGCTTAAACCCAAACAGTTGCTTTAAGCATTTAGACCATACATGATACCATCTCTTGGGCAGAGAATTAGCAAGAAATCATAGGCAGTGAAAAGATCTTGGGCTTTGAAGAGGAAAAGAGTCTCCCAGCTTCACTATTCGCTGGGTGACGTTGGCCAACTCACTTCTTCCTTGTCTGAAATGGGGATAACCCCCCTCCCCCGCCTCCGGGGTGAGAGCCAAGACAGATAAGGAATGTAAAAAAAAAAAAAAAACCTGCACACACTGAGCGTTAAGATCAATGTTGGCTCTTTTCTCTCATGACAATCAGGCTGGGCAATTTCTCTTTCTTTTATAAAAGTGAAACCTTTGAGTTTTCTCGTCAGCAGCCTGGGCACCGTAAAGAGGACTCTGGCGCTTGAGCTCTCGAGTTTCTCGGACAAAACTTGTTGACATTGAACCCACACAAAGCTGGAAACTCCCAGAGGGATAACTGCATAGGCTCTGACCTGGCACAGATTTCCCCTGAATTCTACAGAGTTTCAACACAGCTGAGGCTCTTAGAGAGCAAAGCTCAACGTCCCCGAAAGGCAGAGCCCTGCTCAGGGGAGGGGAGCTCTGTTCCTTTGAATGGGAGGGAGTCTTAGTGATTGAGTTGAACGACTAGAGCTCCAGCCACGCTGCCCCTGCCCTTCAGAACCATCATTAATGTCTCTTTGGGAACCTCCCCTCATACAGCACCTTCCAAGTGATGGCTTCCACAAGAAAAATAAATTCTGACATTGGCCCTTTGTCAGAGTCTCCTCACTCTGGAAGGAGAAGGATCAGCCCAGGGTGGCCTCAGGACAGAGGCTAAGTCCTCCGAGCCCTAACAGAAGGGGTTTGGGTCTGCAGAGTGCGTCCGTCTCATCCGTGAGAGAAAAGGAAGACCGGCTGCCATCTCCTGGGATGGTTCTGAGGGTGTGGTGGGATGGTGACTGTTTAGCGCTTAGGACAGGGCCCTGTCCTTTGTCAGCACTCAGTCAGTGTGAGCTGTAGCTGGGTTAGTCCACCAGCTACAGCCTTTTGCCACCACCAGATCTACACCACCAGATCTAAGCCATTTGCCTTAGATCACTCAGCAACTGGAATGGGAACTAAGATCTCAGAGCATTGCAAGCCTAGCTCTTTCTCTTGTATCTGGCATGTGTGAGCCTCGCTTTCCTACTCTGTAGAGTAAAAAGGTGGCGCCATATCAGAATGTGGTCGGAGGTGTTGGGCGAAGTAGCCTCCCCCAGATTCCACCCCAGCACTCACTCAACCCCACGTGATCTGACCTCATTAAAATCGTCCCCAGCCCCTCATCCTTCTGGGTCCTTCGTACCCTGACAGGCTTCCTCAAGACCCAGAAAATCCTGACGTGACAGACTCACACATGGACTTTTTGGATCAGCGTTTTCCCCTGAGTGGTCATATCTTGCTGGGCGGTGGACTCCGGGCATTGGCATCTGCCTAAAGGGTGCCCATGACCCACAGCAGTCCTGAGCTCAGGGACAGTACATCTGGCTGTGGCCTGGCCTGGGTCACTATGGCCAGTAAAACAAGGGCCATGTTCTGGATCTGCACTGACAGGGGGTGGGTGGGGAGTCCTGTTTCCATGGTGGCATGTGTGTAGGGGCAGGAAACACTGAACTTCTAGAGACTGGGGCCAGGGAAGGGAGCACAGGCTGGAGGGACAGACAGGAATTTTGGAGGCGAACAGAATTCTTTTTCGGTCTCATGTTAGTTTAGCATCTCACACAACTGACTTAACGTCTCTGAGTTACAAATTCTCTGCCAGGGAGAGATCTTATTGCCCTCCTGGGAGACTGGGAAGAGTAGGAGGGTAATTAGTGCAAAGCGTGAAGCAGAGACCCACTAAGCAGCCGTTTACTTACCCTTTTCCTCACTCTTTTCATATAAATGCAAATAATGGATGTGGTCCCAGGTAGATGAAAAGAGAAGGAAGAATTCATAATAATTCATAGATATTTATGCTCTATGCACTATATCCTTTTATCTTCTCCATAACCCTGTGAGGTAGGCATGGCTCATCTCCATTTTACATATGAGAAAACAAGAGTCTTGGCGAGGATAAGGAACTTTCCTGTGACCACCAGGAGGTGGTGGAGTGGGATGTGGACACAAGCCTGGTCTCCTAAGCTCTCCAACACCAAGGCGGGTCTGTCATCCATGAACTGAGCTGGGAGCCCTCAGCCCAGCAGCTGTGGACCAGGCCTCCTTCAGCATTTCTGGAAAACTTCTCACGGCCAAAGTCTCATCTCAATAAGGTTCTGCTACTTCCTCTCTAGAGTTAGCTTCAGCTCCGCCTCAGCCTCACACTTTTCATTTGAAACCACAGACCTCCCATTAGCTGTCCACTCTCAGTCACATGACAAGAAATGTACAGCCAGGGCAGGAATATGGTCCCAGAAATCCAGACGCTCCCACTGAGGATGTCCAGGCCAGCCTGGGCCTGGGCCTAGGGGCAGTGGAGGAATCTGGATGTGGTCCTCTCCAAGGTGTGCTTTGAATTCTCTGAGGGGCCAGTTTGCCCCACTCTTGGTTATTACTCATCCTCTGTCAGGGGCTAGGCCCTGCTCCACTCGGTTCCCTTCTCCTTCCTTCCCACTGCCCACTCCAGTCTCAACATCCCACAGCCCTCCTCTGCACAGTCAAGCCCCACTGGATGCCATCTCCCCCACCCCCAGGCATCCCATGCTGCCAGACTTCTCATCATGCACGTCAGAACTCCAGGCCTTCCCACGCACTTCCCTGTTTGTCAAGCCTTCCCATTTCTGCCCTCTTTAAATGGCACACTCCACATGGACCAAGACCACAGCCACCACACGGTGCAACTCCGCCGTCCCCATGGTAGTCTACGGAAATGACACCATCACCTCCACCCACAACACATACTTTTGGATAAAAGGGACCTGGGTATCAGGGCAAGAGTGGGGAGCCGTGGTATATTTGGATGCGAGATGGGTAGAATTTCTAGGTTCCCTCAATTCCTTCAATTCTCAAATATATAGGGAGCCTTCCAGGTCCTGGGCAGAGGAATTCAGAATCTGCTTAAGGGTCTGGGTCGGGGAAGGTTGTTGTCTGAGCCGAATAGCCTCAGCCCTCTAGTCTTCAGCGAAATGGCCAGAACTTAAAATGAGTCGGAGTACTGCCACTGGCCTTCCAAGTCCCCAACAGTACCACAGGCTGGTGGCTCCTCCTTTTTCATGATTGCAAAGGGATCCTCTGAGATAGTCTGGGGTTTGGAGACACATCTACAGGGCTTACAAATAACATGTGACCTTTCCAATAGGGGAAGCTTCTGGGGTTTTGGGTTTTTTTCAATATGAAAAACAAAGGAATTGGGTCAGGTTCCCACTTGTGCTCTTTCAAGCGCTGACATCCTATTAGCTGGGGATGAAGTCTCTTAAGCATATTTTTTATTCGTTTTTCTTTTCTGATTATAAAATAATGTATTCTTATAGGTGGAGTATGTAGGAAAGTGCGAAACACAAGCCAGTCAAAACTTAAGCCTCAGAAAAGCCTAGTAATAATGTGTTGGTGTTAATTATTCTTTTTCTTGTGGTATGCATTTGTGTGTTTATGTGCTTGCTTGTTTTACATATTTATTAGAGTTTCCAATAAATATAAACCAAAATATACCAGCATATATAACTAAATATTATTCAAAAAATTATTTTAATGGCGTCATAAAATCCTACCATTTGTCTTTATGTTGTTGGACATTGAGATTGTTTTAAGCTTTTTTGCCAATATAAGTAATACTATAGTGACTATCTTCTCTATAAACCTACTACATGTATACTTAAATCATTTCTTTCTTTAATTTCAATTAAAATAGAATTACTAAATTAAAGAATTAGAATTATTTTTAGGCTTTTGCTTTCAGAAGAGTTGTATTAGTTGATACTTCTCCCAGAAATGAGTATGTGAGAATGTGAATGGGAATTTCACTGGAAATTCACTGAATTTCACGTTTAATCTTTTAAAATAATTTTGTCCACTTGAGAAATGGTTTCTCACTGTTACTTTAATTTGCATTTCTTTTGTTAGGCTAATATTTTTCACATAATAATTGGTCACTTAATTTCTTTTTAAATGAACTCTCTATGAGCTTCACTCATTTTTTTGACTACCCATCTTTTCTCTTTCTTATTGATTTTTGAGAACTTTTGTTGATTTTGAGAAGTCTATCATAGAAGGTCTTTTATTCCTGACTTTTCATATATGTGGCTCATATTTTCTACATTTACTGTTTCTTTTACCTCGGTTCATGGTGAGCTTTAACACACATATTTTAATATTTATGAAGAAAAACTGCTCTATCTTTTCTTTGAAGTTTCTTTCTTTGTTTTTATGCTTAGAAAACCTATCTTTACCTGGAGATATGGTAGTCTCCCATAATTTCATATAACCAATTTAAATTTAATTTGTATATAACATAAAATGACAATCTATTTTTCTCTAATAAAAAATACCTCTAAGTTTGAACAATATTAATCAAGGCTTCTTTTTTAAAAATTATTTGGGGGTACCTGGGTGGCTCAGGGTCTTAAAGCCTCTGCCTTCAGCTCAGGTCATGGTCCCGGAGTCCTGGGATCGACCCCCACATCGGGCTCTCTGCTTGGCAGGAAGTCTGCTTCCTCCTCTCTCTCTCTTTCTCTGCCTGCCTCTCTGCCTACTTGTGATCTCTGTCTGACCAATAAATAAATAAATAAATATTTTAAATAAATAAATAAATAAAAATGATTTGATATGGTATATATGACACCACATATTAAAGACCCATATATAGGAAGTTCAGTTTCTAGGCTTTCTGTCTGTTAAATCTGTCCATCTTGTTATTCTATAACACTGTCCTGTGCCTTACTTATTATATTTTACAACTAATTTTAATTACCTAGAAGTTCACGTTATCCATAATTTGTTCTTTCAAAAGATCTTCAGCTGTTCTCACTTCTTTCTTTCTTTTTTTCTTCCTTCCTTCCTTCCTTTCTTTATCTTTTTTTAAAAAGATTTTATTTATTCTTTTAAAGATGCTATTTATTCATTTGAGAGGGAGAGAGAGAGAAAGAGAGCCAGGGTGAGGAGCAGAGGGAGAGGGACAAGCAGATTCTGCACGGAGCGTCAAGTCTGAAGTGCGCTTCAAACCCAGGACCCTGAGATCATGACCTGAACTGAAACCAAGAGTCTCAACTGACTGAGCCACCCAGGTGCCCCTTCTTTGATCTTTTAGATGAATTTAAAAAAAAAAAAAAAATCAGTTTGTTAAGCTCCCCACCAAAACAACCACTGATTCTTTTTTGAAATTACATTAAGTTCCTATGCAGATTTGAGGTTCATTTATATCATTAGGCTATTGAGTCTTCCCGCCCAGAGTGTACTGCCACTTGGGATATTCTATCTTTATGCTGTTAAGCCTCTGTTTTTCTTGTAGTTCCCGCCTGTTTTCTCTTGTCTGCTTCCATGCTTTAAAAAAATTTTTTTTGCTATGTATTTTAAAATATTTTGCAATGTGGGGCGCCTGGGTGGCTCGGTGGGTTAAAGCCTCTGCCTTCGGCTCGGGTCGTGGTCCCGGGGTCCTGGGATCGAGCCCCATATTGGGCTCTCTGCTCGGCGGGGAGCCTGCTTCCTCCTCTCTCTCTGCCTGCCTCTCTGCCTACTTGTGATCTCTCTCTCTGTCAGATTAATAAATGAAATCTTAAAAAAAAATATTTTGCAATGTGATTGTATTTTTTATTACACTTTCTCACTGGTTATTATTTCATACTAATTACTTAGCATTAAACAATTAGTCAATAGTATTGATTCAGCGCTTGGGGATAGCAGACAAATCAAGTGTATATAGCATTTCTTTTTTTTTTTTTTTTTAAGATTTTATTTCTTTTTATTTGTTAGAGAGAGCATGAGCACAGGCAGACAGAGTGGTAGGCAGAGGCAGAGGGAGAAGCAGGCTCCCCGCTGAGCAAGGAGCCCGATGTGGGACTCGATCCCAGGACGCTGGGATCATGACCTGAGCCGAAGGCAGCGGCTTAACCAACTGAGCCACCCAGGCGTCCCTAGCATTTCTTTTTTAGTGGTGCTAGGAAGCAAGAAATACACTTTTATTTTTGTTCCTAGACCACGTCCACTCAGCATGCAACACCACTCATTCCTACACTTACTGAGTACCTCTTGTTTGCTCCACGCTGTGCTTGGCCGTAGGGCTCAGGAACTTTCACCTCACACTCACCTTTCAGAGTTTGTCCTTCAGAGTCCTCTGACCCCCTTCTGCCACAGTGAGAGGTTGGGTGTGTGTATTAATAACACTTTCTGGCAGCCTCATGATGCTTACTTGGAGGCTTCCCAGAACTGGCAGCATGGGCTTCCATTTTAATTAGCTTCTCAGGAGGTGTTTGCATAATTCCTAAGACAAATAAGCCTGCTTTGGAAGCACGAAGCCTCCCTCTCCTGAGTGAAGCTCCCTAGAGCAATGTTTCTGGGAAGGGTGATTGAAATGGTGACTGGGGAAATGGTGGATTTGGCTCAACTCATCCCTACTATGGCTCTGAGGCGTGGGCTATGGCTGGAAAGGAGTGACATGCTAAGCCATATTAGAAACCTAAAAGGAAAAAAATCAATACCACTGATCCTGTTTTATTTGAAATTTCCTATTTTTAAAGCGTTTACTTTCTGCATTAATTTTCACTTTTTGAAATATTTGATTAAAATATTTATTTTTATTATTTATTTGGTATTAAGAATTCGCTATTTATTTATAGTACTGGGGATTTTTCAGCACTCCCTTCAACTTTGCCTCTGAGTCAAGTGCCTCACTCTCCTCACCTTGTTCCTGATCCTGCTGGAGATGTCTCTGTCACGAATTGAATTGTGGCCCCCCAAAAGATAGACCCACCTTCTTGTACTCAGAATCAGTGGGTTTGCCTTTACTTGGAAAAAGTAAGGAATCTTTACAGATATCATTAAGGATCTCAAGATGAGGGTCTATCGGGGAGGGCCCTAAATCTACTGGCAGATATCCTTAGACAGAGAGGAGATGGCACAGATGCACAGAAGAGACAGCCTTGTGAAGACCGAAGGAGAGATGAAGTTAGGCAGCGACAAGCCAAGTAATGACCGGAAGCTGGAAGAAGCAAGAAGGATCCTTCCTTAGAGCCTTTGGAAGGAACGCAGCCCTGCCAACTGCTTGACTTTAGAAGCCTGGCATCCATGCTGTGAAAGAATATGTTTCTGTTGTTATAGGGACCTTAACCTCGCGATCCCTTGTTCTGGTAGCCCTTGGAAACTGTTAGAGCCCCCGAGGCGCATGTGTTGGTGGAAAGGTTGTAAGCCAGACTGAGGAGAAACCTCCACTCTCAGGTCCCACCAGGAGAAGCTGCAGGTGTTCCAAAGTGTGGGAGAGAGAAATACAGGCACAAAATAAAAAGTTAAAGGTAGTCTCTGGTGGGTTAAATGTGTGTGTGTGTGTGTGTGTGTAAATTTTTGTTGATTTATCAAGTATTTGAATACTCTCTATTGGCCAACCCCTTGTGTTAGGCAGTTGGGGCTAGCATGGGCAAGCATGGGCCAAGCACAGACATGATGATTTAAATCAAATATTAGAAGACAGAACTAAATTGTGACGCAACCGCAGAATTCTAATCAACTTTTCCCAGAATTCTCACCATATTTCTCCCATCAAAGAAACCTAGCAGAAGCTCTCTGTGATTTCATAATACCTTCCATTTTCTGCCAGCATGGTACTTTCCCCACTGGGTGGTAATGACACATTCTTTTTTTTTTTTTTTAAAGATTTATTTATTTATTTAGAGAGGGAGAGCATGGGGGTGGGGTGATGGCAGAGGGAAAAGGACAGAAAGTCTGAAGCAGACTCTGGACTGAGTGCAGAGCCTGACAGAGGGCTCAATCTCACGGTCCTGAAATCAAGACCTGAGCCGAAGCCAAGAATCGAATGCCCAACCGACTGAGTCACCCAGTGCCCTGTTCATTACATTCTTACCTGCCTCTTCCCCCCATTAACTGTGGACTCTGTAAAGTCAAAGATTGTATTTACAAATCTCTATTTCTCCAGGACTTTGTCTTCCAATCTCTCTCTTAGTCTCTCTCTATCCCACCCTCTCCCTCTCTATGTCTCTATATATCTATATATAGCTGTTTGTTAGAACATACCCCAAATGATTTTTTGAGGAAAACAAGGCACCCATTCTTGGATATGCCCAGTGAGGCCACAAAAATTTTAACTTAGAAGATTTTAAGAAGCAGAAATTCTCAGAAAACAGCAATAAAACCAAGTAAACAAAAAGAGAGGTCAGTGTGTACAGTGGCTAAGCTTGCAGACTCTCAATGTTCTTTTGTTAAAAGGACTGAACTCCTGGGTTTGTGTCCTGTCTCTATTTTGTATTAGCTTGTCCCCTAGCTCTTTCTTCTATAAAATCAGGCTCATAGAAGACCTGCTTCAATAGACTATGGTAGGTCTTGGATGGGTTATTAGGTGGGTTATTATATGTAAAGCTTCAATACATTTTAGTTATTATTATTATTTATTGACTATAAAGCTTTGAGCAATGTAGTATCCTCATGCCTTCTCCAAAATGTATTGGTAACAAAATGTACTTCTGGGAAAAGGTGTTGAAATGATATAAATGACAAAAGTTGTTAGCTTTAAGCTGGATAAATATTAAAGGTTTGCCACCCGAAATGATGACATTGGTTTTATATGAATTGATCTGAAGATTTTTTATACACACATATAACAAAAAGTCATATAAAAACACATTTCCATGTCCTCACCTTCAACATTTGTACTATAGTTATCATTCATTTTGCTTTTATATATTTTATAAGCTCCATGCTACATTATTTTCAGTTTTGCTTAAAAAGAGTCCATTATCTTTTAAAAAGATTTTTTTAATAAGAAAAAAAGCATATGTTTAATGGTATAATTACCATTTCTTGTGTTCCTCATTTCTTGCTATAGATCCAAGTTTCCATCTGGTTTCCTTTCTCTTTTGCTGGAGGGCTTCCTTTAACATTTCTTATAGTGAGATTCCATTGGCCATACATTCTGTCACCTTTTGTATGTCTGAAAAGCTTTGGTTTCCCCTCCATTTTTGGAATGTATTTTTACTTGGTACAGAAATCTTGGTTAACAGTTTTTTTCCTTTCAGTACTTTAACAATGTTGTTCCACTGCCTTCTTCCATTATTTCTGACAATAAATCTGTTGCCATGTTTAATCTTTGTTCTACATAACAAGATTCCCTGCCCTTGGCTGCTTTTAAGATTTGTTTTTTTTAATCGCTGGCTTTAAGCAATTTGATTGTGATGTCATTTGATGCAGTTTTCTTCAAGTTTCTTTTTCTTGGGCTTCATTGAGTTGCTTAAATTTAAGAAGGGTTTTTTTGTGGGTTTATAGTTTTCATCAAACTTGGAAATTTTCCAGCATTTATTTATTTATTTTTTTTTAGTTTTTTTTATTTTTTCAGCATAACAGTATTCATTATTTTTGCACCACACCCAATGCTCCATGCAATCGTGCCCTCTACAATACCCACCACCTGGTGCCCCGAACCTCCCACCCCCCACCCCTTCAAAATTCTCAGATCGTTTTTCAGAGTCCATGGTCTCTCATGGTTCACCTCCCCTTCCAATTTCCCTCAACTCCCTTCTCCTCTCCATCTCCCCTTGTCCTCCATGCTATTTGTTATGCTCCACAAATAAGTGAAAACCATATGATAATTGACTCTCTCTGCTTGACTTATTTCACTCAGCATAATCTCTTCCAGTCCCGTCCATGTTGCTACAAAACTTGGGTATTCATCCTTTCTTTTTTCTTTTTTTTTTTTTTTTTTACAGCTTTATAAACATATGTTTTTATCCCCAGGGGTACAGGTCTGCGAATCGCCAGGTTTACACACTTCACAGCACTCACCATAGCACATACCCTCCCCAATATCCATAACCCCACCCCCTTCTCCCAACCCCCTCCCCCCATCAACCCTCAGTTTGTTTTGTGAGATTAAGAGTCACTTATGGTTTGTCTCCCTCCCAATCCCATCTTGTTTCATTTACTCTTCTCCTACCCCCTCCATCAACCCCCCATGTTGCATCTCCTCTCCCCCATATCAGGGAGATCATATGATAGTTGTCTTTCTCTCCTATTGACTTATTTCGCTAAGCATGATACCCTCTAGTTCCATCCACGTCATCGCAAATGGCAAGATTTCATTTCTTTTGATGGCTGCATAGTATTCCATTGTGTATATATACCACATCTTCTTTATCCATTCATCTGTAGATGGACATCTAGGTTCTTTCCATAGTTTGGCTATTGTAGACATTGCTGCTATAAACATTCGGGTGCACGTGCCCCTTCGATCACTACGTTTTGTCTCTTTAGGGTAATACCCAGCAGTGCAATTGCTGGGTCATAGGGTAGTTCTATTTTCAACATTTTGAGGAACCTCCATGCTGTTTTCCAGAGTGGTTGCACCAGCTTGCATTCCCACCAACAGTGTAGGAGGGTTTCCCCTTTCTCCGCATCCTCGCCAGCATCTGTCATTTCCTGACTTGTTAATTTTAGCCATTCTGACTGGTGTGAGGTGATATCTCATGGTGGTTTTGATTTGTATTTCCCTGATGCCGAGTGATATGGAGCACTTTTCATGTGTCTGTTGGCCATCTGGATGTCTTCTTTGCAGAAATGTCTGTTCATGTCCTCTGCCCATTTCTTGATTGGATTATTTGTTCTTTGGGTGTTGAGTTGCTAAGTTCTTTATAGATTTTGGACACTAGCCCTTTATCTGATATGTCATTTGCAAATATCTTCTCCCATTATGTCAGTTGTCTTTTGGTTTTGTTCACTGTTTCCTTTGCTGTGCAAAAGCTTTTGATCTTGATAAAATCCCAATAGTTCATTTTTGCCCTTGCTTCCCTTGCCTTTGGTGATGTTCCTAGGAAGATGTTGCTGCGGCTGACATCGAAGAGGTTGCTCCAGCATTTATTTTTAAAAATGTTTTAAAAAATACCCCTCCCCCTCCCTCAGGGACTCTGACTACACGTAATTTACTCCCTTGAGTTTGTCTCAAAGGACAATGATGACTGGTTCATTTCTCTTTCTTCTTCTTTTTTATTCTTCTCTCTATGTGTTTCATTTTGAATACTTTCCATCAATATATCTTTAAGTTGACTAATCTTTTAGTTTATAACATGTAATCTGTTATCAATCCTACTTCCTATATTTTTATATCTTTCTTATTTTTCTTTCCAGTTCTAACATTTGGAATATAGCTCCAACAGTATTCCTGTCCCCTAATTCTAACATTTCTGTCAGGTCGGAGTCAATTTTACTTGACTGATTTTTCTTCTAATTATGGGTCATATTCTCTTAATTATTTCCATGTCTGGTAAATTAGATGCCATACTTTTTGAATTTTACCTTGTTTGGTGCTGGACAATTTGTATTCCTAGAAATATATCCAAGCTTTATTCTGTGATGCAGTTAAGTTAGTTGGAAACAGTTTGACCCTTTTGGTCTTGCTTTCAAGATTTATTAGATAAGACTGTAGCAGTGCTCAGTCTGGGCTAATTATTCCTTACCTGAGGCACTGCTTCCTGAATATTCGAATACGCCATGAATCATAAGGTTTTCTAGTCTGGATGGCAGGTCTAGGCACACTTTCTAGCTCTATGTGCGCACAAGACACTGTCATCTCATCCATTCTAGTACTTATTACCCTTGCCTTGGATCGTTTTCTCATAGGTATATGCTGATCAATACTCTGCCACATACTTGGTGGGGGCTTTTTGTGGACCTCTGGAGTTTTCTCTTTGTGCTACTTCCTCCTTTCTGGTGTTCTATCCTGAGAACTCTAGTTACCTTGTTCTCCTCTGACTCTAAGCTCTTTCTCTTCAACACAGGGAGTCAACTGGGCTCTGCTTGAGTTACTGTTCTCTATGCCATAGCTTAGAAATTCTCTTACGGAAGTTTGTTGGGTTTGCCTCACTTGTTTCCTGTTTCTCAGAGATCACTTTCCTTTGTTGATTAATGTCTAGTGTCTTGGAAACCATTGTATCCTAATTTGTCAGATTTACTTTTTTTTTTTCCTTTTGGTTCTTTTAGGCAGGATGGTAAACCCAGTTCCTATTTTTTCATATTAACTGGAAGTCTGAGACCACATTTTCAATTTTCATATATCCCAGCCCCTGCTAAAATCTGATTCAGAATCTGTATTTTGGAAAAGCATGAAGTTCTGATGTATACTCCTACTTGTAAACCAGAAGACTACATCTTTGCTATTCACAGTGTAGCCCGTGTATTAGCAGCATGAACACCATCTGGGAGCTTGCTAAAATCGTAGAATTCCAGATCTCATTCAAGACCTAAGTAATTCAGAAGCTACAATCTTATTAAAAATGTTTAATAAGATCCCCAGTTGATTTGTATGTATGTTAAAGTTTGCGAAGTGTCAGACTGGCTAATTTCAAAGTTCCCTTCTCACTCTAAAGTCCTATATGCCTTTGAAATGTGTTAGGTGGTTTCTAAGAGAGCAAGGTACATCGTGGAAAAGTTTGTAGTATGTTAAAGATGTAAAGTTTATAAGGTAGGTTTGTCATATTAACTACAAGAATCTAATAAGGAAGAAACGAAAGTCTTAACAAAGGGCAAAAAAGGACAAATACTGAACTTACATTATTTTTACAATTATTTGATTAATTTCTCTTTAATGATTTATATATTTCTTTTTACTAAACCTATACTAAGAGCCTAGAACAGTGCTTGGCATATGTCAGCGTTCCATAGTTTTTTGACTGACTGACCAGCAGACTGAGAGGTTAGATGCCTGTCACGTGGGTATTTATATGCCTCTGAGGACAATTTAGACACCAGAGAGCTCAAAAGGGAAGAATAATTTGACTCAGATGAGATGGCTCAGACTACCTAAGAACATTAGAATTCTTGAGAATTTGGAAAATGAGGGTCTCAGAAAAGTTCAGTCGGTAATTCATTAACTTCTTTATAATTGGGGGAAGCAGCTAAGGAACTGCAATTCCACTAATTACAACCAAGAGGAAGAGCATGTTGAGGAAATAACAGGTGATTTTGGAGAAAGTGATTATGCCAACTCCAAATTTACAATAGCTGAGGATCGGAGTCTTGGGGAAGCAGCTTTACATATAAAAAGAGCCTGAATGTTAGGATTGTGCAGATCTCAATTGAAGCCTCTGCTTTTAGACTGCACAGTGGAATGACTTGAGGCATTTTCCCAGTCTTCTCTGGACCTCTATCTTTAAAACAGAGTTGGAGATGATTACGGTGGTGATTATGGGTGGTGATGTTGCTGTTGGAGCTGGTGACACAGAACTAGCATCTCAGTGAGTATTCGTGAAAATCAGATGCTGTGATGACTACAAATGTATGCTATAGCATCCAAACAGTGTTACACAAGTGACCATTACTCCTGGATCTTAGGAAGGAAATGAGAAAAACTCATGGGACTGCACAGGGATGTTCTCTGAAAAGCTCAGGTAGTAAAATAATAGGTATAAAAATGGTAGGCAGAGGAATGACTTCCCAGAGTGAATACAAAATTTTGAGACCTTTAAAAAAAGAGGCAGGAAGGCCACTTGATGAATGTGAGTATATGCTTAGTAAGAAAACAATAAAAATAAGGTAGGTGAAAAACTACTGAGGACAATAGAGGGGGTATTCAAAGCTCTGATGGAAATCAAGTCAAAACACACACACACATACACACACATACACACACATATACACACACACACACACAAGCAAAAAAAAGAAAACATCAAGGAGGGACAGGAAAGTCTTACAGCCAATAGTTTCTTCTCTAACAATAGAAGTAACAATTCACAGGAAAACTCTACCCATAATTCTCACTTCCTATCATCTCTTTCTTTCTTATCTTTCCATCTTCCTATATTTTCAGGGAGAATAAAGTTCAAGATGAAGAGAAGGAAAACAAAGGAGAGAAAAATAGTCAACTCCCAACATCCAGCCTCCCATCTTATGCTTGAATTTCCCCCTTTATATCTGCCAACAAGCAAAAGTTTTAAACAATTCTAGTATCTGAGGATTCACCACATCTTTAATCAGATCGTTTCATCTTTGCATGGCAAGAACAATTAGAAAATCTAGTCTGTGTAAATGCTGAGTCCAAACAAGTCTTCCCACACCTTCCATCAGCCTGGGTCCCACCTTAGTGTAATTAGGAACAAACCAACTTTCTTTTTATGTAAAAATTACTTCCATATTCAAAGATTGCTACCATTTCCTTCTCCAAGTAGAGCTCTCACTTCTTCAGGCTTAGCACTCTTCTTTTCCTGTAACAGCTGGATCATTGAATTTCTTTAGCATCCTCTGAAAATGTTTTCACTTGATTTTAACCAAATGTTCTTCCTAGTTAAAAGAAATGATGAGTAAGAAAGGGCAAGTTTTCTTGTTAAAAGAAAATCAAAAGTGTCAGAAGGAATTCTTTGAACTTCCCTCTACTGAATCCACTTGAACCTGTTCCCCACCTTTTCTAGTATCTTGAGAAAGTGATCTCCTAAGAAGAATTCCTCTACCAAGGCTTTGCACCACACCACTTCTGCCCCCCTAGGCAGACATTGTCAGAGATCCCTCAGTCTTTCTTCCCTTAATCTCTCTCAACTTTCCTGTTCATAGCTGAGCTTCTCCTCTGTTCTTACTGCCTCCATTTTTTCACCTCCCCTTACTCTTTATTCTCTGAAAACTGGCTATTAGGCCATCATTTTACTGGAAATGATCTAAGTTCACCAGTAATATCCATATTTCTAACTAAAGTAAGTATTTTTTTCTTTCAAATTTTACTTCATCTCTCAGCAGGATTCAATATTATAACACACTTCTTTCTTAAAGTATTTTCCTTCTTTAGCCTTCTTAGACACCAGATTCTTTTAGTACACTCCTAGTTCCTTCACTTTGTCTTTCTTTCTTTTTTTTAAAGATTATTTATTTATTTATTTGACAGAGAGAGAGAGAGAGATCACAAGTAGGCAGAGAGGCAGGCGGGGGGGGCGGGGGGAAGCAGGCTCCCTGCTGAGCAGAGAGCCTGATGTGGGGCTTGATCCCAGGACCCTCATATCATGGCCTGAGCCGAAGGCAGAGGTTTAATCCACTGAGCCACCCAGATGCCCCCACTTTGTCTTTCTTAATCTCCTTTATAAGCCCAACCTTTTTATATTTCCTCATGAAATAACAGAGATCCTCAAGGGTTAGTCCTACACCTAACCCTCTTTTCTCACTATATAGTTAGACATGCCCTGCATTAAGTACCATGTGTATGATCTACGGATACCTCCCAGACCAGGCTTCCTTGCTTTCCAGACTATCATACTCAGTTGTCTCTTTCACATCTGCTTGAATGTCACAAAACACCTAAAAATCAACATACCCCAAACTAGAATCATTCTCCTTCCCCCTTCACCAACTAGTAGCTCCCTGATATTCCTTTTTTTTTTTTTTCCAGGAACTTACTTCACCGCTTCCCACTTGTGTGAGCCAGAAACTTGGAATTTATTCTTTAATCTTTTCTTCCTTTTTTCTTCTCTAAATCATCCATCCCCAGAATCTATAAATGTAACACCTAAATAATTCCACATCCATGCATTTCTCTCCATTTTCACGGCCCCACCTTAGTTCGTATCATTTTGGCTGGACTATTTCAATCCTGTGCTAACTTGTCTTCCACAGTTTTTATCATTCTCTCAGGATCTGTCCTCCACACCATAATTAGAAAGATCTCTCTAAAATTCAAGTCTGATCTTATCACTTCCCTGTTAAAATGTTTGGGGGATTCTCATTGTGTAAGTAAGAGCAGAATTCTTTAAATTTCCTGGGAGAGATAGCCTTTGCCTGCCTCACCAAGCTCGTTTCTTATTATTCCATAATCTCCAGTCAAACTGGCCCTCTCTCTGTCCCTCCTAGGTGCTTTGCTCCTTCCCGCTATAGGACTTTGGCAAAATGTTGTTTTTATAGTCACAAAGTGCTTCCTTCTCTCTTTCCTCATAAATTGTCTGAGGTGATTTCTTCTAATTATTCTCATGTAACTGTATTTCCATCCTTTAGAGAAGTTCTATCAGTACTGAATAACACATTCACTTTTTAAAAGTTTAATTAACATCTGTCTCTAACTGCAACTTTATTCAGTAACAGCAGAGCTTTTCTGTTTGCACACCTCCGTATCCCCAAGTCTAGTAGGATCCCTGGCCTCCTGTATGTACCCAATAAATACTTGTGGAATACATGAGTATATGGATGGGCCTCAACATTACCCTTTCACAGCTGTTGTGTTCTTTTCATGTGTTCTTCTTTCCTCCTGGAATACAGCCCTTCCTCTCCTCATCTACTTGGTCTGTGGACCGCTCTTATATCCTTGAAGACTCACCCTTGAATACTCAACCTTGTCTTTCTAAGAGAAGTGAGTCTGTTTTTCCCCTCAAAAAAAAAGAGCGAGGTGCTCCAGGTGCTCCAGGCTTTGTGTTCTTTATGTGCATCTCTACTTTAGCCCTTCTTACAGTGCTTGAGTATTTTATGTGCTTATCTGTTTTCCTATATCCTCCAGTACATAAGGAGCAAGAACTATGTCTTAGGACAGTGTCTGTGGCTGGGTGGCTGGGTGCCTGGGTGGCTCAGGGGATTAAGCCTCTGCCTTTAGCTCGGGTCATGATCTCAGGGTCCTAGGATCAAGCCCGGCATCAAGCTTTCTGCTCAGCAAGGAGCCTGCTTTCCCCCCCTCCCTCCTGCCTGCTTCTTTGCCTACTTGTGATCTCTCTCTCTCTGTCAAATAAATAACTAAAATCTTAAAAAAAAAAAAAAAGAACAGTGTCTGCAAAATATTAGGGACTCATTACATGTTTATTGAATTAAACAATGGTGGTGCTAAAGAACCATTATTTGAAATAGTAGATTGGCCCCCTGTCCTCCTTCACTACTCTATTGACATCCTTTCTGAAATTGTGTATTTGTGTGAAAAAGGGCAGTTTTCTTTAGCTAGAAGGAGATAAGCCCTTAACCAAGAGTACACAAGTACCATGCTGTTCTTCTAGACTTGCCAAATAAAGCAAAGAGGGGTTAGGAGAGCATCTCTGTTCTTTAAGTGGTTTCATGTTTCTAGGCACATTTGCCAGTGTATTGGAAGGACTTACCCGTGTGTTTTTGACTCATAATTGCTGATCTTTAAGAAATCAGAGAGAACACAAAATATGTCGTAAATCTGGGTGTGTGTGATAGGCAAATAGGACCCCAATCATTAGAAAGAAAGATAGAATCTAGTACAGATTGTCAAGCATGACATCAATTATCTGAGAAATTCTAAAACAGATTATTAAGATATGGTTTGTAGGTCGTTTGGCAGAGGAGTTCTCTAAAATCAAGTCATGCTATAATGGTTTCTTTTCTCAGTCAGAGTTAATAGATTGTACCAAGGAGGCAAGTGCTTTAGACATGATATGTCTCAATTTCACGAAAGCTTTTGATCACATTTTTCCTGATATATTGGTGCACACTAGTGAATTTATAGTGGACTCACTGTCATTGCCCAGGGAACACTGACTAATGGACTGATGCTGATCTAGAAGGCTGCTGGTGACTTAATACATTTCCATTCCTTATCTTGTCCCAGTTAACATTTTACCACCAATGTAAATGAAAATATAGAATTCATATAATCAAAGGTTTAGGTAACAGATCCTGGGGGTGGTGGGGGGGTCAAAGCTAATGAATTATTGGAATCATAATTTAAAATTATTTTTAGGTTAAACATAATGTATGTTTTAGAATTAAAATGAAAAATATAAGGGTTTTTCCCATACGTGTATTGTCTCACTTTATCATTATATATAGGAGGATAGCCTTTACTAGCCTTTTTTTGCATGCTTGAATGTGCTAGACCCTTTGCATAAATTGTGTCACTTAGTCTTTCTAAATAATCTTTTGATACAGATATCATTCCTCCATTTTACAGAAAAGAAAACTGAAAATCAAACCAGCTAAGTGCTTTCTCCAAAGGTCTCAAAAGTGGGGTTACAGCTGGTATGTACACCCAGGTCAGTCTGACACCCAAGCTGGAAATGCTCTTCCCTATACTCCATTGGGTTTCAGATGAAATGTATCAGTAAAGTGTAAATGCTACACTTAGTTGAAGAAACCCAATGCTGCGAGTGCAGAACGGAGGATATGTGGTTTCACAGTGGTTCGTGCGAAAAGGTGTGAAGGGTTTGTTTGCCTGTAAGCACCTTATGAATCATCAGAGTGAGTCACTGACTTCTCCCCAAATGAATAAAATCTTGGGCTATGGACCAGTGCTCAGAACAAAGAAGGGTAAGAACCATACTGTGCTCTACCATGACTGAAATACGGTGCTTGCTTCTGGGATACTCATCCTAAGAAAGCACTGTTAGTGTGAGCAAGTCCAGGACGATTTGACCAGAATGATACATTTAAGCCACATGAAATATGGCTGAAGGAACTACAGTGCAGCAACCATGCTACCTCTAGCTCTGTAGAGTTAACATTTGCTAATGGGTACTGTGGGCAAACAGCAATCTAGAAGTTTTCAGCCATAATTCATTTAATCCTCACAATAATTTTTGGCATAGCTTTTGTTGTTATCACTTCTATTTTACAGATAAAGAAACTGAGGCACAGAGTGGTTGCCTCATGCTTCCTGGGGTCACAGAGTTGCAAACTCTGAAAGTGTGTCTCCTATCTTTAACTGGAACAAGAAATTAGAAGAATTCTATACAGTATTTGGCTACAGAAGAAAAAAGGTAAACCGGAAAGAATGCTCTAGAGGACCACAATTAGAATCTGTCTCAAAAAGAATATTGCTTTATAATATCTCAAAAGAATGTTGCTGAGTTCTCTGTTAGTACAAGCTTTCAGTCAGGCATATTTTTGAGGGATTTGCTGCATTGGAGCAGTATAGGCTGATATGACCTACGTGTTTCCTTCTGTTTCCTTGAGCTCATCAGTGTCAGCATGACCCCATATTGGTGGAGTGGAATGGGAGCATTTATCCCCCTGGAATCTTACGGTATGTGTAGAAAAATCTAGATTAACTGGAGCTAAATTTACAGAACCCTAAATTAATCAAAATATACTCTGCATTATGCTTTTCACATACAGAGGTGATTTTTTAAAAAAAGATTTTATTTATTTATTTGACAGAGACAGACAACACAAGCAAGGGGAGTGGCAGGCAGAGGCAGAGGGAGAAACAGACTCCTTGCTGAGCGGGGAGCCTGATGTGGGAGTCGATCCCAGGCCCCTGAGATCATGACCTGAGTCGAAGGCAGATGCTTAACCAACTGAGCCACCCAGGTGCCCTAACAGAGGTGATTTTTTAAAAAAGTATTTTCATATTCATTTATCCTTTCATCTGTAAGAACATACATCCAGACTGTAGAGTCCCTCCCATATGTGACACTATATCTGATCCCATCTTTAGTTGTCTACTGCTCATTCCATTTAATTATGAGAAAATTTAGGCTCAGAAAATTTAAGCGATGCCCAAATTCCCACAAGTAGGAAGGGGCAGAACAAGGCCTGTAACACGGATTTATCAAACCTTGCTTCCCCCAGCATACTCTATTCCTTCCCCAAGAAAATCAAGTAGGTGGATATAGGTCACAAATAACTTCAATAACAAGGTTTTTTTCTTCCTTGTTTCTTTAGTCATTCCCTCAACAAACATCACTGGCCACTCCTTTCACTTAGGGCCAACATAGTGTCATTGGTAGCGAGGAACACAAAGATTAAAAAAGAAACAAAATGAAAAACATCATCCTAGCTTGGAGGGGCTCAGTGTTGAGTATGGAGACAGATCTGGAAACAGATCTCAGCAATCCAGTGAGAGAAACTAAGAGTTAGCTTGCCTGGAATGTACATTCATCTCATCTTCCTATTAACTGGGGCCTTCCTGTAATCAACATCCAGGTTTATTGAACAAATATGTAAGCTTAACTCTGCTCTAGCCATGGTGCTAGGCATTCTGGAAACAGAGAAAAAAGCACCGGACCTCACAGAGGTTACAGCTGCTTGGTTTCAGGTACTCTAGCCAGGCTCTTGAGATTCCCATGTAATAAGTTAGAGAACGTGAAGACCCATGTTACTTGAAAGTTAGGTTAGAAATCAATAAAAAAAAGACAAAAATGGAATACAAACAAAATTATTATTGAAAATAGCTATACTGGACATAGCATACCATATCTCCAAACATCCCCATTGGCCCCTTTTGTTCTTTCCACCTGTGTTGTAACAAACCAATTTTTATTTATTTTTATTTGTGTGTCTCCACTCACGGTCACTCCAGAGCCTGCACTCAGGACACTGAGCTACAGAGAGATGTGAGAGCTGCGTAGAGTAAAGCTGGAGATACAAAGGGCATTCTCAAGCAACAAAAGGGCCAGGTAGAATTGTTCTACCAAAGACATGGAGAGCAGTTCATGCCCTTGAAGTGATAAAGTGAAGTTTGAGGGGAAGGCCAAAAGAACAGGAGATAAGATCATTATCTGAGAGCCCAAGTCCTAACCAATGAGTAGAGCCAGGGGGCAATACTCAAACACCAGGGCAAATCTGGCAAAGAGCATGGGCAGTGCTGGACCATGAGGTAGAGAAGGCTTGCAAGCCATGAGGAAACCCTTGAGCTTTGCCTGTCCTCACTTACCTCTCAGAAAGTTTGTGAGTTCGACCTCCCATTTTTATTGGGGGCAAGAGAGAATAAGATGGAGAAAGATTCTTATATCTCTCTTGGATTCTTATATCCCTCTCTTGGAGAGCAATGTTTATAATTGCACAAAGAACATATTAAGGAGTTTTGTGGTTTTGAAGGGAGATTTCTCCAAATCATACCCCATCAACAAAAGATGAAGGTTAAATGTGGTGCAAAAGCTAGGAAAAATAACTGGTTTTGCTCCTGAGAGGGTGGTTCAGTGGGTCCGAGGACAGAGTGAAGGCAAAAGAAGGAAGGAGGCAGCCGTGCCATCCAGAGAGCTGCATCATGTTGAAAGCGACCTCCCCAGACCCAATGGCTGCTTCCATAAAATTCTATAAAATCACAAAATGCTTGGTGTGGGCAGATCTCTTGAGGAACTTCCTGAAGAGCACACATTTTGGGTCAGGGATGATTTGAGGTAAAAGAGAGTCCACATGGACAAGTAGATAGGGAGCTTACTTGCTGATAAGTTAAGGATTTTTGTGACCTCTACCTGACCTTCAGACTCATATACCTAACTGCCTCCACAATATCTCCTCTTGTATGACCAAAAAGCACCCCCAACCACACCAAAATCTGTTCCCCTCCAAATGGAAACATTCCTACCATCCAGTGGGCTGCCCAGGCCACACTCTTGGGATCTTTCTCACTCCTTTTCCTGTGCTTCCATTTTCAAATCCATCAGCAAGTCCTCTTGGCCCCATCTTGAAAATGACCTCAAATCTTTCAACTCTCAACCTCCTCTCCCACTGCTAATCTTACCAAGTTCTTGTCACTTCAGAGGATGACAGCGGTAGTCTCCTAACTGGTTTCACCGAGTCTGTGTTTGCCTCAGTGTAGTTGATTCTCTTCACAGAGTAATCTTCTAGAAATGCAGGTCTGATCACATCAATCCTGGGCTCGAACCCATCTAATGGCTTTGCGAAGTCCTTACAAAAGCCTAACAGCTCTCTGTGATCTGGCCGCCAGCTTCATTTCCTCCTCCTCTCCCTTACCTGGCCTTCCTGCAGCTCTTTGGAGTTGACGGGCACACCTTGTGTTGCTGCAGACGGTCTGCACCATTAGCAGGGCGTGAGTCTGGGATTCCAACCTGGGCTGGGGGACTCCAGAGCCATTGCTCTTAAACCACTGTCGCTTGCCAATCCCGTAGCACCTATCACACTACCCGATAATGTAGTATTTATCTTCTTGTTTCCTTGGGGTCTGTCTTCCCCACTATGAAATATAAATTTCGTAAGTGCAAGGACTTTGTGTGTTTTGCTTATCACACAGTGCCTGGCACAGGGTTGGCATTTTATAAATATCCGTGGAAGAAGTGAAGCCTAGCTGATTTCCATATATAATGGCTGACACTGAGGCACGTTTTATGCATTGTTCACTAGTCTTTACAGCAACCTCATCAAAGGGTTACTATTATGTTCCTCATTTTAATGAGGAGGGAACTGTGGCTTGAGGAGGTTAACTCTATGCCCCTCGTTACACAGCTAGGAAGTGGAAGAGCAGGGATTTGAACTGGTATCTGTTCACCTTCGGAACTTAAGCTCTTAACCCCTGGGCTGTGTTTTTCCTACTACCCTAAGGTTCTTTTTTCTCTTCTCCATGTGGCACTTACCTACACCAAGGAAGTAATAATTAAATAATTAATATGTCTGAAGTGCTCAGAAAGAAATTAATAAAACAAAAATGTCTTAGTGGAAAGCATTAAACTTTTTATAACTGGGTAGTACTTGTTCAGACATATGGTCTCTTCCTCTATTTTAGAGAGAACTTCGAGGTACAGAGAGGTTGAACGAGTGTCTAAGGCCCCGAAACTCCATGATGTTGAGAAAGGACACCAGAGTAGGGAACTGGAAACTCTTCTGGTAACTGTGCATTATGGGTTGAATTATATCCTGCCAGATTTATATATTGAAGTCCTAACCTCCAGTACCTCAGAATGTGACTTTATTTGGAAATAGACGTAATTAGCTAATTGGATGTAATTAGTTAAAATGAGGTCATACTGGAGTAGGGTGGGCCCTTAACCCGATATGACTGGTGTCTTTATAAAATGGGGAAGTTTGGAGGCAGGCATACAAACACAGAGAACGAACGCCACACAAATATGAAGAGATTAGGGTGTTGCATCTACATGCCAAGAATGTCAAAGATTGACTCAAATTATCAGAAGTTAGGGGAGAGTCATGAACAGATTCTCATAGACCTCAGAAGGAACTGTCCCTGACACCACCATGACCTTTGGACTTCTAGCCCCCAGAACTGTGAGATAGTAAATTTCCAGTGTGTAACCCAACAAACCCCTCCCCCCCCACCCCTCCGGTTTGCAGTACTTTTTTATGGCGGTTCTACAATGCTAATACACTGTATGATCTTAAATGGGTCACTGACCATCTCTGAGCCTTAGTTCCTTTATTTATAAAAATAAAGGGGTAGACCAGATGATCTCTGAGGCATGTTTGGTTCTAAAATTACATGGCTTTCTCATTCCAGGACTCAGAGATCAATACCTTTTTTTAAAAAACTTATTTATTTATTAATTTATTTATTTGAGAGAGAGGAAATTTCAGACAGATTGGGCACATAGCCTGATTCAGGGCTCAATCTCATGATCCTGAGATCGTGACCTGAGCCAAAATCAAGAGTCAGACTCTCAACTAACTGAGCCACCCAGGGTACCCCTGCCAACATTTTTTTTTGGTTTGAAAAACTTTAGGCATGGGTTTGCATTTTACCCTGGTATAAAACCACTGGATTCAGTTCAGTTTGACAAATGTATATTTGTTCCAGATATTGGATTGGGCATTGGAAATTCAGCAGGCAATAAGATCCAACTTCTGGCTTCAGTGAATTATAGTCTTTTGGAAAAGAAACGCAACTTCAACATATAGCACGTGTTAGTAATTATAATATTTTGCAGAACTCTATGTATATCAACTCATGTAATTCTTGCATAACCTGCTATAATCTAGGTA
The DNA here is from genome assembly GCF_902655055.1 of Lutra lutra. Classification (NCBI taxonomy): domain Eukaryota; kingdom Metazoa; phylum Chordata; class Mammalia; order Carnivora; family Mustelidae; genus Lutra; species Lutra lutra. The sequence goes on from NC_062281.1 coordinate 142,700,706, forward strand.
TTATTATAATTATCTTTATTCTGCAGATGATAGAGCTGAGGCACAGGAGAGTTAAGTCACTTGCCCAAGGTTACACAGCTAATTACATAGGTAAAGCTCAGCATATTCTAGGAGCTTAAGGAAGAGTCCTTATCCCAACCTTGGGAATCAGGGAAACTTCGTATAGAAGGACACCTGATCTGAACCTTGAGGAATGTGGGAAAGAACCAGCTTGGAGAATTCTTCACAAGGGGTACAGGAACTATAAAGTGTGGGTTTATAAAGGGAATTTGCCAGCTTTCCTGCCTCACCTGGGTTTCACAGTTTTTAAATCTCATGATCACTGATTTAATCAAGCTCGAAGACACAGGCTCCAAGAAGTGGCAACAGAATGGTGGAAAAGGCCTGGGATTATTACCTCCACCTGACAAATTAATAATCCCCATGTTGCTACAGCCCAGAGAGTAGGTGACTCGTCTAAAGTCGTATGGTTAGTAAATAGAGGAGACAGGATCGAAACCCAGGCCACTTGACTCTAGAATCCATGCAATAAACCCCCCTCGACTTGAACTCCATTAGGCTTTGTTCAGTGGATAAGAACTTCCATGACTTCCAACTCGTGTCAAAATAAGCCTGTGGGAAAAGGTCAAGGGAAGGCCATCCTGTGGAACTCTGACAGTTCCTGACTCTGTAAGTCAGCCTTACTCTCCCACACATTGTGTTAAGTACTAAGCTATCACCCTTGGCCTTGGCAAAGACGCCATAGTCGTTTCTGCTTCCGCAGTAGCTCCCTGCCATTAGGAACGCTGAAATGCCATCAGAGATAAGAGAATGGGTACACTTATGGCCTCTGCTCTAGAACCAGATGATTAACTTTCTTTTAGATTGATCTTCCTTGTGGTTTTCCTGAGAACACAATTATGATTTTGTGGTCTGTAGGGCAGATGGTGAGCAACTCGGCAGACTGCAAGCTCCCGGCCTCTAGAGCTCTGTCTCGTGTTTGATGTCCGGTCCCATCTCTGTACCCGAACCAGCACCTGTCCATGGTGGGCGCACAATATCTGAAGACGGTCGTCGCGCAAGAAAGCTGCTATGGCCTGAATGTTTGTGCAAACCCCCGCCCCCGAAATTCATCTGTTGAAATTCCAGCTCCCAAAGATGATGGTATTAGGAAGTGAGGCCTTTGGGAGCTGCTTAAGTCGTGAGGTGGGGGCTTCATGAATGGGATTAGTGTCTTCCCATAAAGGGGTCCAGAGAGATCTCTAGCCCTTTCCACCGAGCAAGGAGCCTATTTCCGGCAGCTATGATCTGGGAAGTGGGCCCTCACCAGAACTCGAGTAGGTTGGACTTCGCATCCTCTGGAACTCTGAAAAATAAACTGTTGTTTTTAAGCTGCCCGGTCTGGGGTACTTTATTATAATAGCCTGAATGGACTGACAAAAGCCTTCGCTCCAAGCATGACTCTCTCTACAGGAGCAGGAGCTCTCCACTCAGATCGCACGTAGAATTACCTGGGGAAGATTTTAAAAATCTGGTCACCAGGGCTCTTGGGAATTCAGAAAGCATCTAGGAGTGTGAGTGGAACCCAAACCTTAATATTAAAAATATATATATATTTAAGGGTGCCTGAGTGGTTCAGTGGTTAAGCGTCTGCCTTCAACTGAGGTCATGATCCCAGGGTCCTTGGATCCAGCCCCGTATCGGACTCCCTGCTCTCTGGGAAGCCTGCTTCCCCCTCTCCCACTTCTCCTGCTTGTGTTCCCTCTCTCGCTATGTCTTTCTCTGTCAGATAAATAAATAAAATCTTTAAAAAAAAATATTCTTCAGATGACTCTAATTTGCAGCAAGGATTAAAAACCATTTCTCTGTTGAAAACATACCTGCACATATTTATAAATATTTATAGCTGGAGAAATTATAAAAGTCACACCTGTGACAATGCTGAACAACTCACTTTTGTCAGTTAGTCTGTAAGAGCTCAGGGATGGTGGGTGTGGAATCAGAAGTCAAAGATGGTAGCTAAGTGCTGTAAACAGCTCTGGAACCTGCAGGCTGACTGGGTGTGCTGTATTGGTTCATCTCAGCTTTGTAAAGAAATTCAGTTAATTTTAGTTTATTGAGTGGAATTCTTCTAGAGCAGACCCACTAACTGGTTCACAAAGAGTTCCCTGTAGCTAAAGTAGTACATGTTATCCATTGACTCATTTGCAGCCTTCCTCACCACGCACACACATGCACGCACACGTACTTCTTAGCCTAACATTTTTTAAAGCTGATTTTAAAATTTCAACAAAGCATTGAAGTATTCTGCCTATGAAATTTATAAAGCTCTTTCCAGAAAGTAAAGCATAACCACATGATCAATAGGAGACTCCATGAATCATGGAAAAGACCACGAGAGTCAACCAGTGGTCTGTGAATGGTGCTTGAAGAGGTCTCTTCGGACCTCAGCATCTTCGTGTGTCAAATGGATCAGTGGGACCGTCTGACTACATGAAGCTAATGTTCTGCGATTCTGTGATTCCTTTTTCTGGAGGACCCAGCCAAGTGGGAGATTCCCTGGGTTTATCTAGTAAATTAAGCTTTTCAGATTCCTTAAAGCGGTTCTGTTTGCTTCTCTGTAACCACCTCTCACATCACTGAGCTGTGCGGCTCTTTGCTAAGAACATGTGAAACGTTCTAAGCTCGGGGACTCTTTGGACACGGATTCTGAAACTTCAGTTGACAGGCTGGCCAGGCAAAGTGGTTGGTTTCCTTTGTGGGGCATGGTAGGAGAGAAGAGAAAGATCTGCTTTTGATAGGTCAGAACTAACCACCAAATAATGGGGCCTACAGTCTAATCTAATCATGCTTTTGTTTATTCACTTCATATAAAAGTCTCTTACGAATGCATCTGAGCACAATATATAATAATAATACTATAACATACATTGTGAGAAACTTTTGAAAACAATAAGATGTCCACCTGAAATAATGCAGTGTTCATAGACATACAACCCATTGGTCATGCACATTTGTGCCATTTCTTTAACTGTGAGTTACAACGCTAAACTGAAAGCGTGGGATATATTTTACAGATGGAGACTGAAGCCAATAAGAGGCCTAACAAGTGTTATCAGAAGCTTCACATTTGCATAATTTACTACATCAGTTCACATTTTATTATAAAATTCACATTGTTTTATTGTTGTTGGGTTTTTTGTTTTTTGTAATTAATTGGAACATGACATTCCTGCTTTAAGGGCAGGCAGGAGGCTTTAGCTTTAAAGTCAGTAGTTTGGGAACACTCAGAAGAACCATCTGTGAGCGAATGTAGTGTTGCTGTTTAAACCAAAGCCACGACGATAGGAAAACCCAGTTAGGACCCAACTCATGCGAACACAGATTTGGATGGAACATGGGTGAAAACTACATCCCCTTGCCCCCTACCCCTATCAAACTATACAAAAGTAAAAGCTTAGTATAAACCATTTTAGTATCGAATGTGAGAATCCTATTTCCAAAACCGGTTCGCAAAGGGGTTGTGCAGTATGAGCAACTCAAGGAAGAGGGCCGACCATCTGAATAAAAGCCCACAGATGTCCTCACCAGGGAGGGGGTCGTATGTCTCTCTTAAGCGATGTTCAGGTTATATAATACACAATACAAAACGTTACAAGAAAGGTCGCAACTCTTAGGCAGAGTTTTCTACACAAATGTAACACCACCATTGGCAGGCAATGTTAGATATATAAATTAATAACTTACAAAACATTACATTATATACATGAAGTAATAAATATACTGTTATAAACAGAAATGGAGGTGTTAGCACAGAAGGCAGTGCAAGAGAAAGACGGCAGCGTCAAATTGGAAACGGTGTGTCACTGGGTAGAGAGCAATGGAGGGGAGGGGACAGGATGGGGGGCGCCGTACACAGCCCAGTGGCTCAGGGCTTCCGGACACAACATGGCGCACGGCCTCACTGAGGGGAATTTTACACAGACTGTTATTGGGAATGACACGACAAACCCTTCCTACCTCTTAGTTTGTTCACTTTTATTCTGTTTGCAGCACAAAAAGTGAAGTTCTAAGAGGAGAAAAAAATACTGCTCTAAGCGGGCAGACAGAGATAAGTTATACGAACAACTGTGAAGCTGGATGGGACCAGAGGGGAAGGAAGTAGAATGTGGTTAGAAGCGTATCCTTTCTATATGCAAAAGTAACTGTAGTAAAGTGAAAGATATTGCCCAAGAAAGAAGGAAGACCATTTTCTTTCCTTTCCTCCCCCAGAAAGAGTCAAAAAAGTTTATGTCAACTTTGAACGCTTATCTGTGTAGAAGTTGATACTAAACTCTAGGTATTCAACAGGCATTTTAAAGACGTGAAAATGTTTTACAAAAAAGGCACACAGGTTGGCAGACAAGGGGACAGGTGAGCAGATTTATAAATGAAGTTATTAATCAGTCAGTTCAGTCACTAGAGGGGACAGACTCCCAAAACTTAGTGCAGAAAAATCTCTCAGTTTTGTGTCTTCCATTTTCAAGCCATTTACTCAGGATCTGATCTTGGCCTTCAGTACCAGATAAAGCTTCAGTTCTCCACTAAGCTTGCATACAAGGCAAGTCAACCGTGGCATTTTCTGAACTGCTGTTTGCTTCATGGTCTCGCATTCTGGCTCCAAACTCAAGTAACTGGAAAGGCCACGTGGCCCTTGTCCTGTGCAGGCCTACGCCCCCATGATGGGCTGGCCCTACCATCCAGCTGGCATGCTTGTCAAAGGTGGAATGTTCATCTCCACACGGAGAAGGTGATTATGTGTCGATCGGGGACTTGTCTTCGGCCCCAGTGTCTCCATCAGTCTCTCCTAGCGAATCCCTATGGTCAGGGTCAATCACACAAAGTGTCTTTGTGCTGCTGAAATAATTATGACCCTCTCCCTCTTTGTCAGGGCCTTCGGAATCCTCCTCTTCAAGGGTCAGTTCAAACTGAAACTTCTCCATCAGACCCTGGCAGTCTCTGTTCTGCTCGTCCAGTGGTGGGGAGGGACTCTGGGGTATCATGCTCTGATACCAGTTCCTGTTATCTTCTAAAGTATCCAGAATGTCCTGGGCGTCAGGCTGCACCAGATCTGCCCAGGTCTCCCACAGTGGGTGTACGATGTAATCGATGAAACCAACCTAGAAAAAAGGAAGGTTACACATCGATTATTATGACAGACTCCTGAAAACCAAACAAGCTCTCCTGGTTTCTAGGTAAAGAAAGAGGCACAAAAAGTCAAGAGAGATCAAGAATGATAGATTCTTCTATTTGAGCATATATTATACAGTACACCCTATATATTGGGTGTACTATATACATTATTGCTTTTACGTCCGCAAAGTATTGTTACCCACACTTTACAAAGGAGGAAACTGGGACCCACTGAGATGAAGTTTCTTGTCAGAGATCACAGAGCCAGTAAGTGATAGAGCTGGGACTTCGACCCAGCTCCGTCTGGTTCCAAAGCCTGTGTTTGTCTCACTCTAACTGACTACTTTTCCTCTTCTGTGTGCCAGAGAAGAAGTCTGGATGTAACCCTGGCTGGGAATGACTTTGTCACCACTTGGATTCTGTGAGTCATTCTCCAAAGAAGGAAGCTCCAGGTCTAATGAGTTCTGACTCAAGATTCTTTCCCTGATAAATTTAAAATATGCCGCCACTCCAAAATGAGGAGAAGACAGCCCCTGACGACTCTGAAATTTCTCAAGTTCCGTGGAATGTTTTTGTTTGCAGATGACTTTGGTAAAACATCTGAAGATACTTCCAGCGCCTACACAAACAAACATCCCCTCTGTGGACACGTCTGCAATTGTCTTAGATCCACAGGGTATGGTCACTTCCATCAGGAGAAAGGAGGGAAAATAAAAACAATCAAGCAGTTCCTTTGCTAGTGTTCCTGGGAATAAATACAAGGCTTATGGCTCTGTGACAGTTTACACAGGGGCCATGCATCCTGCGTGAGCTCCTCTGTGGCCTTATGCTGACCTCCCCATTGTCGGACAAACAGGAAACACGGGGAGTGGGAGCAGGTTGTGAAAAAGAACAGGCACTAGTTGAATGAGGGACTGGAATTCCCCTGTCCTGGTCTGGGGGCTGGAGAGATGCTGGGTCCGGATTCGGAGGTAAATGAGCAAAAGCAATGTATATGCTTCCATGGGACATGATCCTGCTCTCTTTCCACACTAGGGGGAACTTTCCTCTTTTTTTTGAAGATTTTATTTATTTATCTGACTGAGAGACAGAGATCACAAGTAGGCAGAGAGGCAGGCAGAGAGAGAGGGGGAAGCAGGCTCCCCACCGAGCAGAGAGCCCGATGGCAGGGCTTGATCCCAGAACCCTGATATCATGATCTGAGCTGAAGACAGAGGCTTTAACCCACTGAGCCACCCAGGTGCCCCGGGAAACCTTTCCTTTAACAACATTCTGGTTTTTGCCAAGTCATTTAATATATCAAAATTCATATGTGACTCTTTTATATTTATATCTACCCACATCTGTATATTTGTATCTATTATCTATTTATCATCTATCTATCTATCTCTCATTACCTTTCACCTATCGACCTTTCTATCATCTCTCTTCTCCCTACTGATGCTTCCCTAGTCTTAACGTAACTCACACCAAAGTCAGGGACATCTCTGATCTGCAGATCAGAGATCTGCAGTGAATTTGACTGCAGATATTCTAATATTTCTCTTGCTTCCACCCACTCCCTTTTCCTTCTTCATGTGTATTTAATGGATTTTTGAGACTATTTTCAAGGTGTTTTCCAGGGACCTGAAAAAACAAGCTCAAGGCATTGGAGAAAATGGAATTGGCTGAACGCTGTGGAGTCATTTCCTTTCTTCATTTATTTTGCTTCTACTAAATTCTCAGCACTTTTTTGAATGGTAGCCTTTAGTTGCTTATTTGCTGGGCCCCGGGAGGAGAGAGCTCTACACATCCTAAGAGGACCTAGTCAAGGGCTTTATTGCCAGACAACTCAAACAATGCTTGCCAGAGCCCATCTGCGGAAAACACCAGAGTGTACTATGATGTCCTGGCAACAGGGAGACCTGCCTACAGTGATTGGAGAGTGAAGAGCTCTGGGCAGAGGGCAGCTGGGTCGATCAGGAGCTGGTAAAACGAACCAGCCTCTCCACCTGATGCACTGGGAAAGTAGCTGCTGCGTCCATCTCACAAAGCTGTGTAGGGGTTCAAATAGGACGAGGTCTGCGAAAGTGTGTGGAAAACCACACAGAACACCATATAAATATAAACCATCACAGTCAATAATAAATGGGAATTATTCTAGTTAATGAATTAACTAAATAATTGTTTGAATTAAGGTCTTGGGGGATTTGAATGGGCCCTGACAACTGAACGTTAGGATGCATTTTTATAGCATATTAGAATTTTAGAGGACTTTCACAGATTGTAAACTCATTTGACTGGGACTCTTTTAAACAAAGCAACAAAATAATAACTGCAAGGGAACTTTGCATCGATATCACAAGTATATGTAAGTTTGGGGGTAGCAGGTAGTGGGAAAAGAGGATAAAACAAAAAAAAGCACTCCTCATGCTTTTGTGCTAAAGACTTGGCACAGTGTGTAGACCCGTTCTTAATCAGGACTATCCAGCTCAGGCCATTTGTTGCCTTGAAAAAAAATAACATTTCAGCATGCCCTGAAGCCTTTGTAAGGATACTGATACTTTCTAGTATCAGCTAGAGGTATCTGAGGCCTTTCTGCATCCCTCTGCCTCCAGCATATTGTCCCCAGTCCTTGGCGCACAGGGAATTTGTAGCTTTGGACACAATCCAAAGATATCAGCATGTTCTCAGAGGTAGAGAAGCAACCTTGGATGGGGACACAGGATGGGGCATGGACTGTGAGGTAGAAGAGGTACAGGAATGGGATTCACTCTTGGCAGTGCACTTGATTATGGAGAGACAACAGACACAGGGCAGAGGAAGCAAGGATGAAGAGTTAAGCACCTGGATAAGGACAGGGATAAGAGAAATCTGGAGGGATGGGGAGGAGGAAACAGCTCTGAGTTCAGGCAGCTGGATTTGCTAAGGTCACAGATAGCTCTCTAAACTGCTAGAGAATACACAGACCGAACTTTGATGAGTTTCCGAGGACGGCTTTCCCTCTACCCTATGAAACTGAGAGTAATGGAGAAGGCAAATGAGTCACAAATAGAATGGAACTACAAATGGGTTGTTGCTTCCGTCTAACCTCAGGAGTTAGATCGAACCCCCCAGTTCTACAATCAGCAGAGCTCACAGAAACTTTGAAAATTTCGTATTAGATACCTGGGATTTTTCCACAGAAGCTGTATGCTTGTCACACATGGGGCTAATCTCCATTCCCCTCTCCCGCTCTTTGTCTCCCTGCTGGAAAAATTCCTCCATGATGCGGTCTGTCCACTGCCGATACAATTCCAGGGACTTGGTGGGGTTGCTCAGGTCTGCACAGTGTACCATGTTGCGAAGGACCTGGAATCATCAAGTTTTGAAAAATCCCATAAAATACAGTGTAAATACTACCAGAACATCTCCTGCCTCTTGTACTAGTACATTTGGTACCAAACCGGAGAATGTTTTAGTTGCATTATAATTGTGGTGTGTGCACCAAAAAATCCTATTACAGTGACGCTGGCCAGACTTGGTTATTTACCATTATAGGAGTCCTGAAAGGGAAAATCTGTGTCTTCTCAGATTGACAGTCATTGAATGTAAAAATTGGAAGGGACATTAGAGGTCAAATGCTGCCATCACTTCCCTTCCCCAGTTTGGAAAAAATGCAAAGAATTACTCAAAGTAGATGTCTTCATATTTTCCACTTGTGGAAAGAGACCAGCTGATGGCAGTTTATATAATCAAAACAGACCTAACAATCTTCAAGTCGATGGGATTTATATCTAAAAGCGAGCTTTTGGGACCCGCAGTCACGTTACCACTATTACAAGTGAATTTTGCCATTTATTTTTAGAACTCAGCCCAATTCAATAAATAGGGTTATGTTTTTCTTCATAAATTTGAGGATAAACTTGAATGTCCATTTTCCTTAGCCTGTTCTGAAAATAAGCCCAAGTTGTAATAATAACCAGATACGCGGCTAACTGAACCAATGTTTGTTTTTATTTTCCAACTGTTGGTTTAGTTTGGTTTGGCTTTGCGGTAAATCAAAGGCTTTCATCAAATACCTGTATACGATCCGTGTAGTTGTCCAGGAGAAGAACACCAGAACTTGTAACTTTCTTTGTTTCTACCATTGTCTTCAGGTCTGCCAGCAGGCTCATATGTTTGGACATATCAGTTGCTAACACCTAGGGTAAAAGGAAAATGAAACTCTCAGGAGACTTATCAGAGAGAACGGTGTTTCTCCTCCTGGGAAGGGAAAGGTAAGTGAAGGATGTAGAAAGGAAGTCTTACCATGTCGATAACCATTTTCCTGAGCGTCTGGCGCTGCTTCTTGGTGAGGTTCTGGAAGATGTCACAGTGCTCTTCCTGCAGCAGTTTGAAACCCACAGCAAGGTGATGGTTTTCCAACACAGATTCATCATTATACATCAAAGCGAGTTCTGAATCTAATAAACAAGGGAAAATGATGACTTAATAAGAAAGGGATACATAACTTTGGCATAACGTTGGCATAACTTCAGTGTGAAATCAGATCCAGTTCTCTCCAAATGATGTCAGGAACCAAGACCCACATGTCATTTCTCATCAGAGAAAGTTTCCCTTTTCAAGGGGAAGTAGTTCTTTCCCAAGCCAAACATGCTTGTCGTAGATATTAGTGCATAAGCTTTCTCTTTGACTAAAATTCATGGTATTTTAAAATCCTTTTTCTCCTTCTTCACTTCATATGAAGAATTTAACATTAGGTAAGTGCACTTCCGAGCAACCCTATTTTTATCTCAGTTTGTAATTTCCTTTATGTCTTCACACATTTTGTGCTTTAGAAAGGAATAAACTAAAAATGCCACTAAACTTTATTATATGTATTAGGACTTTCAAACCATTTCACTTTTTTATAGATTCCCCAGTCCTGTCCCTTTTGACTTTTTGATTTTTCAAAGATGATAATAGTGTCAGTGTGAAATTTTTGTTTTGTCCAAATAATTTAGCTCTTTGGAGTTTTCTACAAATATGGTGACAAAACACTAATAATTTTTTAGAATAATCTTGACATCAGAGTTTCTGTCCTCTGGCCCTATATGTCAGAAATAGCAATATCTGGAAACCTAAATGACAGCTTCCAGCCTGCCATTCACAGAAGAAGCACAGACATCTTTTGTTAGGCAGAGCCATGGTCCACACTGGACAATATGGTCAACAAATTCCGGAGGGAACATTTTTCTCTTAAGAAAGAATAATAGCCAAGTGACGGTGACAGGTTACTCATTGCAGATATTGTCACTCATATACCATTGCTTTAACTGTGTTCTTCGTGTTACATCCTCAGAACGCATGGCAGGATATATGAAGACACTTCAGCACTCCTGCCCCGTTCACCCTGCGATCAATCCCAGATCTGCAAACTAGATTTCTGTGTTCTAGTGCTATCGGTGGCTGCAGCAGAAAGACCATTTTTTTCTGTGTGAAGCTACTGGCCGGTATATGGATCGATTTGTGACATACACTATGCCCGCTGATACAATCCAATAGCCAAGTAGTTGCCCGAAGTTTATACTCTTTCGGTAGAAGAACAAGGTTAAAAAATCAATCTACCCCACATCTAGATCATGCAGATATTTTGACGATTATGTAGGATAGGGACTCTTTTATAGTAAGGAGCTCAAATATTTCTATAAAACCATCAGCACTTGGAATTAATGATGACCACAACTGGATAGCCAATATTCTCAGAAGAAAAAAGTACTGAGATTTTTAGCCTTTAGAAATAGTGCACTAACTGAGAAAATTCACGGACTTCATTAGCATGGATACTAAACATTTTCAGCACGACAAAATCGCTGAGTATAGCTTGGGATCCTAAGGCTGGACCAGCACCCAATGTCACTGGGGTCATCTTCCCTATTATAGACCAAGCATTCCAGTGCTTTCTTTGGAATCTTAATTCTCTCTGGAGATTCCATGCTCATTTGGGCCTCTTTCCTTAGTAGAGAGGGACACCAGTAGGTCACCATGTTCTGTGTGAGAGTCCTACATAACACTGAAAATCATTATCGTGTTAGCCCCAAGCCTTTCCTTGTCCTTACTGGATAATTCCACATCTGTTACTCTTTCCTCATGTATTTATTTTCCAACTGTTGAGTACTTTTTATGGCTTCCCTCTGACCCTTTCCAAGTTCTCCATGCTGCTAGCTCAAAAATAATGTTGCCAGACTGGACATATTATCCAGGAAAAGTCTGACCAGCCTGAGTGGAATGGAAGGATTACCTCATTATTACCCTTATTATCATCCATAATGAAAACATCGGGGGGGGGGGGAAGTGAAGCAATGAATCATACAGTTATCTAGTAGTGAACTTACTCGTGTTGATGAGAAACTGGTTGGAGACTCCAGGGTGATCAACGTCATGGATAGCAGCTGCAAAAATGGCGGCCAGAATTTCCAAATCGGTGAAGACAGCCTGTTGAGCAAAACGAGCACATTTAACTCCATGTCCAATTGGCCTATCACGTGTATTCAGCTTCACATTAAAGAACCCCATTTCAGGGGTGTCTGGGTGACTCAGTGGGTTAAAGCCTAGGCCTTCGGCTCAGGTCATGATCCCAGGGTCCTGGGATCGAACCCCGCATTGGGCTCTCTGCTCAGCAGAGAGCCTGCTTCCTCCTCTCTCTCTCTGCCTGCCTCTCTGCCTACTTGTGATCTCTGTCTGTGAAATAAATAAATAAAATCTTAAAAAAAAAAGTATCCCATTTCATTCTTGTTGGGAGAAGGACTGTTTGCTGATGTACATAATGTTTCAATGCACTAACTGAATGGGGATTCTATCCATCATCATAAGGTCTAACGTGAAAGGAATGATGGCGGAAGCCCATGACCACATCAAGCTTATGGGAAGGCATTAGCACCGTGCTCATGATGAGTGACCAGGTAGAGCCTGATGTTTGTTTCTTGGGTAAGTGGTGTGGCAGAACGGTGCTTATGTAACACAAGCACATACAAGTCAAAAAAGCAAGTCAGACTGGCTCTTCCCTGAGATATAACAACATTCATGTTTCCAGGCTGAGTAACTTAGAGAAGAAAGGCTAAATTCCAAACTCGTAAGACTGGCAATAAATTATTTTCCAAGGCTTTTAGCTTCAGAAATAATTTATTATGTAGGGTGGAGAGAAGCTTTCAGGTATTCATTCATTCATTCATTCATCCACTCCTCTAATTCCTACCCACTGAATGTTTACCATGGGCAAGATCTGAGAACATCCCTAAGAAGTGGAACTTGTGCCCCACTGCTCCAACTCCCTCATGCCATGCCGTGAAGCTCTTCTGCCTCCACTTGTCCACCAACACTTAAACCTAGTATTTGTGTAGGTGTATATTCCTTCTGACTAAAAGGACTTTCTCTGACTTTAATGTCTTTCTTCATCCTCTGTGATTACTTAAATCTTCTGATCCTTCAAATGCCAGGTTAGTGTCCACCTCTCCCGTGAAGGGTAACTGCTCAAGGACACGTTAAGCTCTCCCTCCTCTAAACACGTGTGGCCCCCGGTGGTCAATTTCTGGCTCCACGATAGGTATCCTATCAGTAACAGCAGGTAGTTGATGAACAGTGTTGGCCCACTCTATAATCCTTAGACAGAACATACAAATAACAGTTTCTCTCCTTCAGGGGATAAAACAGCCTCAGCTCCATCTCACTTTCCCATCTTCTTGGATTTCTTTTCTCAGGAAATACGGAGCCCAGACAACAGTGCTGTGGCCAGTTTAATCTTTCTTCACCTTCCCAATCTGGTGGAGCTGGATAGGGGTTGGCAAGCCCCCTTCTGAAGTGAGCGTACACATTTTGGAAGGACCTGACTCCTGCTGCTGTATGTCAAAGATATGGCTACTACTATCGGTGCATGGAAATGCATTAATCTACTAAGGAAGGAGTCACAGCCACCTTCTAGCAAGATGTCTAGCAAAACGGAACATGGTTTCCCTCTGCTTCAGCATTATTAATTCTAGATATTCAGTTACTTTTTCAACCCACAGAATCAGTTTTATGAATTCTTAGGAGAATAAGCCTATGGATGTTTATTCTCAATAGGAACCATACAGGATATCTTATATTTCTGTGCTATGCAACACAGTGTTTGGGGTGATATAGGCAATACAGATCAGTATATGCATACTGAAAATAAACTACATACTAGATGCTGAACTGGACACTTATTAGATACTGGAGACACAATGAAAAATAAAGCACCCTGGGGGCACCTGGGTGGCTTATTTGGTTAAGTGTCTGACTCTTGATTTCAGCTCAGGTCATGATCTCAGGATCCCGAGACTGAGCCCTGGGTCAGGCTCCGCACTCAGCGGGCAGTCTGCTTGAGATTCTTTCTCTCCTTCCCCCTCTGTCCCTTCCCCAGTTGTGCGCACACACACATACTCTCTCTCTCTCAAATAAACAAATCTTAAAAAAACAAAGCACCCTGTTAATTGCTTGATAATGAAACAATTTCGAATGTAAGAGACATATAGAGAGAGTTGCTCTGATATTCAAAAGCAGCCTAAGTAGAAATGTCATTCATTTTTATTAGCAACCCAATGGATGGATGCCACGCATCATAAAGAACTGGTTCAAACACATGCCATTATTTCTGTAAATACAATACATGTGGTACATAGCACTTTTTAGAAGAAGATGGGCAGGTATGCAAAACAGATCATAACTACTCACATCTAATGCTGGCGTAGAAAGGAGAACATGGGTTGACTGGGCTACATCAGCAGCGTGTAGGCTGTTATGATATGCCACATCAGAATGGTAATGGTCTTCTAAAGTCATCATGTAGGTTACAAATGTATCAGATGAGATTTTGAATGTCTTGAGGAGATCTCTTTCCTGTGCAGTAAAATGGATTAGAAAATAAATAAGTGATGTCCAAAAATGAGGAAAAAGTCAAATCAGGAAAATAAACTGGGATGGGAAAAAAAAATCATAAAGAGCCATCAAATTCAATAGGAAGTCTCTCTCCTTTTTACTCACCTGGAATATGGCATACATGATGCAGGTGAGGGGCCTGTTGTGGGAATAGCCAGCCACATTGAAGATGTTAAGGCCCCATTTGTTCAGGTCTTCCAGCTCCTGTCACCAAAATTAGAGGAATTTAGGAACAAGGCCAGTTTTGTTAGCATGTCTCATTATTTTTATTGAGTTTTGGAGAATGGTTAGCTAAGTCATTGGAGTGTCTATATAGAGTGTTCTAGTTGCATGAAAATTTGAATATGGAATGGCCTAGGAGGTTGGGGGTCCTCTTCATTTTCATTGTAAGTTTCTGTATATTTTGTCAGAAAAGGGAGAGTGTGTGTCTAATACATAGATCTAGTTGCTGACCTTTATAAGCTACACATCAGTCTTCAACCAAGTTGCTTTCCAAGATAGCTCAAGTGGCTGGGGGTCCCTCCACCTTCATTTCCCTGACTCTCCTCTTCCCTGATCACTGGCCCATTAGTAACAGCTAGAAAACCATCTTGGGGGGACTCTTTTGCCCTTTGGTTATGATCACAAAGGGCCAGGTCGGGGAAACTCAGTTGCTAGAATGTGTGGAAGTCAACCCTAATTTAGTGTAAAAGGTCATGAAGAATACCAGCCGTGGATTATTCTATCTTAGAGCTCTTGGGCCACAGATAGACCTGGGAGAAACATTATCCAGTCCTGTGCTCTAGGATTATTCCAGGATTATCTGATTAAAGGAATAATTTATTCCATTCTGAATTCTTGCCCGGAACAAGGGATCTAGGCTCTCTCCAGAGGCCTGCCCCTTGCTCTAATGGCATCTCTCAGAAAGCCTCACTGAATGTCCAAATTTCGCTCACAGCGAGCTCATTTCCTATTGACACAAGGCTGCGGGGACTTCAGTGGTCACCTTAGGTGGCCCCCTAGGGGACGTGTGAATTTTTTCTGTGCCTCCCTCCACTGGTGGGGTTTGGGCTGTGAGTCAGTGCTGTCAACCTCTCTCCTTTCTTCTCTAGCTCTGCCAGTCAGTGCAGATTTTCCAACTAGTCCTTGGCATCTAGTCCCGGATCTGTTCTCTATGGCAATTCATTCCTGTCTCCTGGCCGCCCGGGGTGACTTCTCCCAGTGGGCCTTCGGTAGGAATCTCATTCTCAAGGAACTCCCATTTACAAATCCAACTCCGAATAAAAAAATACAGGTCTTTTGTTGTAGGAAAAGGGTCTCGAATTTGGTGCCCAGCAATGGACAAAGGGGCCACCCCAACCCTTCTCACCATATACTCTAGTCGTAAAGCTACAGTGATCGCTGCTATTTTCTAGCAGATCGTGTCAGGCAGCCGCCTGCCATAGAGCAGAGAGCTGCGTGCACACGCCCCCAGCTCAGACATACCTTGGCCAGATGATCTTCATTTTCCGTGTTGACGCCAAAGCGTGAGATGCTTGTATTGTTCAAGCTCGAACTATGCATCAGTTTTTTCACGCCGCTTATCTGGGTCATGAGCTGTTGCTTTTTCTTCTTCTCTCGATCCTTCTGGGTGGGAGATGGAATCTCCACATCATTCTGCTTGTCTACAACAAGCGGAGACATTTTTCAGCCCCCGAGTGCCAATGAGAACCCACTGCAGTGTCCAAAACTATATCTAATGTCCTTTAATGGATTTTACGTCTGATAAAGGACTGTCCTACATCGTCTCACTTGACCTCCGGGACGATCCCGTGAGGTGGATGGGAGAAATGGGACAATTTTTTTCACTTCACTTTACTGCTAAACAACCTGAGGCCCAAAGGACTGAAATAAGTCGTCCAAGCGGGACAGGTAGGACTCAAACCTCCACCTTCTACCTGTTGTGTAATTTAGAATTATGCTTCTATATTTTCCAGGCAGGGCAATGATATGTATATGTAGATTTCTTTACTTGAATAACTTTTATGTCTGTGTAATAGAAAAGGTTCGTGCAGCCAGGCCCAGGTTAATAAAAAAAAAGGCTTTATGTTCTGCTTTTTTAAAAAAATCATACATTTTTATATTTGTATTTTTTTAATTAAAAAAAAATCCCAACAACTTTAACTGGTTATAACTTGTCATTCAGTTTAGATGAGCAGTCTGTACATTAGAGAAATAAATGGTTTACAATCTTCAAATAACGACGTTAAGCCTTGGCTTATTACCACCATTTGAGGTTCAGAGGAAAAGTATATCAGTTTTACTTCATGCTTTATTTTTATTCATTCTACTAATTAATAATAAACAGTGCCTCTCGTTTGTCACAGGCATTAAATTTATTAAAATATTTATGCTTATTAAATATGTATGCTTATGTCATTTCATCATTTAAAAAATTCTGCTACAGGGGTGGCTGGGTGCCTCAGTCGGTTAAGCGACTGCCTTCGGCTCAGGTCATGATCCCAGGGTTCTGGGATCGAGCCTCACATCGGGCTCCCTGCTCAGCGGCGGACAGCCTGCTTCTCCCTCTCGTCTGCCTGCCACTCTGCCTACTTGTGCTCTCTCTCTCTCTGACAAATAAATAAAATCTTTAAAGAAAAAAAAACCTCTGCTACAACAAGGTAACAGCAGAGCTACGATTAGCGACGAAAACATCTATCTTCTCGTAGAAGCTCTTCCTTCTGTATCAGGCTATTAAAAGTATCAGTAGCCAAATATCCCATTTCATTTCACAGGGGCCTTTATCCTGAGTCCCTCTGAAAAGTGCATTAACTTTTTCCAGCCACAGGGATGCCTGTGAATTCCTGGAGGCAATCACTTACTAAACTGCTTTAACAGCTACCTCACTAACTAAATCACACCCTGTGGCTGAAAGAGTTAATGCAGTTCTCGAAGTTCCTATGTATATCTCTGCTTGTTAGAGTAAAAAAATAGGACAAAGACGACTTCTCTATTAGAAAATGACATGTTTCCAGATGGCATGCTGGGACCTCGACTATTTTCTTTCCACTCTTGCAAGATGACGGCACAGGTCTCATGTTTTCCCCAGAGACCTCCATCACAGAGACCTCCGTCTGCTCCTAGGTCCCTGTGGACAACGCATCAAAGCCAAACAAACACAGGGAGATCGGAGCAGGGGACTGGACACCTCAGCACCTGGAGCAAGGCTAGTCTCTATCCCTAGCATCCCTGTGTTCTCTGTAGGCACCCACAAGCTCTGAGCCTCATCAGTCTATGACTTTTGCCTAGGGAGGAATCTTAGTGGTCATTTCAATTGGTTTAGGGGTTTCCAACCTGCTTCAGCATCAGAAGCACCCAGGGAACTTTAGAAAAAGACAGATTGATGAGCCCTACCCAGTCGTACTGAATCAGTACGTTTTGGAAACCTTCCTAAATGTCTCTGATGATCAGAGCCAGGTTTGGGAACCAATAATAATCCCA
This sequence comes from Lutra lutra, assembly GCF_902655055.1. NCBI lineage: Eukaryota > Metazoa > Chordata > Mammalia > Carnivora > Mustelidae > Lutra > Lutra lutra. The sequence continues at coordinate 142,718,211 of NC_062281.1, forward strand.
CACTCTCACTTTTCGGATGAAGTCAGCAATTTGTCCAAGCTCAAAGGGCAATTTATTCAACAGATATTTATTTTGCAATTACTCAGCTCCAGACACAGTGACTTAATAGCAGAGAAACCAAGCCTTGAGGTTCCTGTTAAAAATTTCTTTCTGGTCTCACAATCTCTGGCAAAAAACACTATATATTATATTGTTTCTGACATTACTTTTCCCTCTGTCGCTTCACTTGGAATAATTGTAATTTTCTGCTAAAACGAAAGGTCACAGTAGCCCTTGTCTTTCCTGACTCTGTTCTTTACCATTCCTCACGTCTGGTTATCTAAGAGGCTGTCAGATTCCCCTAGGCCACTGTAGATAGAGAAACCTCTAGTGGGCCTACCAGCTTTCCTCCGTGTTAACTACGATTCTTTGCAACAGCCAGTAATTGAGCTGAACCACTACCGTGTCTGGAACATTACAGTAAAGAAGAAAGCCATTATTCACAGACAGCACCAAGTTGACATTAATGGGTGTTTCCCTATACAGGCAAGAGCTGGAACCACTGATGGGTTTCCCTATTCTGAATTTCCTCTGTTAAAAGAGTACCAGTGCATTGCGGAAATAACCTGAAACACAGACTCAGAGAATCACCATGAACACTTAGCGAATTGACATTCCCAGGATGGCTAGAATACAGTGGGGAAACAGTGAGCTGGCATAAGGCAAAGAAACAAACAAACAAACAAAAAACAAATGCAAAATATGGTCACGTCAAAACTTTGTTAATGGCCTAATTTGAAGTGTTTTTCTTACTAGAGCTCAGCGCTTAATCCTGCAAAATTTCTAAATTCTTTTCCTTGAATCTTTGAAATTCTGTGTTTTAGCTTTTGAGATGTAGTCGGGGATTTACAAGAATGAGTCTTCTCTATTTGTGAAAATACTTACTAAATTATAATATCGTATCTAAAAATCTTGCTTCAGCTGTGCTCCCTGCCTGCAGATCCTGCTTTACTTCCTCCTGGGCCAGCAACCTGGAGCTCATTATCATGTAAGAGCATCAGTAAGTACCTTCTTTGGTAAATGGACTCCTGCCTGCCTTTCAACTTGTCCATCTAGACACCATCCTCTTAGATGGAAACAGCACAAGTTTCCCAGATCTTTGGAGTAAGGGATTCCCTCCTTCCCAGATGACACATTTTAACATTCAATGACTCTTAGTGCAAAAATGCTCTTTAATTTTAACTTTAAGCACTGAGGTTTTTCCCATTTTTTGCTCACTGAGATGGCTGCCATGCTCTGACAAAATTCTTTTATATTACTGGAAAAGGCTAAAAACATATTTTATGTTTAGGTTCAACAATCATGGTTCCTAAAGATATCGCTCCAGAAGAATATAGCTATTACTTAAATGCCCTTTAATGTGATTCTTTTATATGGTCTGATTTCCTAACAACCTTCTTTCCTAATTAAGGAAGTAACAGGGTGTTTAGGTCTGGGAATCCAGAGAGCAAAGCCTTACTTCTGGCTCAGAGGCATGGTAGTTAAGTAATCTTGATTAGGTTACTTTGCCCTTCTGGGCCTGTTTTCTCTCCCATAAATTGAGGAAATTGGACTACAAGGCCATTAAGGTCCCTTGCAGATTGCATAGTTTATAAAGAAGGCTTCATTCATGCTTCTCCAGGACTATTCCTCCAGGAATATTAACCCCACAAGATAGGATTAAGAGTTCCATGTCCCACATTTGTAGTTGGGAAGCAAGGTTGGTTGTTGGTTGGTTGGTTTGCTTTTCAGGATTATCCAACTGCAACCCTACAGTCCGTTACAGGGACTTCGTACCACCAGGTGTGTTTTAGCAAAAATGATCAATTCAGTCATATCAGAGTCAGAGAATATTGGAGCTGGAAGGGATCTGAGACGCCACAGATTCCAATTGCCTCATTGTACAGATGAGGCAACTGATGTATCTTTTGTTGATATGAGGGATTATTTTTCCTCCCTACATTTCCCAAGAATATTTAAAATTTTATTCTGTCTAGTCTGTTTGGTCAGAACTACCTTGTGCACGCATGCCCACACAAACACACACACACTCTTAAAGCTGAGTCTCTAGGATTGAGATTCTAACACCTTCCCCAACAACCTGTTTTTGATCATGTAATTTTGGGACTAACAAGAAGCCAAAAGATTGGTTTTCCTCAAGAGATGTGACAAGTGGCAAATGAAACATTCAAGAGAGCGTTGATGTTTGCCTATTCTTGAGACACACAGTGTGGACCCTGAGAGCTCATCCTTACTCTCTTATCAGCTTTCTCACGTAATAGCTTATGATGATAAGAGAGAGATCAGTCTGCTAAACTATTCTTGCCGTCCTTGGTGAGCGGCTGGTGAAAGCTGCTCCAAGTGCACAGAGCTGTGTCCGTGAAGTCATAGACGACAGAGTGCTCCTGCAGCCTTCCTCCAGCCCTGAGAGTCTCCCCCGAGATGACTTCTTCTTCTCCCCCCACCAGTCATTAACTTGGAAAATGTTAGACTTCCAGTTCATGAAAAGTCCCTGGGTGTTGCACAGAGCAGAGTACATCTAAAAGGGACAGTGGGAAGGGCGCCCGCGGGTGGCTCAGTCATTACGCGTCTGCCTTCGGCTCAGGTCATGATCTCAGGATCGTGGGATCGAGCCCTGCAACAGGCTCCCTGCTCAGCGGGAGGCCTGCTTCTCTCTCTCTCCCACTCCCCCTGCTTGTGTTCCCTCTCTCTCCGTGTCTCTCTTTGTCAAATAAATAAAATCTTTAAAAAATTTTAAAAAAAGGGGAGAGTGGAAGATGCTTGTGTTCAAAGGAACAAAGTCAGGGTGGGGGAGGTGGACTGATGGGAGAAGAAAAGGATTGGTCTGTGACACGTGCTGTTCAATTAGATTCTAGCTGCCTCTCAGAGCTAAGCTATATGAAAATTCTTCTCCTTTGTTCCCTGACAAAGGTGTTGTAACTGCCACTGGAGCAAACCAGGTGCGGAAGGCACCACAGAGAAAACAGTTGGAAAGGCACTTGTTAATCGTGCCCCGCCCACCTGCTGCCAGTTAATGTCAGGGGCTCTGCACTAGGCTGATCAAAGATTGATCGGCTGACAGCAGAAACAGCTTTGGAATTAGAGAAACGGGATTGATTTTTAAAAAATAAAACCAGAAGAGGTGTGTGTTGCCCTGAGGCCCCAAGGCACATGGTCATGGATTTAAAGATGTGTCTTGATGCCAAAAACAAAGGGAGGTGTGATATTCAGCTGTAAGAACGGGTTGGTTCCCTGCGTAGTGGAGTTCTGTGAACGGGCATAGTTCAGCGATATTTGAAAGTCAACAGAATCAGCATCGAAATGTTACCTATTTATTTTAAAGTACAGGTTTGCATATTCTGCAGGCCTTATTAAGGAAAAATACCATCCAAATAGCTTCACGATACAGTAGAATGGCTTTAAACACATGAGCTCAGACATCCCAAGTAATCAGACAAGATGCCTGACGGGGGTTGAGGATCTCCCATGCAAACCTGTTCTGACAGCGTCAGGTGTTAAATACCAGCAATGTGACAACACAGCACAACAGATAAAAAGCATCCGATTGGGAAGATAATGATGCAGCTTGCAGAAAGCCCAATCTTTCAGAGACAGAAGATTCTTCTCTTCCCATTGATCTTTAAGAAATAACTTAGCAAGGCAATAGTCAAATTACTTCCAAAGCTTGTTCCCATGGGCCAAATCATCACACTGTTATTCTCCAACCATATCTCTTACAAACCACCTAAGAGGAAATATTCTGCTCCAGGTCCAGTTATTGGAAGAATGTAAATACCATGTCAGAAGAGCCAATAGTCTGGTCCCTCAGGTTTGGATGACTGGACCCCCAACCCCAGCCCCTTCAGCGGTCTTGGCCAAGATGGAAGTGGGTAAGTGGATAAGAGGTGACCTGAGGTACATAGAAATACAATCAGCCTATAATAATCTTTTGTCTCTGGTGGCATTCTTTTTTCTTGAAAACATCTTTCTGCCTTTTTTTTTTTTTTAACCTTAAATGTTGTCCTTAGTTCTTATTCGAAATGGCTTTTTCTGTGACTTAACCCCATTCCAAACTCACAAAGGGTTGTTGCTGAAGAGATTCATATGGAAAAATCTCAATTATGGAACAGGTTTCCCAGTTAATATCTTACCTAAGAAGGTATTTGAAATATATTCAGAAACCTGGTTCCCTGATCGGCTCATCTCTGAGAGGTGTGTCAGCTCCCGGTTCAGCATTCTTTTGAACTGTGTATGAAGAAGAAAAATATATTATTCAGCTAAAAATTAGCAAATGATCACTTAAGATGTTTTCAACTTTACTGAGAACCAAGAGATTGGAGGAGCAGATACCATTAAATAAATGATACTGCGTCTACAAAACACCCCCTTAATGTGAAATCATTCCAATATCATCCTAGGGAGAAAAGAGGTTTTCTTAAGATTTCTTAGAATTAACATTTGATTTCTTCTGAAGATGCGAACATAGGAAAAGGAATTTCAATAGAGGTCAAGACCATTTCACTTGAAAAATGTAACAACTTTTAAAACCCATTTATTAGAAATCAACTCGAAAATATTACTGAGAGATTATATGTGAAAAGTTGAAGAGAACACTAAAGGGGAAAAGAAGCATCCTTTAAAAATCAAGTTGCAGAAAAAGAATCGGGTTAAAATACAACACAGTCTGCTCAAATACGATGCAATATAACATCCCCTTATTATACAATAAGCAGCCTCCGCGGGCTTAGGGACAACACAATTAAATCGTTACAGATGTTTTCTACTTCACAGAAAGCATACAGATGTAAATGTTTCACATTCTATCAAAGACACATAACAGAATCAAACGAACCCACCTTGATGTAACCCCAAGATACAGATAACAAATAGTTTGCCTCAGGCATTTTGGAATGCTCTCCTTGCCACAATCCACAAATCCCTTTGAAAGAATTCACTGTTCTGAGAGAACAACCCCGAAAGGACCGGGAAAGCCGGGAAAGCCGAGCAGATTCAATGGTAAATCATCAAACTTATAAAAGACAAAGTCTCCAAAATTTAGGGCATTTCCTAATCCAAACAAAGCCCATCTTCGCACTCCATTCTTAAAAGAAGCCTATGCTCCCTGCTTCTTCCCTGGCAGAGAGAGTCATGCAATCAGGAACTGCACGAAGGAACGAGTCTGTCTAAATGTATTCAGCTGGCTGGTTTGCAGCACTTATGAATTATGAATAGTCCTGGTGGCCGAAGGGGTTTCCACTCTAGATTAGTCCTGCTCAGCTGAACTCTGCAAGGAAGGAGCGATTCTTCTTTCCTGAGGGGTTGCCAGACTGGGAAACACAGCCATCTTTTAAAAAGGAGAAGATTAAAATGGAGGAAGCCCCATGAATATTTAAGTAAATCTGAAGTCAGTACCCTCCCCCATTTCGACTAGGTGTTCTTAACCCTCTCTCCACTGCACAGACCGTCCTCCACACAGTCACGCTAATGGTTTCAGAGTGATGGTGCTTTTGAGTCATTTACTTTCTCAACATTTAAAAAAAAACTGAGACCAGGTAAAAACTGTGCCTGTCTTCATACTAGGCTTTCAGAATACAAAGATTTTTTTTTTTTTTTTAAGCTAGCTTTTGGGAGGGATTTTTGCACACGGATGATGTGTGACAGTGCCTTCAGCCACCCTTTACAATGAAACAAGTGGGAACAGAATGAACTTATCTCATTTAAAAACTACTTCATTTGTGGGGTGCCTGGGTGGCTCAGTCGTTAAGCATCTGCCTTGGGCTTGGGTCATGATCCCAGGGTCCTGGGATCAAGCCCTGTATAGGGCTCCCTGCTCTGGGGGAAGCCTGCTTCTCCCTCTCCCACTCCCCCTGCTCTCGCTGTCTCTCTGTCAAATAAATAAATAAAATCTTTTTTTTTTTTTTAAAAAGCACTTCATTTGCAGAATGCAGTCTTCTCCATTCCATCAGCTCATTATATGCATACTAGATTGCATTCGACCAACGAATCAAACACCTTAGACCTTTACATCTAGGATCCAGGACATGTTAGGAAATGTAAGCTACCATTTGCTGCATGAAGGGTGAATTACTTGGGTTATGAAGGACTACACTTTTGGTATTTGAGTATTAAACATCTTTTAATTCATGTTAGAAATATTAGGAGTTACACTAAATTTTATTTCATTTTAGCAATCTAGGGCAAGTTGAGAAAGTCATTCCCTCCTGTAGACTCGAGCTCTCTCTCCCTCCCTCCTGCCCTCCTCCCTCCCCCCACCCCCTTTCCTTGTCAGCCTTAGACAGCACAGGCTGGAGGAAAGGCAAAGAGGAGAGTCCCACTGCAATGAGCTTCCCAAGCCCATCCCACTCCCCTCCTTCCCCCTCCTCTCCGTTACCCCCACCCTTGGGACTCTCAGAAGTTCAAGTACAGCATGTTAAAGCGAGAGCAAAGCACCATGGCAACAGCCCCCACACGCAATTGGCTCTCTTTCCTGTGAGGCTTTCTCCTTTCAAATGAGCATCCTGCACCAACAATGACTTCACTTCAAGCATCCAAGCCCCCGTCATGCCACTGCCTGTGCCCGGGAGACCAGGGCCTTTCTAGTTGAAGGCAACGCAATTTAGCATTGTTGCCTGCTGGCTCACTGCACTATGCATTGTTCTCCGAGAGGTTCTGGGGGAACCCTGCTTGCGTATGTGTGTTTTCCCGTGATACAATATGTAGTTAGCAGTCGCCAGGGATGTCCGGATCAATTGTCTCGGCTGGTGTGTTTTACTGATGGAACCTTTATGCAGCTTTGAACTCCAGGTGAATCGTGTAAGTTACAAATTATTTATTTTTCAAGACAAACCTGCTTGGTCATAGTGGCCTCTCATTTTTACTTCTCAAAAGTCAGGCCCCTATGCTAAAGACTTAGAAGCCGGAAAAGACAGGTTTGTATGCTCTGACTGATCAGCTAAATTTTGGAAAAGAGGGAAACTATACTTGGATCGCTGCTAAAATGTCTTGGAAAAAAGCAGAGACAGATAATTTCTTAAATTATGTCTCTGCATAAGACTTAACCGCAGGTAACATTCAAACACTCCATCCTCATTTTGGTTCCTTCGGTTGCTAAAATATTTAGGAAGATTTTGGAGTCAATGAAGTTAGTACTAGTTCTAATAAAACCATTTTATCATGTATTTGATAAATACTTTTTGAACATCTAAAATATGCCAGGGAAAGCATTAAAGATAGAGAAGTGAAAAACAAACAAAAAAAAAAAAAACCCAAGAAAACAAATAAAAACAAAAAACAAAACTAAACTAAAAACACCCTTTTAGTCAGCTTTCACCCTTGTAGGAATACTCAGATACATAGGGCATGTTCTTGTTCCCAACAGTTAACCATCTGGAGAGAGTGGGGCCAGTTCTTTACTAGCTCTGAGTATAGAAGCAGGGAGAAATTCAATAATAAAAGGCAAGGAAGGGAAAGACTTTTCTCCTTCCTTTCTTTCTATGACCTCCCATGGCCACAAAAACCCTTGGGATACGCTGTTATTCAGTCCCAACACGGGAGCCAGGGAAATGACTCTCAGCTACAGGACTGAGAAGGAGCCAAACTCCTCACTTTTCCTTCATTGATTATAGAAGGAGTAAACTATGTAACTAATGACAGATGAATACTACCTCCTCCTTCCTTCTCACAGCTAAGTTGCTCTCCCATAAGTCTTTTGCTACGGGCATGCAATGCCACCAAAAAGTCAAGTCATCCTAAGGTAACCCTAAAGCACATAACGTGATGAAATACACCTATGGAGGTCACTCAGGGTCAGAAACTGACCCAATCCTAAAAGATGCTTAGCAACAACCGTTGGTTTCCCTCTTCCATGAGGGAGGGCCCGACCACACTGGCTAAGGCCATCAAGGCTCTCATCAAAAAGGATTCATGAAGGGCCCACTTGTGTTGGGCTCTGTATAAACCACGGAAGGTAGCAGACATGAACATGGTTTTCCATTCTAGCAAACGTTAGAGGACAATCAGGATGGTTAGCGCTGACCATGCGATGTAACAGACCAAGGGGTGGAACAGACGGGAACTGTGTTTGAGGTTAAGGCTGAGGAGACAGTTGGATAATCTGGCTTGGCTTAGTTGGGTTTTCAGGGTCAGACCCCCATATGAGAGTGTTTCTCTTGAGCCAGAGATAGCCACAACGCAGTAGACAAATCCTGACTGTCACTGACAGCTCTGACCAACAGTCCTGTGAAGTCACTTCACCTCTCATATTGAAATGAAAATGATGCATGGTTTTTGTTTCTAGGCCTTCCAACCTGAACCTGTTATGATTCTAGGACAAGTTCCATTGCGTCTCCTACAGACTGGACACGACACTAACAAGCGACGATATTTCCCAAAAAGCAAGCTCTCTCAAACTACTGAGAAAAATAACCCAAATTGGAAACACTTCAGTGGGCAAGAATAAGTCCCCAACGATGGGGGGGGAAAGCATTTCTTCATGCCCTTCAGAGTTTGATATTCTAAGACTCTTGCAGTATCCCTGGTCTACTTATCAGGTTGGGTGTCCAGTCTGGATAGGAAGGTAGAAAAGTTCCTGAGCGAAACTGTGTCCCAAGCACTTACAGGGTTGAAAGGGAATGGACATTATTTATTTATCAAATGTGGCAGAGAAATCCACAAACAGGAGCACACTATTTCAAAGATAAATGTGTCTTTACTACCTAATGTACACAGATCCGATTTTTCTGTTAAGAATCTGCCTTCACAAGAAAACCCTGTTAGAGCCCACCTAGAAATAATGTCCCCAGAGGAAATGGCCAAAGCCCCTTTTGAGCACAGACGAGCAAAGTTTGTGAATGGACCCTTAGTAACACAAATTCCTCCAATGCTTCCTTAAGCTTACGCCCGCCACTGGATTCGCGAACACGTTAGAAATGTCGTTCTTTTTTGAAAATGGAAAAAGATATCATTCTCTATAAATGCTTTAATCTTGCTTGCCTCGAATATATCTGCTCTATCAAATCACACAGGAACGTTTTTGGATAGGCTACCTTTAATAGTGGGAAGTCATTTAAATATATAGTAGCAAATCTGAAATTCAATTATACTTGATATGAACGTTTTGTTTTATGGCTTCAATTTTTCTTTACCTTCAATGCTACATACAGAGATTATTTTCTTCCTAGCCAGTTTTTGTGTGTGTGTGTGAAATGATGAAACACTCTATCATTTTTCTAGATTTCTCATGAGAGGACCGGTTTGAGCTTTGTGCAAAGATCCACAAGCAACGTAGGAGCTCTCTTGGTAAGGAGGTCTTAGCTACACTAACTGCACAGGAGGCGAGGAGAAGAAGGATCTCAGAGATTCGTCCCAGTTCTAAAACTTGGGGGTTTTACGTTTCTAAGAATAAAACAATTCAGAAGAGTAATCATACGAGGGGCTAGTATCAAGCACATAGAAGAGCTACTTTTAAGACTCATTTCGGCTTGTGAGGGGGTGACCTGGATGTCACCAAGGAAAGAATCTTTAGTGACCCACTCTATCTTCAGCAGATCAAAGACTAGACAAACAGGCACCTTCCTCTCATTGGTAACCTCACACTGAAGTCAGTAGGTAAAAACTGTGTGGAGAAAAAAAAAGAAAGGAAAAAAAAAAAAAAAAAAGAGCCAACGAGAGGAAGACCGCTCCAGCAGTTACCCCTGTGGGTGGCCGTCTACGCAGGAGCCCATCTGTGAGACAGGCGCCTTATTGTGTGGGATCTTCCTGTTTTTGCAGTATGAAACCACTGCCCAAGTCATTAAAGTCACAATGACTTTATTAGGGACTGCATTTTGACTCATATTTTACACTTTGTTAGTCACAACTTAATCAGAATTCCTGGGCATCGGGAAAGCAAAGGGCTGAAAATTCCTCCCCAGAATGCTAGCGGTGGTAGCGGGAGTCACAACAGCTCAGGGCAACCCACACGTCAGGAGGGCTCATCTCTGTCTCAGTTCTGGCACAAACTCCCTGTGTGATCTTGGGTTAAAACAAACTGACTTCTGGGGGCTCGGGTTGTTTTTAGCGATGGGCATGGCTTCTTTCGTTATAAAATGGCTAATTTCAAAGGTTCTTTCTGATTCCGAAGCACTGCTTCTTCATACCCTTATTTTCCCATGGAAAGAAGATGCAAAGAAGTGAAGAACTCTAATTGCTAAGTACCTACCCTTCGCAAAATCTGATGTAAACAAAAAAAACAGGGGTTTACTGTACTTTCTCTAGAACCCTTTATCAAACTCACGATTTCCACAATTCTTAACATTTCAGATCATCTGGCAGTGAGCGTCCCGTCTCTTGTCTCCTTTTGCTCTTTCCCTATCTATCTATCATCTGTTTGAAACTCCATGTCAATGTTTAGCATATTTGAGAGGGAAATTAAGTTTAATTGAGTGAGTTGGTAATAGGATTCCGGACAGAAGAACATGCCACTCGTTGTCCACTAACATCTCTCCACTAGAAACCATAGTCCCATGATAGGCCATCCCAGAAAACAAGCCCTGGTGTGTGAGGATCTGGAGCACACCGCTGGAACACGAGGGAATAAAGTTAGGTCATTCTAACTGTCCACGTGCCACATCAGAACGAAATTCATCTAAGCACTCCAGAATTGAGTGATTCTCTTCTTAACTGTCCAGTGATGTAGTAATCCACAACAAATAAAGATTGAAAAAGAAGCACAAACATCTCTGGCATATTCTGCAACAAAACACTGGCATTTATGATGAAGCTAAAATTGAATAAACTCCATTTGCTGCTTAAAGGACAAGATCTGCTCGGGTGGACATTTTATTTTATTTTATTTTATTTAAGAATTTATTTATTATTTGACAGACAGAGATCACAAGTAGGCCGAGAGGCAGACAGAGAGAGAGGGGGAAGCAGGCTCCCTGCTGAGCAGAGATCCCTATGTGGGGCTTGATCCCAGGACCCTGGGATCATGACCTGAGCCGAAGGCAGAGGCTTTAACCCACTGAGCCACCCAGGTGCCCCTCGGGTGACATTTTAAAAGTCAAAAGAGGGACAGACCTATTAGTGTTTTCATACACAGAACTGAAAAACAAAAAGCAAGGCAAAACAAAACAAAACACCCTCAAAAGAATTTAAATACAACACTCTACAACTTGACAGTAGGTCTTAAACAGCCCTCAAAATTAGTAGGTGTTTCTTCCTATCTATTTATCTATCCTCTTTGCTGCTGTACATTTTTCTTGGAATTTCTGAAACTTTTCAAGAGGAGATATGGCACAGAGTATTGGGACACTCAGAAAGGGACCTCTCCTATACCCAAACTAATTCTCTTAAGAATGTTTAGAGAAACTTCTCATGACTTAACATTCCCTTAATTCCAAAAGTTGTTGCAGTGACATAATTAGACAAAAGACACTATATTTATACCCAAAGATGTGTTGAAATTTTAGGTAAACAATAATTTTTTGTTAGTATTAAGTGTGTTCTAGATAGTTCATGTCCCAAATATCCCATAAAGAGACTTGATTTAAAAATCATATACTCATATCGTGTTAGGTTTAGAGGTATTGTGTATTTTAAAATAATTGAAAATGTTCAAACTTGTTCTTTTTGACAGAGGTCTTTCCTTCTGGTGAGAAACACAACACCATTGTCTCTGTTACTAGAGCTTCACAATTTCATTTTATGTAGTTGAGCCATTTCTTTTATCTGGCTGTTAATAGAAATAGCATTCCCCCCCCTAAAAAAAGAGAGATGAGTTGGCAAATCTGGGATGCTGGCCTGACAAAGACAGCAAAGGCCTTTCTACAGCAGATATCATAAATCATTGCAGCCAGTGAGAAAAAGCAAGGAATCAAGGTACGCTATTTAGTTACCCTTTTGTTTCTGCATTTAAGCCATCTATCCTTTTTCTGTGCATAATGGCTAATATTTAACCTCAAGCTTCTAAAGCCAGTTCTAAGGCCATGGGTGTTAATGTGATTCCAAAGCAGATGACTAAGGTTTCTGTCGAACTATTTCACGACCAGAAGTCCTACAACTTACTATATTTTTTTTAGAATTTTTTATTTTTTTATTAAAATATATTATTAGCCCCAGGGGTACAGGTCTGTGAATCGCCAACTTACTATATTTTTAAAATTAGAAATCTTACCATGGACTAGACCCATACCCATCCAGTATAGCGTCCTCTACTGACCAGCAGAAAACAAGATCTATGCCTCAAGACCTTCAAATCTGACTTGAAAGTCATTGATGCAGAACAGAAAAATCATCCCCCAAACATGTGCTTTCTTTTCATAACCCCATAACTATTGGTCATGACTCTCTTTACGAACTGATTCCAATTTATTCTATAACATCTCCTGGGTTGTTTAAAATTCTGCACTAAGTATTACCTTATTAGAATTCTCAATATTTTTGCAGCCACAAATACCTACCATAGCTTATTTTTGAGAACACTATTCTGCCCCTTTAAATACATCATGTGACATGTATTGTGTTAATATTAATTATATTGATTTCTACTAACTATGTTATGTTTACATCCCCTTTGAGATAAGAGACAATGTGATGCTCCAAAGCCTACTATGGGAATCATTACTTCTGTTTTCACAGTTTCCCAGCACTGGAAATTTATAAGATCAACTCTAGGGACCATCTAATGAATAAAGGAAACCTATGGGCTACGTAGACTTAGCATTTTATTCCCTGAAAACATGTAAGTGATCTGCTCTGGCATTTTGGTAATCCCTACACTAGACTATGCACTTGCAAATTGAGAAGAATCTGCCACGTGGTGGAGGCTAGAACGTATTTTTAAACTATAAGGATGAAAACAATGGTCTCATCTAATTTTATTCTATAAAAATTGTATTGTGCATTTCATTTTCTTTTTTTAAAGATTTTATTTATTTTTTGAGAGAGAGATAGAGCATGAGCATGAGCAGAGGGAGGAAGACAGAGGGAGAAGCAGACTACCCCACTGAGCAGAGAACCCAATTCAGGACTCGATCCCAGCACCCTGGGATCATGACCTGAGCCGAAGGCAAACGTTTAACTGACTGAGCCACCCGGGTGCTCTGCATTTCACTTTCTTATTAGCTACCATAATTTAAAAATAGATGGATGAATGCTCTCCACAACACTGAACCCCAAGATGTATAGTTTATTGGTTCATGGAAGGCTTATAAAGGTAGTTTCAGAGCTGGAAGTATAGGTCACACATGAAGTAGAGGGGGTTCTGGTCATAGCTGGCCTTCCCAGACAGATCTAACAGCTTAAAGGGGACTCTAACAGCAAACTCAACATCATACTAACATGCCATCGGGTCAGGTGAGCATCCAGCTGAGTCTGCCAATAAAATTCGAGTCTGAAAAACTTGGCAAGTCATTGAGTCTCTCAGAGACTAAGTTTTTCCAACTTTAAAACTTTAAAATGGGTTAGAAATAATATATGTATGACTGGCAAAGTGTAGCACTTGTCCTTTATCTCACAGGATTTATACTTGAAGCTGATGCTTTCTCAGTTTTGTCTCTGAATTTAATTTGATTTAATTTAAGAGGTGGGGAGGAGAAGAGGGAGAGAGAATCAATCTCAGGCAGGTTCCACGCTCAGTGTGGAGTCGTTACAGGGCTCGATCTCATGACCCTGAGATTATGACCTTGAGATTATGACCCTGAGATTATGACCTGAGCTGAAATCAAGGGTCAGATGCTCAACCAACTGAGCCACCCAGGAGCCCCAGTTTTGTCTCTGAATTTTGAAAGGATTTGAGCTTATCGTAGGGTCTTCGTGTGGGTTTGCTTTGGGGTGGAGCTTTCAGCTGGCTCTTTGACATCCAAACTCATCTTGTTGACACTAGCTGGTAGAATTCTAACTACAGAATTCCCACTATATGCTACCGTAGGTGTGACGCAACACTATGTCATTTTGATTACATGACACACGAGTTACTCATAGAAGTTCTGGCTCTCTGGTTGACATTCAGATTATTCACCAGTCTAAGGAGTGTAAACCAGAATGGGCAGAAACGTAAATGAAGCCCATCCAATGAAACCATAACTCAAAACAGCCTGGGGTTAGAACTGTATCATAAAAAAAAAAAAAAAAAAAAAAGCCTATTCTGAGACATCTCGCTGTTGCTAACTCTATCCATTTATGATTCCATGACTTAGCCAAATTCCTCAAATTAAGAGACTTTAGAACTCTTTGTGTATGAACCAAAGCCATGAATGGCCACCAGTTGCCTGAAATAAGGATAAGTGCACCGAATATTCATCTTGCTTAGACTGCCACGGTTGAGGTCAGTCCAGTAACACATCTGAATTAATTGAATATGTGCCTGGGAGAGCAGTGAGAGGAGTATCAGCAACATGTCAGGAACAAAAAATACAGCCAGACAATGACAGAATGACTAAACGGCTACACTCCAGACACAACAGATATGTAGAGTGGCTGGGTTTCAGACACAACACGTGTTCATAAACATGTTCCCAGATGAGTGTGCATTGCCAGGCTCCAAAGGGCCCAGATCCTTGGTCATAGGATGCAGACTTTCCAAGAGAAAGGTTAACCAAATGCTCCAATGCTGAACCAAACAACAGCCCCACTGTGCTTCACATTTCTATTCACAAGAAAAGAGCATTTGATCCTGATGATTTGTTCTCTATTACCGGACCCTGAATTTGGGAGAAGGTTCAGAAGCAAGCTTCTGCACTTTCTGAGGGTAGTTTGAAGAGTCATTGTACCCCAGATGGGAGTTTCTTATTCAACTGAACAATGAGAAAAATGAATTGGGTGTGGCAAGCACCTGTACAGGGCACCGTGTAGTACAACAGGAAACAGGATTCCAGGGTTCTAATGGATTTGCTGTTAACAACGTCGTTGGTTCTGGACAAATTAGATTCCATTTCTGAGCCTCATGCAAGGGATATTTATCTGAATGTCTACCACGTGTCTAGAGTTATTTTAAATTCTGGGACTACTCTAGCAAACGAGTTCATGTTCCCAAAAACCTCATAGTCTAAACGAAGGAGATGAGTAAAAACCAAGTTCCACGACAGCAAAATCAAGATCATAAATTTGTGACTGCCAACTGTAAAACCCACAAGGTACTGGGTTAGGATAATTAGAGAAGTTCTCTCCAAAGAGATAACATCGGAACTGAGGCCTGAAAAATAAGAAGGGACCTGGACTGAGCTCTAGTTTTCGAAGTCTATGATTACGTGTTTTGTTACAATTTGTATAAGAATATAACAAATTAACTTGTGGATTTCCCTTTAATTTTTATTTTTAAATCATTTGACTTTGGAGCAAAAAAGAACAAGATTTCATTCTAGGGCATCAGCAGTGAGTAGCTGAAAGGCTTGGACAAATCAGTGATGTCTCTTGCATCCTGTTTCACACGGAAAAGGGGGATATAGTAATACTTTCCTCCTCGTGAGCATCAGAATGAGATCACACAGGGAGAGCTCTGTGTAAGCAGGAAAGCCCTCTTCAGGTATGTTTCCTTACCTTGCTACCTTGGATCTGACAACACAAAAATAACAAACAGCAACACATTTAGAGAAAGTGGCCCTTTATTTAATACTCTATCCCAGGACCATAGGGAACTTTGAGAGCAAATAAGCTTTAAAGTGAAGAAAGGGGCCTTAAAAATCCCCACATCGCTCCACAACTAATATTCCCTTGGGCAGAATCAGAGTTCTCTGGGAAATAGAGTCCTGGATCACAGGGCTAGATTTGAAAAGCAGAGCTCAAGACAGAAAATCTTTCCTGAGTTCTTCCTCACTAATATTTGCTCCTCTTTTCTTACTTTATGAAAAAGGGCTCATATTTTACTTGTTTTAACCCAACATATTCTCTTGCTTTAAAGAAAGACCATTCCTGTCCAGAGATTCATGTTTTTATTTATTTTTAGCAAAACTCTCTTATTTTAGGACTTACTAAGGGCTCTTAAGGTTGTTTCTTGAAAAGCAACGTATGGCTTTTCTTAGTTTGAAAACTGTTCTATGCCCCATCTACAATGCGACATTAGACAATGACCTTATCCTGTGAACATAAAGAAGGAGAGTATTAACAAAAGAGTATTTTTAATTAGTGTAATCAACATTAGATAAATTTTTTGAGATTAAATTATACTGATTTAAAAATATTTTAAAAATCATACTGGTAAATCCTGATGAGATATTATCAGGGAACCTTCTGTGCAATGGGTAAGAAAGATGCAAATAAATTTTGTGCAACTAGATCCTGAGTGTGTTAAAATACAGCAGGGAAAAATTCAGTGACCGCTCACCCTGTAACCAACATAAATGAGTTACTGGACTTGGTCAAGTAAATGCAGATATATTTAAATCATTCTGAATCGGTTACAGAATGGAACTGGCAATAGCAATCAAACAGATAAGGGGCTGAGGCAGGGAGAACACTGTACCCTCTCAGCTGGGTAGATGGGTAGCATCCAGCTGGCTACAGATTTGTCTGAGCTATGAGCAAGACATCTAGAGCAGGTGTTGGGAGACCTTTCATTAGTGATCTGTCAGAGTCCCTAGCTTCTCACAGTCAAATGGGTGTGCAAGAGCATACCAAAAATTCATATGACCACTGGATAGTATAAGCATGTTCCATGAAATTTTGAAAATACTAAAAAATATTTCCATCTTTAAATATCATGCTGTGCCCAGAAGCGAGGTCATTACCTGACCTAGAATCCATCCAAAGCCCTCAGGTCAACACATTTCTTAAATCACCCAATCAAGAAGAATTTCAGAGAAATTTTTTGAATAAGATAAAGCCCAAATCAACCACCACCAACCGACAAAATCCTTCATCTGTTTTTCGCTTTTCTCCTAACCATTACACAGAAATAGAGCTATGACTCTTTGAGACTTTTTAGTCCTACCACTGAGTTTACACGGAGTCTCAAAAAAGTCAAGACACCATTGCAGGCCTGAAGAGCTTCCAATCTGGAATAGACTTACATAAAACCTCAGAGAACTAAAATACTAGTTACGATACTAACCAGTAACCTAGGTAAGAGGATGGTTTATGGAAATCTGATCAAAGTCAGAGTACCTAAGTCAAGGTTTCAAAAAAAGAAAGCCAAGAAACCTGGCACTAGAAGTAGGTTCATAGTATGGGCTCGATGGTGCATTTGAGTCAAAGGGAAGTCTTTAAGGCAATGGAATGCTAAGAGAGAAGTAAAGGTCTATATTTCTTCATTCTCAAGTTATCATAAAACTCTTACTTATATTCTTAAGCCAGGTTTTCTTTCTTTCTTTCTTTCTTTTAAGCCAGGTTTTCAATAGATTTTCTGACATCAAGGGAAGAGAAGAAGTTGGAAGTCCATGGTTTGGCCAGTAGGAGCTACTAAAACTTAGTATCATTTCGATTATGTGAAGATAAAAATGTTAATCCCGGCTGCCTTTGCAAAATGAGATTTTCTTTTCTGATAGCATGCATACATAGTATATTTTGATGATATTTAATTTTGATGATATTTAATTTATTTTGATGATTTTAATTCAGAAATTAAAACAGCAAAATGTGAAAAAACAAAACAAGAAAACAAAAACAGCAATGCCAAAGGCATTTAAAGTAACTCATTCCAACTATTTCCTTCCAGATTTTGAGTTTTCAGGAATACTAAATTAGTTCTCTTTACTTGAAGTCATTAGGACGTGGATAGCTTTTACTCAAGAAAGGTAATGAGGACAATGAGAAGGTTAAAATCAATGCAACTGATAGTGGGACCATCCCATGTCTTTAAGTGTAATCAGCCTTTTGCTGAAGAAGAACAGCAAAGTGGATTTGTAATCAGACCAATATTTCACTACCTTAATCTTCCCCTAATTAACCTTGTGACTCTGCAGAAGTCATTTCATAATGAAATTATATTTCATTTAGATTGTGTTTTATATTTTACAACGATCTTCAGAGTACATTAGATATTCAATCCTCAGTTTCTATCATCCTCATCTATAAAACACAAGGGCTTCAAATCAAGGATATCTAAGGTTCCCTATTGGGTTTAAAGTTCTAGGATTTTGTTTAAGGCAGCCATGTGAGACTATAACTGGAAAAAATATATTTTAATCTTTTTCTGGCTTGATTTATCACCTTTCACCATCCGTACTAACCAAAGACATTACATAGTCGCCAAATGACCATTTCACTTTGCCCTGTCTGATCAGCTTTAGCTCATAGCCTATATGGTTGAGTTGGAAAGGTATTTTTATTTAATAACAACTTCTCTTTTTACTGTTTTCTTTTCCAAAGTACGTAATTAAAATTTACCTTTTCAGATAGCAAATGACAAAAACTCTTGTCGTATATCTACACCTTCTTAAATTGTTTTAATCATTTTTATGACTGATATCTGTACTCAAATTTCAGTTGTATAATTGCTGAAGGTTATAACATCGTACACTATGCTGGAACAGTAAAAGGAACTTGGCCATTTAAAGTTTTTAAGAACATTTTTAAGACTGCCATACTTTGAACAGCTAAAAAATATAAGTGAAACTGAGCTGCGAAGATGAAACTTATTTTCAATAAATTCACTGAACTTCAATTTCTGAAGGCTTTAGGTTTCAAAGGTGGTACATTTCTAAACTGCAAGTAATTATCAGAAAGAAACACGGGACTGATGAGCAGAAATCCATGATTTATAGCCTTTAAAAGACTGCTCCATAAAAAGAAAAAGACCATCAGGAACTTCTTAAAGAGAAGAAGATTATCAGGCACTTCCCAAAACAGAAACAAAAGAAACAGAAGTTTTACTGTCTTCTTCATTTCTAAATAACTTAACAGCCCTTTCTTTGTGGAAACACTTGGCTACTTTAAAGTAAATCAAACAAAGGAAGTTACAGTAAAATATCCAGGAGACTAAACAGTTTGGCACCAGTGGAGGGAAACATCACGTACAATTGGGCAAGACAGAGAGGGCTGGCAGGGCGCTGAAAAATGCTAAAGTGGAGGATGTGCTGCGACGCACATCCACAGTTGGCACAGAGCCTTCCAGAGTGTGAAATCTATTGACTGTGGCACAAGTCTGCCCTCGCGGCTTCGGTTTGGTGAGTCCTGGCTTCCAGAAAGCTGATGTCTCTCCACTTGCTGAGCACACTTTAACGCAGAAGGCAAACTGTGGGAAGATCAGCCCAAGACTAGGGTCCATCCTTGGCTCTTCTTTCATAGATAACAATGGCACCAATTTGGGAAGCCTTTTTAGATGAGGATGCATTCGAAAGGAAAAATTAAAGACAAGAAAGAAGTAGGAAAAAAATGTGAAACAGACGTTTATTCCATTAAACCACTGTAATTCCATTTTTTACAACTAGCGTTCTGGATTTATATTTGATACTCCAAACATAGTTGTCTGATTTTTTTCCCCCCAATAGGGACAGAAAGGCTCCCCTTAAAATGACTTATTTATCAGATTTTGATAATATAATCTTGTCTTACCAGCTAGCCAGGGTTGCAATAGTCAAAGGTAATGTGCCCTGACTTCACTTCTATTTCATTTGTAGAGGTTTGATCAGTTTTTTTGCTAGTTTTCAAGTGAACTAGCAAAAAGATGGGGGGTGTGGTGAATGGATTAGACCTCAATGAAGGAAATGGTTCTGTAAATATCAATGAAGAAGTGTTTAAATTAACCAAAGGAGATTGAAAATCAAAGTTACTAAAAAGCACTAAACTTTCAAAATCTTTGATTTGTTAAGTTTTCAAAGAGCAGAACTTAGAACACTGGATTACACAAGAGCCCTGCGCTGGGCTCCGTGCTTGGCTGGAAGCCTGCTTCTCCCTCTCCTGCTCCCCTTGCTTGTGTTCCCTCTCTCTCTGTGTGTCTCTCTCTGTCAAATAAATAAATAAAATCTTTACACTCTCAATAATACAACTTATTTTGTCATAGAAAGTAACTGAAATAATGCCAGATAAACAAACAGCTTAATCTTCTCTTTCTTCTTTGTTGGAAGACAAAATGTAATGCAGACAGTCTATATCTTAACTCTAGGAAACCTCCCTGTATTAATTATTGCTACTGAAGCCCTGCTCCTCTGTTTCATGGTCTTGGGTGACATAGAAAGGATGTAATATATGATGAAATTGCCCCAACCTTTTGGATGATAATTTTCAAAAAAAGAATAGCCTCTCCCCATTTTTTTAAAATGTTGGGGAGGGGGTGTAAAAAGGGGATTTGGGGGGTTGGTTGTCTTTTAAACAAAACTTCATTGTTTTCTCTTAGGCCCTGTTAGAGAATTGGGGAGAACACATAGATCCTGAATTTAGCAAACCTGTCCACAAGAGGCAGCAGATTCGTTTAACGCTGTTATTTACCTTTTGATGAGTGTTTTACAGACATCTTCTGTAACTATGGTTATTCTCCTCCCTCTTATCTGTTAACAGACACTGCTTCCCAGCCAGGGAGACTGAGTTTAAGGTTATTAATGGCTGGTGTGGAGGCCCAGAATACGGTCATTGCAGACCAGGATTCTGAACCAGACTTAAACAAGCAGTGATGGCCAGAGTTCGAAGAATAAGACCTCCCAGAAATGACAAAATTTCCTTGTAAGCATTACTAAATACCTTTCTGTTTCGATATTTATCTGTCCCACCGGGATCAGTGACGGTGAGTCAGGTGGCCCTGGGTGTGAATCCCGCTCTCTTCTTCACCTTAGGCAATGTAATTCAACTCTTTAAACCTCACTTTACTATAAAATGGAGAAAAGAATAAATAGTATGGATTTCCGAGGGTTGCTGAGAGTATTACTGACAATGTAGGTAAAGGGGCTCAGCACCACGTCTGCACAGATAGCAGAAAGCTGTGAAATTAGTTGGGCTGTCGACACTTATTGTCCCAACCATAAATGCAAGAGTTGCAAGACCCCATGGAAACAGTTTTCTCCAACTATTTCCTTTTGTAGATAAAGAAAGGCAAAGATTACAAATGAATTAACTGTTTACAATAATATTCCTAAATAGAGGCAAAGCTAGACTTCAAGCTCATGGCTTCAACCTAGGCTCCTTTCCCTTTGATGCCTCCAGTTCTATATAAATCTGAGAGAAAAGAGAGAAAACTTGGATCGAAAATGTTCAAGTGTCCCAGCTGGCTGTCAGAACTGATTTTCCTTCTATTCTTCCCTCGAATCCAGGTCACCTCTAACAGGTGCAGGGCCACATAAATAAGTCTGAATAAAGACAGAAATCGAGCTACCTCCAATGCTCCTCCTACCTCAACAGACATCCCCTTCCTAGCAGCTGGGAAGGTCAACATGAAGTATACATTCTTAAATTTCTTGGTTATGGCAGTGCCGGGGGACCTAGCTCCAGGACCGCACCCTGTCCCATTTCTTCCCCCAAAGAACACGCCTTTGCACACCCTTCTGGCACCACCTGCCCATACAAGCTCCTCCCACACACTTCTTTCAAGCCCAACTGCTGCTTCTTGGCTACTCTTTGGGCCTAAGGATGTGAGTTCCTGTAGCACCTCCAGGAAAGAGACCTGAACAGGCCCTGGAACGGGGTTCAGAATCATTGGGCAGAGAATGCAGGGGCCCAGTGGATGCAACGTGGTCCTGGGCAGACACCACTGCCCCTGGGCCCCGCCGGCTTCTCACCTCCTGCAGCAGAGCACAGCCAGTGGGCGAGCCCAGGCTCTCCTAGAACAAAGGATCCAGGAAAAGGACCCCTCCTGCCCTAAGGGTGGGGATACTCTGTTCATATCATTTAACTTTGGGCAAAAGTAGAAGTAATCCCCTCCAATGATTAGTCACCTGCCTATTATCTTCCTGACATAGCTCTGAGAGGAACCTGTTGACCAAGAAGATCTATTCCCTTCTTGGTTCTGCTGGATCCGACATTTCCCATACTTATTGATTATTCAGTTAGAAAGAAAAGGTGACTCGCCCAAGTGCGGGGCAAACAGCCTATCAGGGTCATATTCCAGTATCCTGCAGCTTTAGTCCTGAGGGGCTCCAGGCTGATAGAACTGTATGAGTTTATTCCTTCCCACCCAAGAGCACAGGCAATTATCTGCCTTTACTTTCAATACTCTGGTACAGACACACCTGAAGAACCGGAAAAATAAACCTGTGTGGCCAGAAGGACTCACTTCCCCTTTGATGATATCTGCTGCTGACTTCAAGATACCTTCAAAGAAATACGACCTTCTATCTCCCCGTCTAATATCTTGTAGATTTCCTTAGCAAACCTGGACTGAAGGGCTAGGTCCTGAGGCTTCATTCTAAAGACACTACTGATAATATGCAGGACTGCTCTTCTCAACAATGAAACTTGCATTTTCACCGACAGAGGGCCCAAAACCTTTGTCCTACACATAAAAACAGCCCCAGGACAAAGCTGGTCAAGAAAGAACAGGAGAACGGAGAGTGTTTGTGGGGAAGTCAGGCTAGTGACAAGCTGCTTGAACAGAGCTCCTCGCTGAATACCACAGCATGTTCATCTTTTGAAAAACCTTCAACATGCTGGGTATAAATGACCCCTTTGACACTTTCCCCTGAAAAGTTGAGGTGACAGACTCTGCTCCTGAGTAAAACTCCCTGTCCTTGACAGTCCCAACTATGCCTCACTGGGATTGTTTTGTGCTGGGCCTTCCTCAGCCACTGTTGTTGCAACTCTGTACTTTTCTGACGGAGTCTGTCAGGAAGGAGACAGGAAATTCTAGTCACCCGCACAGCAGCTGCGCCATTCCTCCTATCCTCCTCCAATGACGTTGGTTGGCTTTGGTGACACGAGGTCAGGAACTGAGCCACAGGGAAGGTCAGGAAGATAGGTCAGTGTTTATGCCTTTGTTGGGCTGGGGATCCTGCTGGGGCTATTTGCTTTCTTCCTTGCTATACTGTTTCTCTTTCCGTTCCTCTTTTTATAATGCACAGCCAAAGCATCCTGTTTTGAAAACATCTGACTGTTTTGTCACCGAGGAACTCATGCTCTGATGCGTTTCGGCTGAAGTGTAAGACAATTCTTCTAATTCGGGAGGCGATAAAAGTTGAAACAAAAATTAATGAACAAGTCTAAGAAGCCAAATTGTCGTTACAGAAAACAGTTCTAACACGTCTAACTGAACTTGGGCTGCTGGCAGAAGGTTCACTTGACATCCTTTTCATCTTGCAAAACAATGTCATTGCCTTGTAAAACTGCTGAATTTATTTCATCTTTGGGGAAAAACAACCTATAATATTAACCCGGCTGGCTGCATCTTTCTCTATAATCCTGTAATTCCATTTGGCCTGTGGCCAGCATTAAGAGAAATGAAGGAAATTGGGGTCTAGAGGGAGACTATGTTTCTATAGGTCACAGAAACAGTTCCTTACCTCTCAGACTCTGAAATGTACTTGGGAAAACCAGTTATCAACTTTGAGTCACAATTTTCTTCAAAATATAAATGGGTTGAGAAAAACAATAAACACACAACCCTACCCAGATGGGGTAAATATGAAAGACTGCTTGTTTTTCCTGCACTGGGCACAGTCAACTCTCTACCATTTGCACATTCCCAAACATCCCCCATTGCAAAGCACTGGCTTTCCCATCACCGCTGCTGAGTAGGTAAAAACTCAGTGACTTACTTAGCTGATCAAAACTAAGGGCATATAATTTTTGCAAAGATGTAGTGGCTGCTATTAAGAAGTCTTCATTTATTGAATCTTTACTACCCAGCAGGTGCCTTGCTGAATGTTTCAGATGCATTATCTCATTTAATCTTCACGGTGACTCAGTAAGGTAGGTACCTCTTTTATCCCTGTCTTCCAGATGAAAAAATTAAGACTCAGAACAGTTAGGTAAGTTAGCCAAGGTCAAGTGGCTAATAAATAATAGACACAGGATTTGAACCATGATCTTTTGACTCCAAAAGCCATGCTTCTCACATACTTCCTGTATAGAATATCCTCAGACTCCCTTCCACGTCTGTAACTCAGAGATTTGCCATGGCTCCTTCATTCAGTGAGGGGAAGCAAAAGATGATCAGATACAACTACACAGTGATGATGATGATGATGATGATGATGATGATGATGGATATTTTTAAACAGTGACTTGGATGGAATGTTCAAATAATTTCAACCACATTCAAAATTAAATGTGGGACTTTATTTTTACCACAAGTAATTAAGTCCCCCCGCCACCTTGTCCAAAACTGATATAGATCAATTTCTTTTTGGTGGCCACAAAAATATTCTTATTATATTATGTTATACGTGCCATAGATTAAACTTTACCTGAAACAATTATATGGATAATCAGGATTTGTTGTGGGGGGGGATGGTTGCTAAGTAACAAGAGAAAGAGATCTTTTACAAATGAAAATGACTTCAGCTGTCAGTTGAGCACTATTCCTCCTCTGGATAATTGCTTTGCCCTGCAACCTTTCCACTGTAGCTGCAGAAAGTAGGTGCACGCCTTCTCCTTAAGCTAACTGTGTCTGCATGAAGGGTTAGCTCTCCCTTTAGGGTTAGCTCTATTCAACTTTCATTGCTTCCTGCATAGGACACCATAAAGGAGGAGCGGAAGCCTTGAGTGATTGGAATTCTCACCAGGACTTACACAGTCCTTGGTCTTGGAGCCTTATTGACCATTACACTGAATATGGAAAGTTTTTAAAACAAATTTGCAAAACAGATGATGTTTAATTTCAGCACTCCAGACAGAAACCTGATCAGAATCTACAAGGCATCAACACTCAAAATGAAAAATAATGACAATTTGCAGCTTCTCAATGAGAATTCTTTTTCTCTCCTGGAGTTAGTTGGCTACTTTATCTTAGCAACTCAAGAAGAAAGTTCAGCATGTCTTTTATAGCAAAACCTGCTGAAAAACTACCCTTAAATATTGAATCTACATCTCAAATGGGTATCAATGCTCACAACATGCAGTAAATAGAGAATCTGTTCATGTTCCAAAGTAGGCTAAAGCATGTGTGAAAATCTTTTCACTTGGAATCTAGTGTGGTTTGGAGAAGTTACGCAGTTAAGCCCTCCTCATGGGGAAGCAGTTGGTTGAGATTTACAACAGTCTGGAAAATCCCAGAATTTTGGCTTTCACTTGAGAGCTTCAGAAAAAAGTCAGCAAATAGTTAAATCTCAAAACTTTTCTTCTTTTTTCCAACTTGAACCTAAACTAAAATTTGAGAGACTTATTTCATTTTCTGTCCTTTTGTTAACCAAGAAACAAGAGTAAAAGGAGTCCGTTCCTCCACCAGCAGCCCCCTTCAAGATCTCCTAAGGACGCAAAGCTCCCTCTGCTCAGATCCTGTGAGCAAGAACCAATAAGCCTTGATAGGAAGGTGATACTTTTAACCCCAGGAAAAAGAGAAGAGGGACACACATTCCCTAGTGAACCTCGGGGCTGGAAAGGGCATGTTGGCAGGTGTGGAGCAAAAGCTTTTCCCGGCCCCAGAACCATAGGACAGTAAGACAATATGATTGGGGATTCTTAAAATGTGTACTTATAAGGGTACAGAGTTAAGGTTTTCCATTAAAAACAAAGCAGTCAGTATATACATAAATGCACACACATCATTTATATTTATAAAATTAACATTCTTGGCGGGGGGGGGGGGGGCACAAACAAAAGCAGCAACTCTCACTACATAAATTAGCACTCTAAACCCAGGCATTAATTAAACAAATGATATAATGATAGATAATTAAAACTCTTCCACACTAAGTTTTGTCTGGGGATTGTAAACAAAACTATTTCTTTGCAGTACGGGTGGAACTTAATTTCAAATAATTCTACTTTGAAAAGCAGCAAACTTTTAGGAAATAAGTTTCTTTTTTGGAGATAAAGTATATTGTTTCTTTCTTTTTTTTTTTTAATCTTAGGTTATGCCAGCATCACAAAAGAAATGTCAGAAAATCCCAGAATGTCCTTCTGAGAATAATTTCGGAATTTACAAAACTTCAGGGCGAACCATTTCTCCACTGATATACGGAGGTCACATTATTTTCTTGTCCAAAAAACATGTCTAACACCTGATTGCAGTGTAAAGTGTTATCCAATTTACCCTACGAATTCACTCCAATGTTATCTTCCTGACCATTGTTTTTTTTAAAAAGGGGGTTTCATTTGTTCACGAGTAAGCTTTATAAGCACCCTCTCACCTTAAACATATACCCAACTACATCAATAACAAAGAAGTTTGGTTTCTGGGAATTCAAGCACACGGAGGACTTTTTAACTTTTGCTGTAGCATCCAGACACTCGCCAAGGGTGGCATTTGGGGACAGAATCTTCCGAGGCAGCTCAGCAAACTCTTTCTGACCGCCGGTGTCCTCGGATGCACCGCGGCCGCAGGCAGAGGCCAGGGGAGCCCAGGGGAGCGAGGGGGGTCGCTTTCAGGAATAAGCGGTCATCTCTTACCTTGTTCGAAGCCATCTCACTGACAGAGCGGTAAGTCTGGATGGTCTCCAGCTGGTCTAAGCACCAGTCCAATTCCTCCAGCGTCTCCATCGCTAGTTTTTGATAAGATTCTTCTGCAAACAAACACACAGGCATGTAGTCAGGCTGCAGCGGCTGCAGGCTGTCCATAGCCGAGTCCCCGCTGCCGCCGCCGATCCCGGAGCTACTGAAGGTGGCCCCGTGCTCCTTCATTATTTGCGCGCCGACTCCTTCCTTCCAGCTCTCTCCACCGGGAGAACAAATCACCGCGGTGCTCTGCCCGGGACGGCTGGTGCCAAGTTTTCACCACCGCCCCCCGCCCCCCGCCCCCCCGCGGGGATGAGGTGTCCGCGATCTACCAAGAAACTTCCTCTGAGGCAGGAGGCGGGGAACCATCTCTTAGAAGCTCATCTGCATACATGCGTCCTAAAACTAAAGGCAGAAGCAGTGAGTTTTCTCAGGCTCTCGCTGCCTTAGTCATCCTGGGGCTCTTTAGGGTGCGTGATGTCATTTCTGAGTGTTTGCAGTCTGGAGGAGAAATGAGGAAAGCCTTTTCTCATTCTGCTTTTCTTCTAAACGAAACACACACCGTCGACCACTTGGGAGGGGCGGGGGACCCAGAGTTGAGCTGGAAGGCTACACAGTCATTCATTCCCGGGCATGTGTACATGTTGGAGGAACTTTTAACTCGGCAAACACTGACCCACGCAAGCAAGAGGTGTAGGCTCTTCCTCCCCTCTTCTGAATCCCTCCTTTAAGGAAAGGCAAGATGAGGTTTCCCTGATAGGAGTGGGTCTGAGAGAAACTGGAGTTTTACAGGAACACGTTTACTGGCCCCAGTAGGCAGCTCTTGTTATACTAAACAAAGCTTAAAACTTCTCTTCTGCAACTGCCAGAGTCACAGGGAAATTCTGAACCGGACTTTCAGGTGGAGCCTGATGTGAACACTGCAGATTTTCACTTCGATGAAAGCCCCCGGGGCTCTGATTTGTGGTTGTGGGACACAGGACTTTCTGGAAATACTTCTTGGTGGTCCACTCAAAGAATATTGTTTTTAAGATCAAATTTGTAGCTGGATAATAAAGCTCTTTCTGAATGGTCACATGTCACTCCGTACCCAAACGTTTGTGAGTCTAAACTAAATACTCAAGACTATTGACTTAAGAACTCTATGTTAATAAACACTGAATTAACTTTATGAATGCTGGATGAATGAACGAGGCTACAGACAGTGATAAAAGTCAGTCAGACTGTCCTGCATCCGTGCCTGATTTTGAGGGGAACAACATTCATTCATTCCATCAAGCTTTCTGCAATGCAAACACACAATAGGCACTAATAAAATTAAAAATCTTGTATGGAATTCTATTACAGAGAAGATGGCATACATTCCTGTCAAATTTAGAATACATATTTCCCATGTTCACACAGAAATCTGAGGGAGACCACATACCCTTTTATTATTATTTGACATTTTCTGTGTGTGGCGCTCACATTTCAAGCAGAAAAGAGAATTAGCACAAGAGAGACCCCAGGGGACTGGGATTGCTTGTCCACAGATGCACACTTCAGAGAACAGATGTTTTATTTATCCCTCAAATATGCATACACCTCAGAATAATGTGGGGTTAATATTCAATATCCTGTATGTCATACTTAAAAAGCCACAAAACCACTGGAGGTGACTTCCTCCATTTTTTTCACACTCCTCAAAAATGTGCAGACGAGAATTGAGGTGTTTTCAGTAAAACTCATCTCAAGCCAGACTTACACATACCTTCTTCTCTTCCCTCCTCGGTCTTTCTGGGCTGCTTCAACATGCAGAATCTCATCACTTACTCTATAGTGTGTCCCAACTGCCCCGCCCCAGTTCCTTCCAGAGAGCACTTCTTCTCAGGAAGCTTTTCCTCAACTGCCAGAACCCTCTCATCCCATCCCCAGCCTCTCATCAAAGGAAAAGTCCAACTACTTCCCAATTACTTGGGCTTTACTACTTTGGTGTCTTCTGCATCACAACCCCTGATTGTCAGTACCTAAGATGCTCTGAGCCTTTTGAATGGACTTTTGAACGGACAATGACCTTTGGAACGCAAAAGGACTTTAAGATGATCTACTCCATTTCCCTTCATGGAGAAGGAAAAAAGGGATCCAATTTCCACTCAGGGTTGACAATGGAATTACAATAATTATAGCAGCAGAAGCACTAGGAAGGAGGAGGATATTTCAAAGATCCACCAATGCACAGCTCACCCAACGGTCTGTGACCCAGCACAAGCACAGGGGAGCTCCCAGAATTGGTACAGTAGTGACATGCCCATGACCAGCCAGTGGATGTGACAGGCCCTTACCCTACTGCCCTTTCTTATTGTGGTCAGCTACAGTATTTTTTTTTTTTTTTACATTTTTTTTAACCTTTGATTTTTTTTTATCTTTTTATTTTATTTTTTATTTTTTTATAAACATATAATGTATTTTTATCCCCAGGGGTACAGGTCTGTGAATCGCCAGGTTTACAGACTTCACAGCACTCACCATGGCACATACCCTCCCCAATGTCCATAACCCCCCCCCCCGAACCCTCCGAACCCCAGCAACCCTCAGTTTGCTTTGTAGCTACAGTATTTTTTAAGGGAAAGTTTTTTGAAGTTAGTGTGGAAGTTATTGAGGATTTGTTCCTTTTTATATTCTTTTTTTTTTTTCTTAAAGATTTTATTTATGAATGACAGAGAGAGACCACAAGAGAGGGAACACAAGCAGGGGGAGCTGGAGAGGGAGAAACAGACTCCCCGTTGAACAGGGAGCCCAAAATGGGGGACGATCCTAGGACCCTGGGATCATGACCTGAGCTGAAGGCAGATATTTAGTGACTGAGCCCCCCAGGCACCCCTCCTTTTTAGATTCTTAATATATAGTCAAGACTCTGTGTCCTATTTTAGACCCTACTGCCTACCAGATACTCGGTAAATATTCAGAGGAACAGAGACCAAAGTGCCTGCCTGAGCAGCCTGCAAATACTTGGCTACCCAGAGACTGAATGGGGCATCTGTAGACTGTGGAGAGAGCACCAGCTTTGGAGTGAGACTCATGTATTTTGAGTTTCTCTTCTACCGTTGACAGTGCGATCCCAGATCTCAGTTTCCTACATCTTAAAATAAAGATAAGAATACTTATTTCATGAAGTTATAAAGGGATTAGAGACAGAGTATATAAAGCTTCTGGTAACGGTAGCCAGCTCTCAGTAGATGAGCAATACATAGGAGTGTAACTATTAGTGGTAATCCAGTAACCCAGAGGCCTGGCATTTGGGAGTGGGGAGGAACAGGATGGGAGAGAGAGGACTTGTGCACCCCAAGAAGGGTTTTACAGGCCCAATCAGCTATATAATTTGCAGGGTCCAGTGCAAAATGAAAATGGGGGGAGCTCCTTGTTCAAACAGCAGGGAAGGTGCTATTGAATTTAGGAAAGTATGAAGCTCTTTTTCTTTCTTCGGGAGTCTCTCTCTCTCACCTTGTCATGGTGGTCTTTTGTTTGTGTGTTTTTGTTTAAATAAACTTTTTATTTTAGAATAACTCTAGGTTTACAGAAAAGTTGCAAAGCAAATACAGAGAGTTCACAGATAACCCACCCTGAGGTTTCCCTATTGTTGACATCTTACGTTATTATGGCACATTCAGCACAATTAATGCGTGGTCTGCTGTCTTTTATTTTCTCTCTGATATTGTGTTCCCTCGGGCATAAGGATTCCATCAGAAGAGTGCAGAACTTCACAGGACCCCAGGCCCTGTATCTGGTGACTAGGGCAACAGACAGTTCACAAGCTACGGGGGTACCCCTAACCACCAGCTGCCAGACTGATGCTCTGGGGAAGTTGGACATTTCTCTTCCCCACAGTACTGACGCCTCGCTCCACAGCAGCTAGTCAGTTCCTAAGGATGCCACAAGCTCTGCACTGAGGCATACTAGATACCTAGGTCAGGGTAGGACAAGAGGCTCCCTCACACCAAGACATAACCCATCTCCCCTGGTACAGATGCCAGCCCAGTCCAGGATGGCTGCTACCATGCCCCATCTGAGACTTGGCAAGTCACACATGCCCAACTCAGACCCTCTCTGCACCTGCACCCAGGGCCCCTCTGTGAATGGATGGCAAGGATAAGGGACGCTGGATGAGTTTTGGGGTGCCAGGGAATCCGGGAAACGGGTAGCTGAGAACATGTCCAGGGGAGGCAGGCAAGTGGCCGAAGGAAGATATGAGAGCATATGAGCCAAGGCTCCAAGCCACTGGGGTATACTCTATTTTCCCCTCAGACTTCACTTCCGAACACAAGATCAAAGACCAAATTATTACAAAATTCAAGACTGCAGCAAATGGCCCAGCTGGATGTGGGGCTCTCTGCACCTTGCACAGGCTGCCTGCCCTGAAGCTGGTCATTTCCTGTCTTGCAAAGATGGCTCTGAGAAGAAACAATGCTTAATGCCACAGAAGCAAGTCTCAAGGGGCTAAGAGCGGGTGCTGGGACCACGTAGAGTCATGGGGTTGACCCTATTTGTCACAAATTTCCAAAGGGACAAGGAGAACCAACCTCCTATGTGTCCTTCCCTCTAAGAAGAGTGGAAAAGGAACATTTACTTCCTCTTGTAAGTCTGGTAGGTATTGCATTTGACCCTGAGAAACAGGGAGAGAGGATGGATAAATAATTATAGTTAATATTAATCTGGTAATAATATGTGGCATTCATAAAGCCCTCTTCTCAAAGGAGCAGCCAGCACACTACTCATTTATCCTTGCAACATCTCTGTGATAGCCACCAAAGAGGTATGATTATCTCGAATTTACCTTAAGGCACAAGCCAAGAAGTCAGAGGTTGAATTATTTAGAGCAAGATTCCTGGCAAGACTGTATCTTGGTCTATGAACTAAAGGATTCAGCTCTGCACTAAAAATGCACGAATCCCTGAAAATGCTGATTTAAAGTGGTGTCTTACCCTTGGGTATTTTCTATTTAAAATTGTGGAACTGCTTTCTTAAATGTTGTCACCTTCTTGAGTCTCCTCTTCCCTTTTCTGCTGTATCTAACGCAGTCAGTAGCACAGGAAGGCTGCGCAGTATTTACTCAGAAGACCCAGTGTGGTTTTGGTCCTTCGTCTTGCTTCAGTGGCTGACCTAAGGCAAGTTATCTAAGTGTGCTGAGACTAAATTTCGTTATCTTGAAAATGAGGGTTAAGAAGAAGACTTACCCTATTCTCACATGGAAGGTACAATAGGAGAATGCACACAAAACCAGACTGTTGACATTTAAGTATTGTGCATGTTATGTCAATATCACAGTTATTATTACAGATGGGGTATAGGTACCTTGGAGAGAATTAGAGAGAAGCAAAAATTTGAAATGATAAAAATGTAAAATGTCACATTTTTACTAAGATCTCCATTATTAATGAGCATGTCTGTTCATGTATGAGCATGGAGATCATATGATACAACTGTTGAGTTATATTCTTTTCCTAGGTCAATGAGATCCCCTTTTCTGTTTTAATACTTTTCCAATTCAGCTAATGGTTACCCTGCATTCCAATTTCCCCAGTTTTTTCCCCACACAAAGCCAGTAGAAGAGTGTGTGTGTGTGTGTGTGTGTGTGTGTGTGTGTGTGTAGAGAGAGAGAGAGAGAGGTATGGGAAAGGACAGATCCAGAGATGGGATGGGAAAGGGTAATGAGAAAACTCAGCCTGGCCACAAAGAGCTAACTCCTCACAGCCGGAAAACATGGAAATAGATTTTAGCAGTAATGAAGTTAGTGGCCCAGCTAATAACAGACCTCAGGTGCCCTAAGAGTTGGCCCCTCACTCAGTGTAGGCAAGTGCAATTTTCCCACTGATCTCTGGGAAAAGTGGAGACAGAGGCCGCTTCCACACCTATATCATTTAAACTTTGAAACCCTAAGTATCATAACTCTAATGCAGATGAGAATTCAGCAAGTGCAAGCATCACATTATAGACCAAATACAAATTGTTTACAAACAATAACTCAATGCATTTTTTATTGCATATGATTGACATACAAAAGAGCTTTGCATGTTTAATGTGTATATCTTGATGAGTCTGAAGATAAGCATACACCTGTGAAGCTGTCATCATAAACAATGCCATAAACTTAACCAACACCTCCAAAAGCTTTCTCCCTCCCTCTGTGTGTGTGCATGCATGTGTTACGAGAATAGTTAACATAGGATGCTACCCTCTTAACCAATTTTTAAGTATATGATGCATTATTGTTTACTATATGCACCATGCTATACAGTAATCTTTAGGACTTAACTCACTTTCATATCTGAAACTATGGACCTTTTGATCAACACCTTCCCAATCCCCTTTCCCCCAAGCCTTGGCAACTACCATTCTACTCTCACTTTTTATCTCTTTTATTATTTTAGATTCCTGATACAAGGGATCATTCTAAATGAAATTTTAAGATAGCTCTGTATGTATCAAAAACCTATCAATCTAGTCATTCCACTTTCTACCCAAAGATAGCACACAGAAAAGAAATGTAAATAACCTCTTATTTAGCTGCCTCACATAATCCAATTAACTCTTACCAGTAGAAGAGCTGGTAGTTATTTGCAAGGTTGTGTAGTAGTTAAATCCGTCAGAACAACTCCACATGCAACAAAAGGGATGAATGTGTTCATTTTATGAAAACTCAATGCCTCCTAACACTTGTGATTTGCACACTGTTCTCCATCTTTCCGATTTTCCAAGCATGCTTTCAACAGATAGTCCCATCTAGGGAAGCCCACTTGAAAAAACAAAGAACAGTATTTCTTAAAAAAACACCCATTTCCTTTCCTTTTGTTGAGCTATAGCAATGGGTATCAACAGAATTCGAATAAATCCAGCACAGCTGAGAAACACCTCCCCCAAATGTTAGTTTATATTGCATAGATCAGCATGCTCCTGCGAACTCAAAATTCACATGGCAAAATTCACACGTCATAAATCCTGACGGTGCCATTCCTTTACTAGCAGTGTAACCTCAGACAAGGTAAGTATCCTGGCTACGCCCCTTTCTTTACCTGTAAAACAGGAAGACAGCATAAACAGCTATGAGAATTAAGGGAAGCAACCCATGCCAATGTTTGATACAGTGCTGGCATGTGTCAGGAAATTTTTGTTGCCCTGGGCCCCCATCCCCAGCCCTCTCCCTGTTTCTGGTCACTTTCCTGCAGATAGATTGCCACATATCTGATAGCTGAGTTGGGTGGAGTTTTGGCCTGGTCCTAGGGAGAGGAGCATGTGTAAGTGGCCATGAAATCCTGAAGTGTCCCTCCCACTGTCTGACCTCAGACAGACCTGCCTCTTGTTTGGGTTAGAGTTTGTTGGTGTTCACTTCTAAAATATAGGTCTGGCCTGATATATCATTCTGCTTTCACTGAATCCTGACTGATAACACCAGACCAGTCAGTGGACCTTCAGCTGTAGAGAACTGTACAAGAGAGCTGATTATTTATTCACTCCACAAAATACACTGAGTATTTAGTATATGCCAAGCCTGATGCTAGGGGCTGGGTGTTACAGCAACCAACAAAACATGGCCCATTGCATTGAGTGATTATGTAAGAAATGCCTTTCCCATTCTCCAGAATGGTCCATCTGTGAAACTGGGTGCCTTAGCAGCTTCCTCCCCACCCCTGCCCCCTGTCCCAAATACATTGCCTTGGTGAAAATTAGAAAAATGTGCCCTCTCTTGGCAGACACAGCCTTTGGGCAGAAAGCTTGGGAAGTGACGCATGGGCTGAATTTCAACTCTCCCCATCACCTGGCTGAGTACCTTTGATCAGTATCCAAACTACACCATGACCTTACGCAATGGCCCAATGACACATGGGTATGGGGGCAAAGCAGCATGGAGCTTTCCCCCACATGACCGGGAGTGCTCTGTGAAGGCAGAACACGGAATACAGAGTTACAGAAAATCCACACTTTTAAACCCCAAAATAAAGGAAACCCTTGACATTGAAAGGAAAAGTATCCCAAGACCTTCCCTAGCTCTTAATTTGTGAATACCATAATAACTGAAATAGCATTAAATAGGCTCTAGAAAATAGCTTAAAATTTGAATTTGATAGACTAATCATTACCCTTAAATACAGTTTTTGTTTTTATAGACAAAACTTCTAAAGCAAGGATTCCACAGCAGGGAAAAAAATATTAAAGAAGTCCTTCATCAGGGAAACTCAGAAACCACTCTTCTGATCCTTGGAAGTGAGAAGCGTGTATTAATTGGATTCTCTGTATTCAGCTTATGACTCTAGCTTTAGCCACAAGCTTCTAACCCTGTAAACGTCTTCTCTAGGTTCTTTGTGCCTTGAAGTTAGCAGGCTTATTTCATTCCTCGGTTGCTCCTCACAGTGCAATATTTGTTAAAATGCAAAACAGTTTCATACATATGGAAATCAGCCTCTCTTTATTTCAAGGTGTTAAGTTGTGGCTATTGGCCTATTTATTTGGTGGTCTTGGTTATGACCTTTTTCCCTTTTACTAGCAATACTTTTCTTTTCATTGTAAGTTCTTATGTCCAAAGGTATTTCTTTTTTTTTTTTTTTTAAAGATTTTATTTATTTGTCAGAGAGAGAGGAGAGCGAGCGAGCACAGGCAGACAGAATGGCAGGCAGAGGCAGAGGGAGAAGCAGGCTCCCCGCCAAGCAAGGAGCCCGATGTGGGACTCGATCCCAGGACGCTGGGATCATGACCTGAGCCGAAGGCAGCTGCCCAACCAACTGAGCCACCCAGGCGTCCCTCCAAAGGTATTTCTTTTCTTCTGATGAATATCTGGTAAATGAAATGTACCTGGGTTAGAGTGCAACAATTTGAGAAAGCATGTTGCTTTAACCTTGAGTAAACCATTCTTAGAACAAATCACAGAAACTGGAAGACATTTATACATTCTATAACACAGTTCTTCCAAAGGCAGCTTGTTAGCCCTATGTGGCCTTTCTCTAGGCAAGACTTTGTCAATGTGTCTTTATAAATATGGAACTTTGCAATTGCATATGACAGGGATTTCACTGTGGGTGGATTCGTGGAAGAGGAGGTTCACAGCCCTCAAGAGAAATAACAGTGAAAAGTAGGTCATTTTGATGCCGGTTTCTTTAGCAAACTCCTCTAAGACTACAAGTTCAAAAAAAACCCTCCAGTCACAATTAGCTTTTGCACATATAACTTGACAGTTTACCAAGTACTTTCACTGGCAAATCTTAGTTTTTCCTTGAAAAATAAATCCCATGAGATAGAAATTATTTTTTGTCATAATTAGAAGTTTAATATATGCACAAGTGATATATTTCCATTCCTTTCCCAATCAAAAATATCAACAATCATTCATCAGAAGATACTTTTAAGGGACTGAAAAGAAGAGATAGAAATTATTATTACGCATTATTATTAAAATCTTCCATTGTGCATGTGAGGAAGTTGAGGCTTGTTGGTGTTTAATGATTTGCTCAATCATCCAATGAGAGAGAGAGATGATTTGAGAAATAGAGAGGAAGGACGGAGGGAAGGAAGGAGGGAGAGAACCTAATTTCTCTGATTTTAATTAAATTCCATGGAATTTTTACTAAGCCATGGGGCCTGTTATAAACAAATGGTCCAACTTTTTCTTTCACCCAGGTGGGCTTAGGGCAAAATTGTTGTTTGGATGCACCAGCCTCAACTTCTGTTGCCTTCTGCCCTACCTCCCCCTCTTCCAATGTCCTTCCCCTTATGGACGCCTGCCCTTCAGAAGGACTCTGACTTTGGCATTTACCCACTAATGGGAATCTGTACTCATCTAGGCAACAACATGCATCATCAATGGGAAAAAGTGCTCAAGGAACTTCCCTGTCTGCCTATGTTAGTGTTAAAGACCAATGACACAAGAAATTGATCAAAATTGGAGGTAAGTTGCTATCCAAATATTTTTCTAATACATTAAATATATGCAAGAGATATTTATGAAGAATATATAATAGTGGTTAAAAGCTTGATCTCTGGAACCAGACTGTCAGGGCTCATCTTCCAATATCACCACTTAATGGTACCTAACATTAAAGAAGTTACTTAACTTCTCTATGCCTCAGTTTCCTCCCCCCGTAATGAGAATAAAAACAGTAACTCTATAATAGATTGTAGTATTTAATTAGTAAATAAATGTAAAATGCTTAGGACAGCATGTACCGGATAAATATTGACTATTTGTTGTTTGTTGGACATGGCACAATAAAAAAAAAATGTTTCGAGTAGATTTGACACACAATTAGTTTCAGGTGCACAATACAGTGTTTCAAATTCTCTAAAATTGTTATGCTATGCTCACCACAAGTGCAACTATCATCTGTCAGCATAAACACGATTACAATATCATCAGTCATATTCCTTATGCTGTGCCTTTTGTTCCTGTGATTTATTCATTCCATAACTGGAAGCCTGTGTCTCCTATTCCCCTTCACCCATTTTGCCCCTCTTCCTGGCCGCCATCTCCTGAAACCATTTTATTTCCTATTATTTACAGGTTTGTTTCTGGGTTTTGTTTATTAATTTGTTCTTTTAGATCCCACATATGAGTGAAATCATATGGTATTTGTCTTTCTAAATCTGACTTATTTCACTTAGCATAATATACTCTAGGAACATCGATGTCATTGCAAATGGCAACTCATCTTTTTTTAATGGCTGTGTAATGTATATGTCTATATATTATGTAATATATATGTATGTCTATATATACACACACATATACACACATACACAATATATGCTATATACGCTATTATAAATGTGCACCTATATACATACATATATATATACACAAACACTTACATATACGCACATACCAACATATATACACACCATATTAATGAATAGATTTTTTGAGCGCCTATTATATCTTAGGCTCAGCAGGAAACTCTGAGGATATAGCGGTAAATTTTACAGACATTGTTTTTGCTTATTTTAAACCTATATTCTAGCAGAAATAGACAATTACACAAGAACTTATTTAATTAAAATTGAGAAAGGAGCTGGTAAAAAGTGTAGATTGTCCTAAGAATTTGCCACAGGGATAACAGGGGACCCAAAAATCTGAGGAGCAGGGATGTGACAGAGGGAGTTCAGGCAATTTGTACCTTGGAAGGTTATGAGATTCAAAGGAATAAGAATTGGGTACAGGGGCATCTGGGTGGCTCAGTCGGTTGCACGTCCGACTCTTGGGTTTCAGCTCAGGTTGTGATCTTGGGGTCTCGGGATTGAGCGCTCTGTAGGTGAGGAGTCTGCTTGAGATTCTCTCCCTCTGTCCTTCCCCCAGCTCCGTCTCTCTCTCTCTCTCTCTCTCATTCAGTCATAAATAAATAAATAAATATCTTTAAAAAAAAACCCAAAAACTAAAACCCCCTTGGGTACCAACAGGAAAGAACATTCTAGGCAGGGATAACAGCAGGGTAAGCTTACTGAACTGAGAGCAGTACCCGGCAGGAACACAGAGAGAAAAAGAGTAGTATGGGAAGTTTAGATCAGGTTGTACACAGCCAAGGAAGGCCATGGAGAGGACTTTGTACTTTGTTCTGAAATCAATGGGAAACCTTTTTGGAGCTTTATCAAAGGAGTGGCCTAGCCAAATTTGCATTTTAAAAAGATCACTCTACTTGCAATTTGAAGAATAAACTTGAAGGCAGGAAAGGAGGCCAGCTAAATTGTACTTAAAAGCCCAGGGTCTGGAGGAAGACAAATAGGAGTTTGATTTCTGGCCCTGCCGTTTGTTTTATTAGCAGTGTGAACCTGGACAAGTTACTTCATTTCTTTAAGCCTTAATTTCCTCATCCTTCCCACAGCTTTGTATATCTTTCCCACCAAGTTGTATGTGGAGTAAATGAAATATCCACATCAAAACACGTAGCATAGTACCCAGCACCTAGTAAATTATTCATGCCAGTTGCTAGTAGCATTATTATTTATTTTATTGCAGTAACCTATACAGGAGCTGCTGTGCCTAGAGTTACAGAGCCATGGAGAAGGAGTCAGGTAAATAGGCTTGAGATGCTCACAAGCCCAAATCAGACAGCCTCTAGGAGGGTGGTATTTGGCTGGTGACCAAAACTCCCAGTCACTTCGGCTTTACAGGTCCAGAATGTGATTTTTGTCAGTGTGATTTGACTTCGTTCTGTTTATATTAGTCTGATTCACAAGGAATTGAGAAGAGACCAAACAATCAATTTATAGAGAGTAATAATTTGGGGGAGTTTTTCATGTCATCTACTCTTTCCACATTACTTAGCATGGGAGACCAATTTTTATTCATAAGATTGCTTGGTAAGCACAAAATCAGTGCGGGAGGTAGGGGGATGTTAATTGGATGATTATGTCACTTTCCTCAAGTCTGAAGTATTCAACTCTACTACTGAGGTAGACTGCAGTTTTTTCTACTCTCTCTGAAGTGCCCTTCCCAGCTTTATTCACCTGGCTAATTTTTATTTCTCTTTTAGGATTCAGTCCAGAGATATCACTTTACAAGGTTTCCTAAATATTTTGAGGTTGGATTAAGCTCCCTTCCCTTTATTTCCAACTGACCATATTTCATTTAAATTATTTCTCTTGGTTTATCACACCCATTCGATAACCTTCTTGAGAGAAGGTAACATATCTTTTTGCCTAATCTTTTATGCAGGACAGCATCTATCACCTAGTAGAAGCTCAAAAAATATTGTTTGCCCTGCTGACTTGCCCAACATACCAATAGATGGGATATCGATTAACCCAAAGGAACGGGGCCTCTGCTACTGAACAGTATCAGAGAAACAATGTCAGGAATTCTTGTTCTTGGTATACTTTCTTTTTTATTAGTCATCAAACAAACCACCTTTTTTACTGATTTATTCCAAGTTACCACAATTAATGGGCTCTACATTTCTTTTGCATTCATATCTTGATTAGATGTCTAGGTTGGTTAAGTTTTTGTTTTTTGTTTTTTTAAAGTAGGATCCAAGCCCAACATGGTGCTTGAACTCATGACTCTGAGATTAAGAGTCACATGTTCTACCAACTGAACCAGCTAGGTGTCCCTTGGCTGGCTAGTTTTAATATGGGGGACATTTAAGGAGACTTCTGCAAAATCACATGAAGAACTTGTTATTTGACTCTCACTGCAGAGCTGTATCCAGGCTCCTTACTGAAGGTCTCTGCATCAAGCAATACTAGAATTCCAAATATTTTGACAACTGTCATAAGAAAGATATAAGTAAGTTTAGAGGCAGCACAGAAAAATCTTAAAGACATAGGAGAAAGGGAGATCAAGAGAGATTTGGCCAGGTAAAAAAAGAATGATTGGAATTTTGAGAGAGGAAAAAAATGAGGTAAAGCAATGAACAGCATGAATAAAGGTATAAAATTAGAAACGCACTACACCATTTTGTTCTGTATGGGGAGATCAAATACAACAGTCCTATTTGGTTAGAACACTGGGTTTTACTAAGGGAGCAGAGTGGAATAAATTTGTAAAAGTAGGGTGGTCAGGGCAATCTTGAAGAACTTTTTATGCTAGAGTAATTGTCAGGGAATGAAGAGTTATTGAAAATTGTTCAACAGAAGAATGGCACACACAAAGTAGTTTATAAATATCTTAATACTGTTTTACAGTTGTGCAATGCTTTGCAGTTATAGATTCCTTTCATATGTATACTCTCTTTCAATCTTCACCAGAGCTTATGAGAGATGTATTATTGTCTCTATTTTATAGAGGAAGAGACTGATGTCTAGGGAGTTTTAGTGTCTCACTCCAAATCCCATAAGTGGTAAATGCAGAACCTAGAGACTTGAATCTAGGCTTTCTGACTCCAAGTTCAGTGTTCTTGCTATTACAAGGATGCCTATATGAAAATGAATTATTGATCTGATAGCAGTAAATTGTAAGGGCTATAGGATAGAATAAAGAATAAGCACTTGATAAATTATTAATATCGGGGATTATTACTTGCAGGAAAAGTTAGGATTTAAGAAGAAATGGGGTCCCAAACTAGGGTGTTATCAGAGGGAGTGGAAGGGTTATTTATACCTTAACCCTGTTTTGGGCTGGAGAATGAAGGTCGTCAAAGGAATTTCAAGAATGGGGAGTAGAAGAGTAGAAGCAAAGGTTTTTGCCATTAGGAGTAAATATGGTAGGTGGAGAACGAAAGAGGGCTAGAAATTTTCCTGGCTCTCAAGACATTATTAGCCAAATCTCTTCCAGCTACCTATAGGAAAGCTCCATTCACCTGGTGCTCTCCTGGGTGATTTCTCAGATCACATAGGACTTGGGGAACTTCACCGTGTGAGGATGGCATTGCATTTGACAGTCCAGTGTTGTAGAGAGCAGAAAGACTCCATATAGCCTTTCTAGTTGACAGAGCACTTTCAATTTTGCTCATTTTCTTCCACAAACAAAGCCATGAAAGTCATCTCCATATTTACAAATGAAATCATTGAGGCTCATCAAGGCAAAGGGACTTGCTTTAGAATTTGGAATTTCTGCCTTGTCCAACATGGAAGTTACTAGCCATGTGGGGCTGCTGAGCACTAAGACTTGGCTGGCTCGATGTGGTATGATGTGACTTGTCAGTGTGCATGGGTAATATACACACTGGATTGCACAGACTTCAGGTGAAAAAAAATGATGCAAAATAGCTCAGTAAATTTTCATATTTGGTTATATGTAAAAATTACAATACTGTAGATCTTATTAAGTAAAGAACATTATTAAAGCTAATTGCATGTTTCTTTTTATGTGTTCAGTAGAAAATTTAAACTTATCTATGCGACTTGTGTTATATTTCTGTTAGACAGCACTGTTACAGATCACAGCCTATAGCCACTTGAACACCCCAACATTCATAACCCCACAGATGCTTGTCTTAAGAGAGGTAGTAATAACGATTATAGTTAACATTCATTGAGTACCAGCTGCAATTTCTAAGCACTTTACATTCATGAACTAATTTTATCTTCATCAAAATTTCATGACCTGAGTCTTATTTTATATGTAATCGATCATTTTATTTTACAGATGAGAAACACACTACACACTATACTACAGCAATTCAGTAACTTTCCCAGGGTCACAGATTTAGTAGAGTCCAGATTCAAACTTAGGCAGTCTACCTCCAGTGCCATTAGGAATGCCTCTGTGACTGCCTCTGTTTGCTAAATTCCTGGGAGACATTGGGAAGGGCTTCATTTTATTTTAATCTAAGAGACTTTGTATATTATTTCATTTAATTTTTGCAATAACCCCATTAAGTAGTTATTATTCCCATTTTATAGGTGAGCAAACTGAGGCCTAAGGGTTTACACAGTCTGCCCAAAGTTATACTAGATCCATGATGGAACTCAGTTTCTAATCCAGCCTGAATTTAAAGTTGCTACTTGACCATGATTCGGGTCTCCTGGGGGTGATCCCCAGGCTAACCCTTGAAGTACTGACACAGTCTCTCTCTAGGGTGGCCTTTGGCAGTTTATGCCGTTTAGAATTGGTCCAGAGGACCCCCATTCTCAGCCAAGTTTGGTGATAACCGCCCTATCTGAGTCTCATTTGCAATAATTTTTTTCCCCTACAAGTTCTTCCACCTCAAACTCTCCTGGGAACTGATGAGAAACATTTTTAAAAAAGGGGAGGAAGGAAGGGAGGGAGGGAGGGGGAAAGAAAGCAAAGAAAGAGAAAGAGACCAAACAAAACCAAATGAAACCAAAGGAAACTAAACGAAACACATAAAAACAGTATTCCCCTCAGGAAGTCTCCAGTAGAGGTGACTTTTCATTTCAGCATGGTCCCTGCTTCTTCCAAATCTGATCATCATCTACCCCCAGATGCGGGCCCAGTGATTTAATTAAACAGAGATAATCACAGATTTCAGAGATAAAACAGCTGGTCCTCTTGATGACACTCTTAGAAACATCTAAGCAGCCCAGGGCTGTGTCCGAAATGAGACAGGTGGGAATGTGGAGAGTGCAGGTGTTGTGGGGGTGGGAGGAAGAAACAGAGACCGAGACTTGCAGGCTCTCCAGGTGATTTATGGAGTTCTGGATGTGAAGGAAGACACAGAATGAATAAACTCAAGCAACTCCATTGAGGATGGGGTCTGTGCATGGTGTGTGTGGTAAGAAATATGAATAGCATGATTTTCACAGCCTCGTTTGCAGGTAGACAAGCCGTTGTTTTCTGTGACAGATTCAGAACTTCCAACTAGCGTGCCTCGAAATACAAAATCAGGTCGCAGGTTTCATGGCAACCCAACTTGACACAGCAGCAAACAAAACGGAGAATATAGAAGTCAACCCTATATGGCACAGGCAGCTCAGCTTCCTTTGGCCAGTTTCTCCTGATTTAGCAGTACTTCCGCTCTTGCCCTAATTTCCCCTGGTTTGTGAACTACGTCACTTCACTAAACTCAACTCCAGACTGCAGAAAAACAAAATTTTGTATTTCAGCAATGGTTTTCTTGGCATCTCTACCGAAGAGTCTCACTTAATTCCAATGTTCCCTTTCTATCTTTGAAGGATGGTAGCTATAAGCTGGGCTTACTCTCTCTGCTTCTCCCTTTCTAACGCAGTGTCTAGTACAGTATAATGCAGTGTCTGTTAAACTGTGATTAAAGATTTCAGTGTTTGGTTTAAACCAATATTTACCAGTGAAATCCCGCCAACATAAATGTGCAGGCGAGGTAAAAAATATTGGCTTAAATCAATCTCCCCCCTGAACACACACATACAGACAAGGACTGTAAATGTTTTATGTGTCACTTCTGACATTCTGGTCTCTTTTCTCTAGCTTCACGCATGTATCCATTTAACGCAGATTCAGAGCAGCATAACCTAGATAATAGGCTCCGATAGTGATTTTTTTTAAAGTTGCTTTTCTAGTCAAGGTTTGTTGTTGTTTAATTTGTTTTGTTTTGGTTTTGGTATGGTGGTTCTTCTGGCACTTACCACCACTGTGTCATCTTGTTTAAAAAGTTTCCTTGAATTATGAGACTTCGTATTATTCGAAATAGGAGTAACAAGGGAATGATGATCTTTTCAAACGTAGCTTACACTACCCAGGCTTACTGTGGAGCCATACAATAGGCATTTTGAGATTAAGTCAGTCTGGGTGAGGGATTACTTTAATTTAGCGAACATTTACTGAATTGAACTTATTGACTGATTGAATTTACTGAATGAATGAATTACTGCTACACTTTGAATGAATTTCAAATAGTTGTAGCTTGGATTAGAAGTTATTTTTCTGAAACGGAATAACCCAGGCAGCCAGCAGACAGAAGGCCCCAGCTGGCACCTGGTGGCCTCAGGAGAACTGGGGAGGGTGGAGAGTGAGGGAGTTTTACATGGCCAAGGCTCAGGACCAAGCCCTCAGTGAAAACTTTGAATTGCAGTTCCCATACCACACTTCCTCTTAGGGAGGGAGGGCCGGGTCTGAGATGAGGAAGGCGGAATGAC
The DNA here is from genome assembly GCF_902655055.1 of Lutra lutra. NCBI lineage: Eukaryota > Metazoa > Chordata > Mammalia > Carnivora > Mustelidae > Lutra > Lutra lutra. Next base: position 142,762,128 of record NC_062281.1, read on the forward strand.
TCATCTACAAAAAAGGCCACTGAAATTTGCTAATGGCAAGCCCTGAACAGTACCTGGCACACAACAGGCACTTAATAAATACTTGCCTTATATACAGGCAAAATCAAATGCAATAACCACCATCATATGAGGGGAGTTGAGGATGGAATGTTCCAGTCAGGATATAGGGGCAAGAGCAATCCTATATCTAGTAGTGATAAAATCCCTTTGGTTTTTAACTCCAGATGCTCACGAGCCTGCATACCAAAAACTGAAGGACCATGGGAAGGACAGATAAGACAGATATTGTTAATGATAGCAGTAATCAATTGAGAATCGGCCTGAAGAGAATATTCTAATCTTCCAAAGAACATTATGAAGTAGATTGCATTATCATTAATGTATAGAAGACAGAACAGGCCAGAACGGAGATGGGAAATGAGGCTGGAAAGGTGGCCTGGGTATATGGACTTAATGGCGGGCCCCAGTGGGGAATACACAGAAGTACAAGACATAGTCATTGCCATCCTCAGGGAGTGTGTGGGAGGGGAGCAGGGAGGCACAGACATAGAATGAAAACATCAAGGGCACACCGTGGGCTGTGGATCAGACCAGTGGAGAAGAACCGGGAGCGGCAAAGGTGGGCTGTACTATGAACAGAACAGTGGTTAATAAATATTGGTGGCAGTGCACTGAACTTCATTAAGAGCCAGGTAAAGGTCGTCATAGAAGGAAAGACATGGGGTTCATGCTGAAATGCAAAGCAATGGGGAGACATGTCTTACCGAGAAGGCGGGTGTTGAAGAAAAATGGTTTGAGAGTCAGAGTGGGTCTAATTATGAAGCAAAGCAGTGGAGTCTGGACTACTGAAGATTCTTGAACAGAGGAGACACATGAGGAAAGTGGGGATTTAGGACAATTAGGCCAACTAATTAGATGGTTCTCAATGGGACGGAGCTCAAGTTAGGGACCCCAGGAAGACCCTAGGACAGTGATTTAAGTTGAAAACAATGCAAGCTAGAATAGAAGGTGACAACAGGAGGGAAACAAAGAGTTAAATTCTAAGTAATGCCTGGAAGAAAACAGATGTATCTTCATAAGATGGTATATAGGAGACTAGGGAGAAGAAGGTGTCCGAAATGGTCACCAAGGTTTCTCATCTTATAATGAGACATTAAGAACAGAACCATGAACAAATATGAGGGATTTGGAGGAGGGGGAGGGAGAAGCATTAAGACCACACTGAGTTTGTGTGATTCCCATATGGTTACAAGGATTTGGGATGGGTCTCTAGTGAATGGTCAGAGCTTCAGGCATGGATTGCCACAAGGATTACAGGCTAGGGACTGTGAGAACATACTACCTGGACATGACTCTTGAGGGCATGTGTCTATCTTCTAATTGGTTCCTGGAGAAAGGTCAATAACAAATTCATAATTCCCCCAGATTATCTTACCAACTCCTTATTTTCCTCCACTCCCTCCAACCCATTTCCTCAGTCCTCAGTTGCCTCATAGTCAAAGCAATGCCACGAGTGATACACGTCTTGGGTGATCTCCAGCTCTGCAGGACACAAACTTAAGGCAGGGGATTTCTCTATCCTTAGCATCAGCAAGGAACTAGGCCAAATTTTCCATAGTGGAGAGAACCCTTACAGCTGGAAGGATCTTAGATACCCAGCTCCGTGGTTCATAGGCAAAGAAACAAAGGCTAGGAGAAGAGAACTGACATCTCCGAGATCATCCAGTCTCCATGTAACACTGGAGACCAATTCTGAATTTTTATAGAATGTGTTGTTATTGCCACTATATTGTGCCTCACCTCTGACTAGCAATATTTAAAGTACTATTCAATTAGACCAATATTTATTGGATACATAATACATCAGCCTCTATGCTAGGCACAGGGACTACCAAGAAGGGTAAAAAGAGCAGTCATTGCCACCAAGGCACTAATAGTCTCCAAACACTATTTTGAGAATAGGTATAATTACTTCTCCTTGGGTGGGGGTATTGAGGAAGGCTTCTTGGAGGTAATTATGCCTTGAGAGGGTTTTAAAGGATGAATAAGAGCTTGCCTGTCAGGAGATAGAAAAAGAAGGTAAATGCATTCTAAGCAAAGGGATCAGTATGTATCAAAGTCAAGAAACAACGCAGAATAGTGCTTAGAATTACCCTAAGGGTTCAGTAGTTTTGTGGCATTGAGGGGAAGAGCAGGAGAGGTAGGCTAGGGGAGGCAGGTACAGGAGTGGAAAACATGAAGAAGATATCCAGAAGTTCCCTGAGTGATGTTCTATATATATAGTCAAAGTTCTATATATATAGTCAAATCAGAGATAGAGGGGCACCTGGGTGGCTCAGTGGGTTAAAGCCTCTGCCTTCGGCTCAGGTCATGATCCCAGGGTCCTGGGATCGAGCCCCACATTGGGCTCTCTGCTAGGCAGGGAGTCTGCTTCCCTTCCTCTCTCTCTGCCTACTTGTGATCTCTCTCTCTCTCTGTCAAATAAATAAACAAAATCTTAAAAAAAAAAAATCAGAGATAGATGCAGTGCTACAGAGAAAAGTCAGTAAACTTTTAAAAAGGCCAGAGAGCAATCCTTTTAGGTCTCTAGGACTTATGGTCTCCATGGCGAATATTCAAGCTGCCCTTTAAGCATGAAAGCAGCCACAGACAATGCATAAACAAATGCACGTGGCTGGGTTCCAATAAAACTTTATTTACAAAAACAAGTGGCTGGCCATGGGCCATATTTGCCAAACACTGCTACAGAGACATCCTGAGATCTTGACGTCACTCTCAATACTTGTGGTAGACAAAACAATGGCCTCTCAAAGATGGGTTCCTGCTAACCCTTGCAACCTGTGAATATGTTCTCTCCTGTGGCAAAGGAGAATTAAGGTAGCAGAGAATTAAGGTTGCTTAGGAGCTAAGATTAAAATAAGGAGATTGCTCTGGATTATCCCCAAAGACCCAGTGTGTAAAGGTCTTTGTGGAAGAGGGAAGCAGGTGTGTCAGTGTCAGAGTGATGGAATGTGAGAAAGATTCAACCAGCCATTGCTGGCTTTGAATATGGAATAAGACCAAGAGCCAAGGAATGTAGGCAGCCTCTGGAAGCTGGAAAAAGGCAAGAAAATGGATTTTCCTCTCGAACCTCCAGAAAGAAACGGCCTTGCCAAAACCTTGATTTGTATGGTTTTAAGCCACGAAGTTTGTGCAATTTGTTAAAACAGCAATAGAAGACTAATACAATGCCCAAGTGCGCTAAACCTTCTCAACACTGTGGAGAAAGCCGAGCCTCCAGAGTTAAGAATGCAGGCTTAACATCCATTTAAGCGTGTCATTTAGATGAAAAAGGTAAGTTAAAAAAGTCTGCATTTGGATGTGGGGAAATTAGGCAATGCTTTCAGGGAGTGTCTATAATAAAGAGCTGCTTTCACATGGAAAAGGCTTTATGGCTCCCTGATGGAGTATAAGAGGCACTGAAACAAAATTTCTCTTTATTTGTGTTTCTCCAGAGGCTCTCAGACCTACACACTTGGGGATTTATACCTAAGGAAAGAGATGGTCTGGGCATGGGAGGGGGGAGATGAAAGTCCCAGAGCAGGTCCCCATCTGCAGTGCTCAGAGTGGGGAAGTGAGCTGCCAGAAATCAGCCCCCTGACTTTCTATTCCGCTGGCATCAGGCCACCCTCTGCCCGGCCGCTGTGCCACTGTACCATTTACGTCACGGGGAATACAGCTTGCTGCTTTAAAATGTGTGTTATGAAGGAAATGAGAACATGACGCTGGTGACATTTCACAAAGGAGGCAGCATTCCAAAGATGAGCTCGGGCAAGCCGGGCATGCATTTGCTGTTAGGGGTCACCTCAGAAACCACAGCCGCCGGGCACTCACTGAGGTAGGTCGATCGAGGTCAAGGGCCCCTGCCCAAAAGATCTCTTGGACTACCTTTCATGGCGGGGTCGGAAGTCATGGATCCTGACCTCCCTTCCATGCTGTAAACATCTTGAAGGCGGAGACCTCCTTGCAGCCCCGCTGACACAGTGCCTTCTACTCCACAGACAGGCATCACTGCCCAGTGGCTAACTAATTATTAGGTAAAATCAACAGGACAGAGAAAGCAGATCTTGTCATAACAATGATGATACTTGTAACAAATTCAGAAAGTCCATTTTAATTTATAAAACATTCCCACATACAGTCTCAAATTACCCTCCTAAGGATGCTATGAAGTGAGTATTAGGAAACCCATTTCGCTGATAAAGGGAATGAGTTTCACACACCTTGAGTAGCTAGTTCAACACTCCACTGCTAGCAACTGGGAAGTGGGGACTGAAGCCCAGTCTTTGGTTTCTTCGGTTAGAGCTCAGCAGCATCCCACAAGGGTTCCTCCCTCCCTCCTCCCTTCCCTTCTCTTTCTTCCTCCCTTCTGGAAACACTGAATATCCATCATGTACCAAACAACACTGTCCAGGGCCCCACAGAAACAAAACCAACCAAGACAAGGTTCTGGACCTGAAGAAGGTCATAGTTAAGCAAAGGAAGCAGACACATGACTGTGTGAATGGAGATACAACGAAGGAACTGACAGAGCTCTACATGCCAGGCCCTGTTCTAAGGGCTTCACATCCTGCTAACGTGAACACCTTAGGAGGCATGCATCATCTTCCCTGTTTTATGGATAAGCAAACGTAGGTTTAGAGTCACTGAGCATCTTGTAAGTTGCGGACAGGATCTTTATTCTCTGCTGATTCCAGATCTCACGCTCAGCCTCTCTTCTGTGCTATGTCATCAGAAGCCCGGGCACAGGGCTCTGCACTGGGGCAGTGAGAGAGCCGGAGAAACACGGATGGGCTGCCCAGCAGAATTAGAGAAGGAAGCTTTCCATCGGAAGTGTGCATTCGCGTCTACTGAAGCATGGAGAAATGAACCAGGTCATTTAAAGATGATCTCTAAGCTGATCCCCAGTTCCAAAAACTGAAAAAGAGAATTAAGCATCCTAGAATTTGTATTCCACTTAAAAATATTTTTCAGGGCTGTCCAGCATTAGACAACCAAAGCATTATCCAGGGAATTCTGTGCAGATTCAAGGCCAGCTCTTAAGGAGATAATCCCGCATTTGCACTGAGACAGTCAGGGTGAAACCACCTCCCAAGGGCAAGGATTCTGAACTGAGAGTGGAAGATTTGGGTTCTCGTTCCAGGTTTATCATCCGTTCACCCTAGACAAGCCCCTCAGCCTATCTGAGTTCCGTTTCTTCAGCTGTGAAAAGCATGTGTTGGAAGAGATGATGTCTTGGGATCTCTTTTAGTTCTGATGTTCTATTATTCTAAGACTCGTCAACAAAGTACAGGGAAAGATCTTACCTAGGACAGTGGCATGGGAAGGGAGAGACTAGCTCACCTCCTCAGAAGCCCTCCTAACTGAGATGCCTTTGGCACCTGAGTCTCACACGTGCCCAGCGGCCACTGACTCGAGCTGCCAGGCACCCAGGCCTGCCTTCTCAACCTGGCAAGGGTTCCCCTAAACAATGAAACCATAAAACAGGTACTCAAGAGGTCCATGTTTGTCAGATGCCTTGCACATCAGCAGCACTAAGTGGCTGCTGGAGGCTTTGATACTATTACAACTGTTATTATTAGAGAATTCCAGTAACAAACACCATTCACAGGGAGACTTCTATGGACAAGGTGCCACGAGGAGCACTTTCTTACAATCATCTCTTTCTCTTGGCAAATGTACTGACTGTTCTTATCTCTACTCTACAGATGAATCTGTGGCTCAAGAAGGTTAAATACCTTGTCCGAAACCATACAGCCCTAGTATGTTCTACCCTTCCCGTCTGACTTCAAAGGCACAGTTGTTCATCCTCCTGCTACACTTTGTACACCTGTGAGGCTTCCAATCTAGGTCATCTTCCTCCACTTTCACCTGCAATGAGCAACTGAAAAGAACATACACCCACTAAGCACTATATCATATTTACCTTACAACTTGCAAAGTGCCTTCTCATATGTCCCATCATCGGATTCTCATAGATGCTGGAGAGCTAGAAGGAGCATTGTCTTTATTGTATAGAAGAAGAAGAAACTAAGTCTCAAGGGAGGTTGAGTAATTTGGAGGTTTCTTAAACCCACTTGCCATACCAATTGCATACTTGTCTACATTTCTGACCACTCTGCTACACCATTTTTCAGAACATTATGCCTTGGGTCTTCAAGTGCCTCCTTCCCGGAGAGATATTATCAAATGGCAGTTGGTTCTTCCAGGACTAAGTGCATATCATTGCCAAATAACTAAGAATAGTTCAGTGACTCCAAAAGTTTCAAACCCTCATAATGATAAATTTTCTTTTTCCAAAATACCGGTACATTCATCAAACCTCACTCTCTTTACTGAGTTGACAGTGTATATGTAAGCTACACAGAATATTTGAAACCTCTTTTCTACACATAAAGGTGTATGTTGTGCTATAAGGTCATGAAGAACTTCCTTAGCAAACCTTCTACAAACCGTACCTAAATGCAACTTTAACAGAGTTTCATATATACCAGAAACGTATCAGTCAAGTCTCCCCCACTTTCTACCCAAGGAAAGCATATAGAAATGTATATAAGCTTTTGTTTATCTACCTCACATTATCAGACTCTCTTCCCACTAGAGAAAGGGGGTAGCTATGCATTTGCAAGGTTGTGTGGTGGTTAAATCAATCAAAACAATTGCCATGGACAACAAGGATGAATCTCAGAAATGTAAACGTGACTTTTGCCCTTAATTCCTCCCCATGTTGCCTAGTCTGCTTGGCCCTTTATCCACCATGAATCCTATCAACAGTGATACATAAAACAGCGACACTCACCACTGCCTGGGAACTCCTGGGAAACCCCCATGGGCCCTATTTCCTCTTCTGCTGCCACAGCTGAAAGCATCAAGGCTAAGTTCCTTACATCCACCCCACACGCCCAACTCTAACTCCAGCCAGGCCCTAAGTGCAGTTTTATCATCTCAATACAGATTACCAACAGGTGTTATACTAAAACATCCTCTCTTCTGTCTTCTCACTTTTACCCTAGATGCAATTTCCTGCCTCACCGACAAGATAAAGGCCAAGTTGAACTCCATCACCTGCACCCCTTCATGACTCCTGAGGCCTCTTTCTGTCCCCTTTTACCCATCCATTTTACTTCACTCCTCATTTTATGCTCTTCCATTTCCTCTAGTACTCTGATTTTGGAAACTGGCTCTTCTACTAACGTGCTGAGTGACCGTAGGCAAGTCACTTGTTCTCACCAGATTTTCTTCTACACGAAGCAAAGGGACTGGGCGTAATCACTGCTTTATAGCTATAAAATTCCATAATGCTGTGTTTAAAAAGATAAAGCCATTATCTTCTTCTGACCTATAATCCGCCCTTTTCCCAGACTTCCATATTTTTATGAATGGTACCACCATTCTCCTAGTCATCTAAACTTCAAATCTCAGCTTTCTCTTCATGCCTCTATCTTTTCTCAATTTCTACAACCCACCAGTTAGCAGGCTCAGTGGGTCCTACATCAGAAATCTCCATTGCATCCAGTCCCCCTTTTTCTCATTGTCCATTAGAGTCCAGCCCTCACTTAACTAGCCAGGACATTCACAGTTGCTTTCTCCTGGGTCTCCATGTTCTGCCCCACCAAAAGCCTGATTTGCTTCTTGCATTGAGTGCCAACTCAAAAACTTCTTTATTGACTCCCATGACAACTGAATACCGTGATTTGGTGTTCACGGTTCTGCATAACCCAGGTTCAATGTCACACATTCTTCTCCTCGACTTCTCTGCTGCAACCACAGAGATGGATTTGCTCCCCAGACAAGTCTTGTTATTTTCACCACCTGCTCCTAGCATGTGCTGTTTTCTCTGCCTAGACAATGATGCCTATCCTCTTCGTTGAAATTCTTCCCATCAGTCAAAACCCGTGTCCGATGTTAACTTCCACTCGACGGCTTCCTCAGTTCCCACACTGGAGGCCACCTCTCCCTGTAAGAAATACCAATGCCACCGCATTCTGCTGCAGTGACCCACTGTCATGTTCTAAGTTGACTTCAAATGACTTAGGGATGCTCATTTTCCCTCTTACCTGGATGGCAGAGGCCATGTCCTCAGAATAGTACTTCTATTGCAGGCTTGCAATAGTAGGGGGATACAAGAATGAGTTAAATATTAATATATTTAGTGTCTGATAAAATAAATAAATAAATAAATAAATAAGGTTCACAGAGAACATGCCTTTGAGGATTACTACCCACCGAGCCAATTAGAAAGCAATACAAGATTTTCTAAAATATCAACACCAAATTGAACTGCTTCTGCTTTAGATTCAGATTTTATTCTAGCTCAGCACCAAGTAGCTGGATGATATTAGACACAAACTGCTCTGGGTCACTTTTTCCTATGGGTAAAATGTAGAGTTGTCAGATTTGGCAAGAAACAAAGACTCCAATTAAATTTAAATTTCAGATACATAATATGTATATATTTAGTTCTTATAATTAGTTCTTGCACTAGAAAAAGTTGTTATGTATCTGAAATTCATATTTGAATGAACATCCCATATTTTATCTGGCAATCCTAAATGAGGGAATTGCTCTTAATCATCTCCTAGGCTTTCTACTACAACATTGTATGTTCAATGGCATTTTCAGAGAAAACAATGATAAATGTGCTATTCCCTTGGCTCATAATTATTTTCCCCTGGACCTCTGCACTCAGGTTTTAGCTCAATGATAGAGTCTCTAAGCCCTTCCTGATTCTCCTATATAAAAAAGCACCTTTTTATCCTTCCATCTTCCCTCTCCAGTCACTCCTTATCCCATTAGCTTGTTTTGTTTTCATTATCTGAAATGATCTTCTTCACTCTCATGGGCATGTGTTTATTGTCTGTCTCTCTTGTCACTAGAATGTCATCTGCAGAGGGAAGGCCCTTTGCTGTCCTGTTCATTGCTGTCTCCCCAGCACCTAGAGCAATGCCAGGGCACATGAAACACTTAAATAACAACAAAAAAAAAAATTACAGGTGCTAAAAATGAATTTTTTTGACCAATGAGGGGTTAAGGGAGTCCAAAGAAAGAGAATGGACTATGGGAAGGCTTCTCGGAGGAAGTGGGATTTTAGTAGTGCTATAAAGCAGTGGTTTGAGGGGAAAATGGGAGTTGCCTGAATAAGCTTAGCAACGTTTTCAAGACATACCTGTCCCTAGCCCCACCTCCACCCCCCCATTATCAGAATTTAGGGTGGGAGATGAGCACTGTTAATGTCAAAGGCTTCCCAGATGACTCTGATATGACCCCTCTATCCCCATTTGGGAATATCTACCATAAAGAATGGGTGGAATTTGGTTAAGCAGAAAGCATGAAGAATGTTATCATTGGTACAGAACAATGTGAGTTGAGCACAGAGAAGAAAAAGTATCAGGAGGTATGACAGCACTGGCCAGATCAGAGCAGAATTGAGGACATGATGCTTCAGTCTGCAGGCAACAGAGAACAAAGGAGGGATTTTTCAGGAGGAAACGAAATCGTAAAAATGAGACTGAGTAGTTACAATTTACACCTGGGTCAGGAAACTATGGCGTACCAAACACAGCCTGCTGCCCATTTTTGTAAATAATGCTTTACTGGAATGCAGCCATGCCCATCTGTTTGCTGTTGCCTATGACTGCTTTCGCTAGAAGTTCAGTACAGTGCCTGTAGTGTCCCTTGCTAAGCTCTGCATGTTCTTTAAGATTCTGCCACTGCAGGAATGGCTTCACTGCCAAAGTTTGACTAATTCATTTCTTATGACGATTACATTCATACATTCATGAATTCCTAAATACTTCAAAGGATTTTGTGTACATAGGTACTAGTTTAAGTTTGTGTACATAGGTACTAGTTTCATAGTTAGATGACTTGTGAGTCCTAAGCCTCCCTCTTCATCTACCATTATTTATCATATTCTATCTACGTGTGGTTCTGATAACACACATCAGTGGTATTGTAGAGTCTTCGAACCTGGCACAAACTAGGAAGATACAGTTATAAATAACCACATAGCAAGTTCAAGTCCTTTTCTGGAAACTGGTATCTGACAAGAGGATTGGCATGAAGCTTGGTTCCCAGCAATAGCACCAAACACATGAGCAGTCTGGGTGTCATGGCTAAGTTTTCCAGTAACTCCAAAAATATCTGCTCTTACCTCTTTCCCCATTTGGCTACACAAACACTAACTTCCATACTTATCACACTTCTCGTCCTCTTTCAACTCTAAGTCTTCTGGGAATGACCTAACATTTTAGGCAAATGGCTGGAGTTTCATTTCCTAAGAGCCTCCTTCTGGAAACAGTACTGTTGTAGATGGGTTTTTTGTTTTGTTTTGTTTTTGCTTTTAAGATTTTATTTATTTACTTATTTGACAGAGATCACAAGTAGGCAGAGAAGCAGGCAGAGAGAGAGAGGAAGGGATGCAGGCTCTCTGCTGAGCAGAGAGCCCGATGTGGGGCTCAATCCCAGGACCCTGGGATCATGACCTGAGCCAAAGGCAGAGGCTTTAACCCACTGAGCCACCCAGGTGTCCCTATTGTTGTAGATTTTTTTTTTTTTAAGATTTTTATTTATTTGACAGACAGAGATCACAAATAGACAGAGAAGCAGGCAGAGAGAGAGGTAGGAAGTAGGCTCCCTGCTGAGCAGAGAGCCTGACGCGGGGCTCGATCCCAGGACCCCAGGATCATGACCCGAGCCGAAGGCAGAGGTTTTAACCCACTAAGCCACCCAGGTGCCCCGTTGTAGATGGTTTTAAAAGAGCTTTCACTCTCCTCTGACTAGTGCGGATAGTAATATGGAAGCAAAATTCCCCATTGGTTACAGTAGATCATGCAGCATTCATTTGGGAAATACTTATCCAGACAGTTTATCGTGCTAGATGTTGGGTCACGATGGTGAAGCAGTTATTCACAAGTCAATAACTAACCTTGGTGTCAAGGTAGCATTCTATTTCAATCTGGCAATTTAATTACAGTGATAAGGACAGAGCAGTGATAATCACTGGAAGTCAAGAGAACCTACAGGATGGTCACCTAACAAAGTCTTGGGGACTTCTTGAAGGATGAGGTGTCTGAGTGATAAAATGAAGGAATTTCTTTTTTTTTTTTTTTAAGATTTTATTTATTTATTTGACAGAGATCACAAGTAGGCAGAGAGGCAGGCAGAGAGAGAGGAGGAGGCAGGCTCCCTGCCGAGCAGAGAGCCTGATGTGGGGCTCGATCCCGGGACCAGGACCCTGGAATCATGACCTGAGCCGAAGGCAGAGGCTTTAACCCACTAAGCCACCCAGCCGCCCCAAAATGAAGGAATTTCTAGATGAAGAGGAGGTTGGGGGGGGGCGTCTGGGTGGCTCAGTGGGTTAAAGCCTCTGCCTTTGGCTCAGGTTGTGATCCCAGGGTCCTGGGATTGAGCCCCATATGGCATCGTGCTCTCTGCTCAGCAGGGAGCCTGCTTCCCTTCCTCTCTCCCTGCCTGCCTCTCTGCCTACTTGTGATCTCTCTTTGTCAAATAAATAAATAAAATCTTTAAAAAAAATAGTTGTTAAAAAAAAAAAGAGAGAGAGAGAGAGGAGGTTGGGGGAGGGGAGTCGAAGGCAAAGTTCTAAAGACCCAGAAGGAGAATGACATTGGAGTCCTATGTTAACAGTATGCTATAATCAGTTGCTGATTATCTGAGTATAGCTAAAATGCTTTATGGTAGATTCTAATCACTCTCTGGTGTGTTGCAAAAGGAAGCAAGGGCTTGGCTTTTAATTCTACTTTTTTATATTACCATTAGCATTTTTGGTGAATTCTGGCCATTACTTCACCTTTTAGCATATCAATTTTCTGATTTGTCCAATGGGGCAAAAAAACACCACCTGCCCTCTCAGGGCTTTGCAGGGATCCAATGGCACAATGTGTGGGAAAGTGCTTTGCATTCTCTAAAATGCAAGGGATTATTATTCTAACTCCTGCCGCCACCCAGGCCACTCCCTGTTTCCACCTTCCATAGCCCATCCAGATTTGCTCAGCAAGTACAAGCCATTTCAATGTCATCTGCTGACAATAAATCAAATAAGATGATCAAGAGCCAAAAAACAGTTTTTAGATTCTCCCACACTACACAACATAAGAGCACATGTTGCAGTCACAGATAACAGTAGGATGGACCATCAGGGAAACTTAGCCAACTGAGTAATCTGGAATTCTTTTTGTTTTTCTTGCTCATTTGACAAATGTGGAAACTGGTGTAGGGGACGGTCTCATGGATGTCACCCAGCTAGGGAGTGGTGCTAAACAGGGTCTGGTTCGTTTCTATCACCTCCTTTCTCCAAAGCCCCTCGGTCCCTTCTTTTCTGGTCCTTCTCAAAACCTCTAGAAACTAGTACAGAAACAGGGCAGTACAATGTGCAAGCAGGGTAGTTTCCCCATTTTCACTCGATGAAGCTGTGTTCTAATCCCTCTCTGCTTCTAAGCTCACTGTAACTGACTAGCGCAAACCTCTGTGGTTTAGGAGGCTAATGGCCACCTTCCAGCAAAGTTGATCATCTGGAAGAACAGCAGGCTCCAAGCTTCAGCAGGAGTTTTCTCTACAGTTGTAAAAGTCTAGTGGACATGTTACTTGTATTTCTCCCCTCACAAGGTCATTCCTTGTTCAGCAGCAATCCTTGCAAGGAAAAGGTCCTTGTAACTCACATGGATGGAAAAACCAAACCTGTCATTTGTGAAAGGAGCTCCCAATGATGCCCCGGGGGAAGGAGGAATTACCGAAGAGATTCGTGACCTAGTTGCAGGTAGTATTTAAAATGAACTTTAACATTTTATTTCATACTTGTATTGTATCATGAGGTCACATGAGTTTGCAAACATTTCTCTAATCTCTGCTTTGTTTTTAAAAAAATAAGGGCAGGCAATCTGGTATAGATAAAAACAAAACAAAACAAAATAAGACATAAACCAAAAAGAGCACTGTCCTAGTGGCAAGAAGAATGGGGATCCAGTCCCGGTTTTATTAGTCACTAGTGTTGAGGGTCTTGGCATGTCACTAAACCTCTCAGGGACTCAGCTTCCTTCTCTGTGACATAGAGATAACATTATGAGTTCTTTTACCTCGGGATCAACTGGAGCAAAGAATGACAGCCCCAAGAAGAATGTAAAAGTGGCTTGAGGATCATGATCTCTGACTCAGTCTCCCATAGCCCAAAGGTCTTACGGGACTGGGAACGCAGCAAGCCCTCAGGAAATACTCGCCAGTCAAATGGAGAAGTTCTATGATGGGCTCTTAAAATAAAGGAAGAGAGGTTCTTAAATTCTTAAAATTACCAATTGACAAAAATTCTGCTTATTCAGTCAATAATGGTAGACTGATGAGTGTTGCAGCTGTGTGAGGTCAAGAATACATTCGTAGTTTCTACTGTGGTTCATTCATGAGCAAACAAATGCTCTTCTTCGGTTTCAAAGAACCACACCCTAGGCACACTTATGCACACACTCACACTCGAGCATATATGTATCTGGACTGACTCTCTTTTACTAGGGAGGAAATGGAGCCTATTGGTAGTATTACTAGCTTGACCTTAAGAGTTCACCCATTTAAATACTATTTATGAGTATTTATTAGTTACTATTTATCAGTATTTATCAATACTGTCATGTTTGGTTGAGGCACCCTGTCAGAAAATTAGAAGATCAAAGAATATACCACTTATGAAAAAGATATTTGGATACTAGAAATGGAGCTGTACGTGACCGATTGTGATAGTCCAATCCATCCAAGGTAGAGAGATTGCCCTGCCATTGAGTCTTTTTCTGAATAGAACTCAGACCCTCAGGGAAGTCAAAGACACAAAGCAGGGTAAAGGCCTTGAGTGCAGGGTCTGGGTCATAATTCACCTTTGAAGTCCCAGCTACTCACACACTGTCAGCATCCAATAAATGTTTGATGCATGTATTAATAAGTGAGTGACTGGGCAATGGAAGGAGTTCTGGACTCAAATCAGGGGATGTGGATTCTAACTCACACTCTATCATCAGCACTGTGAGCATAAGGAAGTCATTCCAAGTCTGGCCCTCACCTGTGAAATGAGAGGGTGGAATAAATAACAGCTCACAATCAATAAAGTGCAGTGAATTAGCTGATCTCTGAGCTGGGGGATGGCATTACAGTCTCCTCTCCACCACAGTGTTTTTTCAGGCTGCCTGGTGGGCAAGGAGAAGTGAGGTTCCAGGCTGCGGCCAGCAGGGCAGTCTGAGTGCTGACCAGACTCCCAGAACTAAACTGATAATATTGCCTTCTACAGTCAGTATCTCAGGAAGTCTCATGATGAGGGGAACTAAAATCACCAGAAAATAAACTTATTCAAGAAAAATATTGGCTTCGACCAGCCACTCTGCTAACTGTAGGATAAGCCTGTCAACTCTGAGAATGAAACAGGACCCTTGAAAGTCTTCTCACATGGAGATAGAACCAAGAACCCTAGAGAGAAACATCCGTCTGGATGCCCATGTTTGTGCGATGGAGCAAATGGCCCCAAGATGTATTTAGTAGGATTTTAATATTCATGCCTTTATGAGTTTATATCATAGTATGTTATTTTCCTCGTAACATTTTCACTCTGCAATCAAATTTATTATTATTTAAAAAGTACTATGGGAATGGCTACCATGAACACAATGCTTTCTGCTTCACTAAATGTTTTCAGATCCATATAAGGCAAGCAGCCATAGTGGCTCAAAATCTGGATCATTTAACACTGCTACTTACAAGATTCTGCAGCAAATATTATCAAGTGGATTTTGAATAAATGCACGAAGAAGTGAAGGCTAGGTGAGTACATGCTTATGAGAATTCTTCTCTTTCTTTCCGTCTGGATGGATTGTAAAAATGAAGCGATGCCATCATTTTATTTGTCCTGGTTTGTGGAAGAGTTTGAGAATTGCTTTTTAAAGTTCCTTTCTTTGTTTGCTTCCTGGTAGGAATGAGAGATGTCTGTAACCTGATGACATTCGGAAATCCTTAAAACAATACCTTTATTACGTGGTACAAGAAGTGACTTATAGGGCGCCTGGGTGGCTCAGTGGGTTGAGCCGCTGCCTTCGGCTCGGGTCGTGATCTCGGGGTCCTGGGATCGAGCCCCGCATCGGGCTCTCTGCTCAGCAGGGAGCCTGCTTCCTCCTCTCTCTCTGCCTGCCTCTCTGCCTGCTTGTGATCTCTCTGTCAAATAAATAAATAAATAAAATCTTAAAAAAAAAAAAAAGAAGTGACTTATAAAAGTACTGAAAATGGGAAAGGCCTAAGATGAGTCCTTGGAATACAAACATCCATTCACGAAATGGGAAACAGTGAAGGACATAAGGTAATAATGGATTTTCCATCCTTATGGATCTCACACAAAATCTGTGTAGAGGAAGGGAGGGAAACAAGTCTAGGAACACTGAGACAAGCAGTCATTTCCCCCAAGACCCTGAATCAGAATCTGCGTGAGTCTAACATATAGTGAATGATGACATGGCTCACAGATATATAACTAGAAGAGAGAGACAAGGAATGAAGCAAGAATCAAACACCCATATATGTGGCAACTCAAAAACAGAACCGACGAACCTCCACAAAATCAACTTTGAAATGGCTAACTCATTCTAGCCTAACAGCATGAAATAGGACATTCTTCAGGAAGACCAATGTTTCTACATGCATCTTGAGTCACTGAACATCAGGGTCTTGGAAGTATCACCTCATGGGTAGGAGCCTAACTTCTGATTAAAGAATTTATAAGAAATTATTATGCACATCATGTATCTTCTAAGAAATCCTGTATAGAACTTGATGAGAAATTCACATGAATCAGAGCTGCTATAAAGTACTGAGGGCCTATTAAGAGCAAAATATTCACTGATACAAGTATGTGCTAGGCAGTCTTCTAAATGCATGACAATGAACCAGAGTGACAAATATTGCTACCTTCATGGGGCTTACATCCCATTATTTAACATCTACACAATCCTAAGAACAGCCAAAGATGTTATTATTCCTATTCTGCAGATGGGAAAACAGAGAGTTTAAAGAACTGAGTAATGTACCTACAGTCACAGACCTAGTAACTTGTGCCAGAATTCACATCCAGCTCTGTGCGGCTTCAAAGCCCAAATTTTTACCTGCTTTACTACACTATCTTCTATAAGCAACAGAAAATAGATTCTACTGAGCACCCACACACCTATTGCAACTCAAATGAGTATTCTCGATAAAAAAATTAATTCTTATTTTTAAAAGATTTTATTTATTTGAGAGAGGGAGATAGTGAGAGGGAGCATGAGCAGGGAGAGGAGCAGAGGCAGATGGAGAAGCAGACTCCCTGCTGAGCAGGGAGCCTGATGTGGGGCTCGATCCCAGGACCCTGAGACCCTGAGCCGAAGGCAGTCGCTTAACCAACTGAGCCACCCAGGCGCCCCCCAAACTTAATTCCTATTTGCAGTAAACAGACTACAACTTACAAGGAGGCAGCTACTCAGTACCAAGTGCCTACCAATTGGCAGGCTCTCATTCAACCAAAATGTATTAATCAGGTATGGTGTCAAATCTTAGGCCACTTCTTAGGGATAAAAATAAGAAGTCTAGAGGGGAAGAACAAATAAATTGATCATCATAACACAGGATTATATGGTTGAGATAAAGAAAAGCCCAGAATCCTGAGCAGAGTACGAAAACAGGTCACTATAGACTGAAGGGAAGGAGTGTTGACCTCTGCATGGAGTCTCAGCCAGCAGGGGTGAGCTTGATGAAGAAAGGGGAGATAGTGTGAGAAAATGCTAAAGCGCTTTGAGTAGAGAGGGAGAATGACATGAGCAGTGATGTGAAAGATAGCAAAGTGTTCAAGAAAATGCAAGCATTTCAGCATAAGGGTGAGGTGTGAGAGAGATGTTCCTGAAAACTGGATGTAGTATATTTTAGCAATGTGTGTGTTTAGTGAAGGTCGCAGACAGGATAGAAATTAGGGGGCACACCTAGAAATCTAATAGTGAGTTATGGAATCTACTTCATGGATCTTGGCCAGTATTTACTTAAAACAACAGAGGAATAGAATAGAATAGAAAGTATCAAGTGTAACGTATGTATTAAGGTATTATTTCATAAAACACACAATATGTGGGGACTGAGTCTTTATATTTAATGTATGTCTTACTATGAGTCATGATCCAAAAAGCTTGAAAAGCACTGATCTAGTCTGTACCTTCCAACAGGGAAGGGCAGACTGTCCCCTTTGGACTTACTCAACAGGGCTCCCCTGGGGGGACCTACTATCTATCTATTCCTGTCAGGAGAAAAGAGAGGTCGCTTGGAACAAACCTGTCCCAGTTTCTTAAAGACTTTCCATATTCCAAAGTCCATGATCTAATTCTAAATCTCAAGTGGCTATACAGATAAACTCCAATGACCAGGGCTATTTCTGAAAAGCAATTAATATTTCCATTTTTCAGGAGAGAGACAAAACAGGCACACAAAATGAAGCTTCGAATGACTCTAAGAAAGTGTGGGGCCAGTAGAAAGTTCTCTGTTCCAGCTACGTTTTCCACCAAATGAGTCACCCAGGTACGGAGCCAATGCATATGAATCATGAAACACACCCTATGTCGTATCTCTCTCTTCTTTTCCTTTATACCGGGATTTTCCCTAAAAATTCTTTTTGGATTTTATTCCCCACTTTTTTTTTCTAAGTCCAGTCAATTTCTTGCCAGTTCCTTTGCTCTTTGATGTTTTCCTTTATGGTGTTTAAATTGTTTCTCTTCTTTTTTGTCTGACCATCCTGAGTTCATAAAAAAGTTCATATACAAGAAAATCCATATAAATCATGGCTTTAAAAGGAAAGGACTTAAGAGATTGCTGTTTCCTTTAAATTTAATACTTAAACTGGTGGCAAAGCACAAGAGTCAAAGAGAAAGTTTAACAGAAGTGGTTTAATAAATACCTCGTAACTAAATTATCTGGCTAATGTAGGCCATTAAGATAGTGGAATTGATAAAAACAAGTCAAAAATTGATTTTGGGCCTAAATTAATTAGACTATTGGTCAATATCAGAATTAATCACACATTTGAACCAACAATCAGAAGTCAGTGTAGGAAATGACAGTTCACCATTCATGCCCTAATTTTTTGTACTTCTCTAAGACTCTATCTCTCTTCCCTGAGCTATAAAAGCACCAATTTTTATTGGGAGGAGCTTTTGTAGGATCACAGACTTCTTGAACTTGAAAACAACCTTAGAGATTATCTGGTCCAGAGTTTTTCAATCAATTTTATGAGGTTGAGAACATAAAAAATATCACATGCCTGGTCCTCATGCAGATTCAAATGGCCCTTTGGTTGGGAGTCTATGCTTTTTATATCTCTATCGGCTAAGAAGTGTTTGTCAATCTCTATTTCCTGTGGTTCCTGAAAATATTTTTCTTATGTTTCTTAAATGAAAATGTAGTGTTGAATTTGCTTTATTAAACTATGTATAAAAGTCAGGGCTTGCTGATGCAGTCCAGTTCTCCATTTTGCAGACCCGGAGAAGGCATCCCAAAGATGGTAAATAATTGTACCCCGTGCTCCATCCTCCACAGACCTGGTACAGTATGTACAAAGCACATGGCAAGGCCTGATAAATATTCTATTCAACCATTTTTAAAATGGCCATACAGGAAAAGAGTGAGCAAGGAAGTGAATGACAAGAAATAATTCACTGCTTTACAATCTCGTGGCGAACATTTCCTGGGGAATGTGATTTTCCAGCGGACTGCAGAATTTGTCCTTAATTTCGGTCACATTTTAGTCACTCTGCCAAGAGCCCCACAGCAAATAGCTGCTGCACGTGAGGGGACACTTGTCTAAGCAAGTGGTGTGAAAACAAATGTTGCTTTGTTTAGAGCAACTCAGTGTCTTCCCTCCCTCCCTGCTGAACCTCAAGGACCTTGGAAAAGGTCATTTTATGAAGTTCTGGTGTGTCTATGAGTAAACTTGAATCATCATATGTCATAATCGGAACCACGAAGCCAAATGCCATGAACCAGATTACCATGTCATCCCCAAATAGGTTATTATGGCAGGGCTGCTGGGTCACCAGGATACTCTGGCTGGTCTTGTTTTTCATCTTACCCCCAGGGAGCTCTGGACCATTGCTAACATCTACAGCTAAAGCCATTGGAAAAATATCTTGAATTCATCAGAAAGGACAAAAGGACAAAAGAAATACTTATTTCACTTTTTAAATTCCATAAAATTGAAGTATCTGGGAGAGTCTCAGGCAAACATGCCCTCTAAGAAATTGGAAGGAAGGGGGATGCAGAGTTGATTAGCTGAGTAATTTAGGTACTTAATAAGGAGAGAAGAGTGTATTATATATGGGGCAGATATTCAAATTATAAATGTTCACTGATTACAGGGATCAAAATATGGGATACTTGTTAAGTTTCCAGATCATTCCATTTACTAACCATAGCTACCATTTAATGAGTATCCGAATCCTGGCAGGCATACACCATACACTTTATGTTCTTTATGTGCATTTTTCTCTCATTCCTGCAATAACCATGCAAGACCATTCACTTCATCTTTCAAACTGGTAAGTAGTAAAGCTATAATTCATATCCATGTTTATCTGCCTCCAGATGATGACTTGGCTTTCAAAGACTCTAGTATCCTTTTAAAATCCTCATTTTGCCTTTTAGTAGCTATGTGATGTTGGGCTAGTTACTTAATCTCGTTCCATCTCGTTTTCTTTATCTTCAAAATAGTGTTAATGATAGTGTCTGCCTAAGAATTCGTTATATGTGAAAAAGGCACATGAAGCACTTAGTTGGCATAGATTAAGCATTTAACCAGCTTCTGGCTTTTTTCATCATTGTAATGATAGCTTATTATCAGTAGATCCACAAATAACCTGGACAGTTGAGATACCCAGATACCGAGACTAAACTTTTCTTACTGACCTCAATTATCTGGGAATTTGTGGTAAAGATCAAATCTCAATTCATAATTACATGGTGGGAAAAGATCAGGTCACCAGTGCTTAGGGTCCAAGGAGCTCAGCTTATGCTGTGTCACATGTGTCAACACGTTTGACTTCAGGGAAAACTGTCTTAATGTAGGTCAATAGGCTTGCAAGAACCAACAACCATAAACCCTTCTGGTCAACAGGCTGGTCACTCTGAAGAGAAGAAATCTGAATAAAATCCCTAAGTTCTGTAGTCACTCCCAGTGAATTAGTCCTTTATTTTGAGAACATGGGGGAGTAGAAACCAATCTCAATCTAGTTGAAAACAAAGCTTGTGTGTTTTCTGAGGAAAATTTATAGAACGATAGCAACATCGATAACATATTGATACACACAATAGTGTTATCTGGCCTGGTTGCTCACTGATTCATTACAGTAATGTACTTGTTAAAAGAGTCTGGATTCTGGAGTTAGACTTCTGGAATCAACTCTTGGCTTCTCCACTTGTTAACTTCCCAGTCTTAGAAAAACTACTTAATCTCCCTAAAGTTCAGTTTTCTTATGTGAAATATAAGCTTTATAACAATATCTACCTCACTGTGTTGTTCAAAGAATTAGGGGAGATATTGCATAAAAAAGGCACTTAGCCCAGAGCCTGGTCAAAGAATAAGAGCTTAATAAAATGTTAGCTATTGCTATTTGTTGTCAATCTAAAGCTTTCTGGGTCAAGTAAAGGTTTTGAACCCCTTGTCCATTCATGAGATCTTGGCAATGGGAAAAGCTAATGGTGATTTCTTTGACAGAAACCTGGCAAGCTGTGAGGTACAGCAGGACAGAGAATTGATTTTGGACCTCTGATACTTACAAAGCTCAAACTTGGCCAATTTCTATCATCATCCTGATGGGCTACTAGTTCATTCTATATATCATTCTTTTGTGGAGTCTATGTTTTCTCCCTCTGCGCTAGGGTTTGGGGGATAGCAGGTAAGAGGAGCACTCCTTGTGGCCACACTTCCAAAGAAGCTTCAGAAACATTCATCAAGGGCTAGGTTGCTAATAGGGGATAGTGGTATGTTTTATCACTCCTGGCATTGGAAATGACTCCTGCTTCCAAGTTAAGTATCAAGGCAGGCTACTAAAGTATGATTGGCTGAATGCTGTAGAAAACCCATTTGGATTTTGTGTTAGGGTTGCTTTTTATTCATGATTTCAAATCTCAAATAAAGTCTCG
Source organism: Lutra lutra (assembly GCF_902655055.1). Taxonomy (NCBI): domain Eukaryota; kingdom Metazoa; phylum Chordata; class Mammalia; order Carnivora; family Mustelidae; genus Lutra; species Lutra lutra. Next base: position 142,783,353 of record NC_062281.1, read on the forward strand.
ACACTGCCTGGAAGTCCCACTGAGAACTTTCTACGCCTCTTTTCAAATATCCCTCTCCTACCATAACTGAAATCATCAGATGAGAAAGAACTCTCTCAGTTTTGATCATGTGTACAAACCCATCTCATAAGACTGTTATAAGGATTAAATGAGTTAATACATGAAAATTATGTAGAGCATTACTTGTCACAGAGTAAGCTCTCTCAGGAAATATTACCTATAACGATGATGATTATTACCTGCGCCTAAATCCATTTCCTCCTTCTTCCACCTGAAAAGGTGTCCCTGCTCCTGACAAATGCCAAGCCCTCAACTTGCTTTCTGGGGCCCACTGTCCTTTACATCCTCTAGGATTTTCCTTTGATTATTTCCCCTCTTTCTTCATCAGTAATTTCTCCTTCTCTCTAGATTTTTTCCATCAACATAAAAACATGCTTTACTATCCTCAACTGTTCAACCCGCTCTGAATCTGGCTTCTATCCTTTTAAGTCCTACAGATCTGCTCTTCTCAAGATCATCAGTGAATTCTGTTGTTGAAATTGGTAGTCACTTTCTATCCTCAACTTACTCTAACACAGCTGATGGCTATTCTTCTCAGCCCAGTGCCCTGTCTCAGGTTCCACACTTCAGGGTTTCCCCTTAACTCTCTAATCATTCCATCTCAATCTTGTCCCCAATCCTGTCCTTCTCTACTGAGTATCTAAATGCTGTCACTTTCCATGGACATGGGCCTAGACTTGTACTCTCCCTCTACATCCCCACTCATGCCCATAGGTTTATCCAAAATGTATGTGCTCGAAACTCCAAGTTCATATCTCTAGCCTAAGCTGTTTTATGCCTACATCATATCTCTCCTAGGATTCAAAACAACACTCAAAATTAATAGCTCAGACCAAACTCTTGGTTTCTTTCCCACTCCACCAGCCAAAATTTCTTCTTCTAAACTTACCCATCTTAGTCAGGGGCACCTGGATCCGTGCAGGGGCTTAAGCCAGAAGCCTGGATTTCATTCTTGATTCTTTCTTCTCTGAATGTTTCTACCCTCACCCCTTACCATTTAATCCATTAGCAAGTTTCATCTATTCCATAGCCAACATATGTACCTGATGGCCACTTCTCTCTATCCCTGCTTCTCTACCATTGTAAACTAAACAAGCATCATCTCTTACCTAGTCTGCTTCAACGTTCCCCTCACTTCCACTTTTCCAATCCAATTTATTATCCACATTGATGTCTGAGTGAGCTTTCAGAAGTTATATAGCATTTTATTCATTTTGGGGGGGGGCTTTCTAATTTGCTTTAATATCATCTTAACTCTTTCCTAAAGCCTACAGGGCCCTATAGGATCCAGCCCCCGACTCACTCCATTTGGTACTGTTCTCCCCCACTCCTGCCCTGCCGTTCACCTCACTTTAGCTACACTGGCCTTCCTCACACACACCAAGTTCAATACATTCTGTTTTAAACATTCCACTTCTCTGCCTGGAATAGCCCCCTTTTCCCTTCTCAGCTTTCTGTCTTCAGGTGAAATGTCACCTCCCTGAGGAGACATTTTCTCATTTTCCCAAGTCAACAACTTCCTTTCCCTCCCATTATTTTCTATCACTGTGCCTTCTAAATACCCTTCAAAGAACTTACCCAAATTTGTTTATCTTCTTGTTTACAGTTGGTATCTCCCTCCTGATCCAAAAGAGAAAAGGTCCATTTCTATTTTACTCACCACAACTTAAGGAAATGCCTGATACAAAGTGGAATCTACATAATACTTGCTCGATAAATGAGTGAATAAACAAGCAGTCATTCAAATATTCATCTAAGCAGTTGTGACCATAGAACTGAAACAGAGCTTCGGCCAACTCACTTAAAGAGCTGGACCATGTCAAATTACTCCCCCAGAGAGCGGTGCCAAGTCCTGTTGATAATGGAGCATCTGATGACTGTGACTGGATCTTTCCTTCCTCCAGCTTATGCAAATTATATGCCTCCTCTGTGAACTCCTGACCCCTATTTAATTACTAACCAAGATCCAAATTGAACTTTCTGTCCTTGATGAACCCCCTCCCCATATCTCTAGCCCACAGGTCTTCACGCTCCTCAGAAAAACCTACACTACTCACTTAATATTTATATTTATTTTATATTTATATTATAAAATATTTTGTGCATTTTTTATGAGCCAAAGCACTGGCTCAGGAAATGAGGATCAAACGTACAGTGCAGTTCTATGAACTAATATTTATTCAGCATCTTTTGTCATGTTAAGTATTTTATATGAGTTAGCACTCATTATAATTACCTAATTATAATATCATTAGTATTCATTGTGCTCACTACAAACCCATTTTCAATTTATTTTTATTGAGCAAATATTTTCATAACACATACTATGTGTCAGGCCTTAGTTTAAGAACTATACAAATATACATCCACTTAATCTTCATAGCAAACCTAAAGGATAGGTAGTATTAGGATACTTTGGGAAACTGAGGCAAAGACAAGTTATTTGCCCAGAACCAAAGAACTAATAAATGGCAGGCCGGAATTTGGGCCCAGGCATGGAGCTCCAGAATCTCCATTCTCAACCATCATTCTATGCCACCTTGCAACTCCTATCAGGTAAGTATGATTACTCTTCTTTCCAGGAAGTACTCGGGACCCTCAGGTTAGCTTTGCTAGGGTTACACAGTTAATTCATGTATTCAACACCAAATACTCACAGAGTGCCCTCTAAATGTTAGGCACTATGCAAAGTTCACATATGTGTATCAAAGATATATGATATCTGGGGCGCCTGGGTAGCTCAGTGGGTTAAAGCCTCTGCCTTCGGCTCAGGTCATGATCCCAGAGTTCTGGGATTGAGCCCAGAATCAGGTTCTTTGCTCGGCAGGGAGCCTGCTTCCTCCTCTCTCTCTCTGCCTGCCTCTCTGCCTACTTGTGATCTTTGTCAAATGAATAAATAAAATCTTTTTAAAAAAAAAGATACATGATATCTTAAGAGACTTGTCCTCAGGAGTTTATAATACAGCTGATATGTGGACAGTGTGGGATTTAGATTTAAGGGTTAAGAAGGTTTCTTAGAATCCTTAGAACACTTCTAAGAAACCCTTCTCAACCCTTAAATCCAAGACTTGTGACCTTTCCATGACTCTATCCTTATAGAATTTGGTGAAATTGTTGGGTCCGGGGCATCTGGGTGGCTCAGTGGGTTAAGCCTCTGCCTTCGGCTCAGGTCATGACCTTAGGGTCCTGGGATCAAGCCTCACATCAGGCTCTCTGCTCAACGGGGAGCCTGCTTCCCCCTCTCTCTCTGCCTGCCTCTCTGCCTACTTGTGATCTCTGTCTGTCAAATAAATAAATAAAATATTTTAAAAAAATTGTTGGGTCCAAAGAGGACCCCTCAAAGAACAGGTTGTGGAGCTGGGACAGCTCTGAAAAGCTTCCCTGAGGAGGAGGGCAACACTCATCACTTAGTGTTATTTAAATGCTTAAATGTTTCACATTTAAGTATCATCCCCATCCTCGCTCACTGCAGTCACCTTGAGGACTAGGACTCTAACCTAATATTGCTCACAGTATCTAGGACTGTGCTGCACACACTCTGTCCAATAAAGGCATCTTGAAAGAGTTGTGACTGGCTGAGTCCTTACAATAGGGAACAAAGCTGGCAGTCTTCAGTTTTGCTATGTGTAAGATTTCTTCAAGCTTCTTCAAACTTAGACACTTAATTACCATGGCAGACATACACTAGGTTTTCCTGGCTCTCTGGGGACTGTCACTCAAAGAGTGACTGCAATAAAACCCGGAGGTGTTCTGAATTTTCTCCTCACCACATGGCCTAGGTCCTCTGCACTTCCAGATTCAATACTGTCCTCCGTAGGGAACCTCACAGCCCCCGTCCACTGCCACCAAGCCCTCTGGAACCGGGAGTCCTGCCTCTGTGACCACAAATGCTCTTGTGTTTACGTTGCCAAAATAGGCAAACTGAATTCCCACATTTTTTTCACTAGTGCAATGGGAAGCACCCAGGGCCTTGGTCCTAGGAAATGATGAAAACCCAACCCAGATGTATACAGAGCAAACACTGCTGTTTGCCATACTGCCTTGTTTGTTTTGGAGGAAAGTAGATTTATTAATAATAAAGTTTCACCATGGGGCAGGCACTTCTGAGTTACAAAGTATCAGTCATAGAAAGTAACTCAGGAAAAACCCCATTAAGTCACCTAGTCCTGCATGTGCCAAGGCTGTAGGCTATGTTTCTGCCTTATGAGCTTTACTGGCATTTCAGAATAAACGATGAGACGTTAAGAGTGATGGCTCACCTGTGATTCCAAATTACCATTAACGAGGGAGCTCACGATGGGCAAACGGAAAAGAAAACACACACAAAAAATCTCAACTCCTCAAAGTTTCAATTCATAACCCTGCGTAGGCTGCTGCCCCAAACTGACACAGAGAGAAAACTGAGGAGTAGACGTCAAGTCACAGAACCACGTGGCGTCTTCCGTGGAGACTCATGGGCAGGGGAGAAAAAAAACAAAACAAAACCCTACATTTATTTATTTAACACTTATTTATTTAACCTCCTGGCTGGGTTGGGTTGTTGGATTTGGTTTTACATCCTGAATTACAAAATTTATCATGGGAACGTGTGTCAGCTCTTCGCTGAGGGAAAGAAAGACTTCTCTTCCTTGTCTTCTCTCATAATAGAGCCAAGTGTCCCACATGGTTGTTTGGAGAAGTTCAAATGTGAAGACTAAGAGCATAACCCTAGCCGGGCTTCCTTCTCTACCTCTTCTGTTCTCTCTTCCTGACAGTGCACTGCCTGCGCATGATCCTGGTGCCTCCTGCCTGGACTGCTGTGTAGCTTTTACTCCGACTCAAACCATCTGGCCAGCAGCTGCCAAAATCAGCATCAGCTAAGATTTACTGAGAGTCAATCACATGCCCGCTCTGTGCATACTGTGATCATATATGTATCCTTTGCTTAATTTATTTGTCACAACCACTTCGTTTTTTTTTTGTTGTTGTTGTTGTTTGTTTTGACTTTTTAAATATTTTATTTATTTGATAGAGAGAGAAAGCAAGAACAGGAACACAAGCAGGGGGAGTGGGAGAGGGAGAAGCAAGCTTCCCGCTGAGCACGGATCCCGATGCGGGGCTCCATCCCAGACCGTGAGATCATGACCTAAACTGAAGGCAGACGCTTAATGACTGAGCCACCCAGGCGCCCCTTGTCACAACCACTTTGTAACATAAGGAAGGGGATAGTGTGGACAGTAGCCAAGGCCATGGGCTCAAAATCAGGCAGGAAGAATTTTCAATCCTAGCTCTACTATTCCCCCACCCCGAGCTTTATTGAGCTATAATTGACCTATAACCTTGTGTAAGTTAAAGGTATACAACGTGATGATTTGATACATGGATGTATTGTGAAATGATTACCACAGTAAGCTTAGTTAACATACCCATTGCTCCACTTTTTTTTTTTTTTTTTTTTGAGAGAGAGAGAGAGAAGGGAGGGAGAGCATGTGTGGTGGAGAGAGGGGCACAAGGAGAGGGAGAGAGGGAGAATCTGCTCCACGCCTAGCACAGAGCCCGATAGGATCTCACAACCCTGAGGTCATGATCTGAGCTGAAATAAGAATGAGATGCTTAACCAACTGAGCCACCCAGGTGCCCCTCCACTACTTTTTAATAGAGGTTTTGGAAAAGTCAATATATTCGTCTGTAAAGTGTGAATAAGAACAGAACCCATGTCACAGAGTTATTTTTGCTTTAAAAATAACTTTATTGAGGCTTATTTTACATAAATACACCTTCTTTTTTCAAGTGAAGAATTCAATATTTTTAATAGATTTACTAAGTCGTGCAACCATCATCACAAATCAGCTTTAGAACATTTTTATTACTCCTCGTGCACCTTTATGATCAATCCTGTCTCCTGCTCCTTCCCCACTTTTTGTCTTTATCTCCTTGCTTTTTCTGGATATTATTTCATGTAAATAAAACACAACTGATGGCATCATACCATATATGGTATCTCACATCTGGCTTCTTTCCCTGAGAAGAATATCAGCCATATCATATATAGCAGGTCTCCTCAGTCTGTTCCTTTTCACTGCTGAATAGTATTTCATTCTCTGAATATAGTTTCTTTTGTCTATCCGTTTACTGGGCAATAGACCTAATCAGGTTGTTTCCACTCCTTGGTTATTATAAGTAATGTTGCTAAGAAGACTTGCATTCAAGACTTTGTGTTGGATATATGTCTTTGGTTTTCTTTAGACACCAACGAGTGGAAGTGGTGGGCCATACAGTACACTTATATTTGACGTCTTAACTCACGGAATTGTCCGATGCTTAGACATTACACAGAAATGGCCTCACCCAAAGCCACCAGGAATACTGATCAATGAAAGTTGCTCTTGTGGTTGTTGCTGCTACTTTTTTGCGGGATGTTTCCACTGGTTTATTGTGTAGATTAGGAGGTTAAAATAAAGCTCAGAAAGGGTTACCAACTTACTCAAGACCACACGGCTAATCGATGGACAAACTGGAATTCTCTCTCATGTTTTCTGACTCCAAGCCTGGCATTGTCTCCTGCCATCACAGCCAATACCACACTAAATATCCTGGGGAACACAGCTCTGCCAATTCAGTTCCCTGCAGAACAAATACCTCGGGCACCTCACTGCACAAGAAATAAAATCTTGATTTGTGTGCTAGGTATACAAAGCCTCCTCCTATTTTCCCACTGATCTTTCCTGCCTACTTTCCCACTGCACACCTTTACCCTATCCTCCCTTCACGAATCCCCCAGGATGACCCTCATTCCAAAAACTCAGCCAATACTCTTTGGGCCATAATACCCTTGTTGGAGCATGATCTGAGTTCTTGAATAATATTTCTTACTTTTACCTTATGAAGTCTTACCCAACTTTCAAGGCAGAGTTCAAGTCATACCTCCTATACCTTCTTACTTCCACATGCTGGTGACTCTGATTAAAATTAACTTGTATTTTCCTAATGCGCCTAGTTATATAACAGGTACTCATGAAAACACTGACTTGAGCTGAAATGACTGCGGGGAAACAAAAAAAGAAAAAAAATACTCAACTGTGTAATGAATGACCTAGCTATGAGAAGTAGTAATTTTTAAGACTGCAACAAAAATCATTTGTAAAATTCCCAGGTATAGCAACACAGTGTTAATAGTTACAGAGTACCTAGGGTTGAATCCTGTTCCTCACAACCCATCTTCCTCTGTGTATCTAGAGCACTTTATTTGTGCTGTAGGCAACTTCTTCACACACTGTATTGTATATCCATTTAAATTTGTCTGTCCCTCAGGACTTTGAGCTCCTTCAGAGAAGAAACTGTGTCTTACTCATTTCTGTATAACTACTGCCCAGCACAACACCCTATTCACGTAATAGGTAATGGTGAGTACTCACTCAATGCTGAATAAATGAATGAGAGGGTTAGTGAATGACAGAAAGAGCTGCTCTCTTTGTCTGACACAGATAACTCACCAAAAGTAGGTAGAATTTTCTTGCCTGACATAGAGTTCTACAAGAGGTTTTTTTTTTTTCTTTAAAAAAGATTCTAATCTTCCCATTGGCCTATTGTTAATTCGACTTCCTCCAAATCTGAATACATCAGTAAGTATATATGTAGAATATTTTCTTTTCAGTTCCTTCCTTTAACTCTTTCTAAACAAGGGCCACACACACACAAAAAAGAGGAATAGTTAAAGAGGAAAATTCTGCAAATTATGTAAGCTCTAAAACACAGTGACTTTTCCTTTTTCCCAAGTAGGTTGTCAGATTCTAAGAAGGATCCAGCAGAGGCTTTGCACATAGTACCGGCATTGTAAATAGCTGCTAAATAATTGGATCCAATGAACATTTATTAAATGCAATGAACAAGACCCTGTTGCAACATTCTAAGACTCCTAGCACAAGGGAGCTAACCAATATATAATTGTAACAGTATCAACAACTATGTATTCATTCAGTCAGTCATTGTTCTAAGACTGGCACCATTTCAAGTGTTTTATATGAAATAACTCATTTAATTTCCATAACTCTAAGAGTAAAGTATTAAAGAGGAGAAGATGAGGATGAAGAATCTGAGGTTTACAGAAGTTTTCAGAAGTAATTAGTGTAATAAGTAGTAGAACTGGGACCCAGGCAGTCTGGCTCCAGAAACTCCCCATGAGAATGCTTCTAAGCTTAGGTGAGAGGCCACGTTCTCTCCATTTCTGTTTCCCCAGCACTCATAACCACTCAATGACCATTTGCTATTAAACTGTGCCAACCACAAGGCTGACAGGGATTAGGAAAAGAATACAGATACACTGTGTTACGCAACAATAATATGGTCTAATGTCAGGGTTGCAAGGGGTGGAAGAAGCCCAGGTTTGGGAGCCAGACCAGAGACCTGGGCTTGAACTCCAGATTCACCAGTAACTAGCTTCAGGGCTATTTCTTCTCTGACAAAAAAAAAAAAAATATCCACCCCAACACCCACACACTACCATTTCTGGGCCAAAAGCCATTTTGGAAATTTGAAGGCTCTGTAAGATTGGACTCTACCCTCAAAAGACTCAAAACTAATTGAAAATAAAGATGACTAAGTCTGAGGTTAAAAGATTTACCTCAGGTCACACACCTGGTTGGTACTGGTACTAAAATTTAGTTTCCTGAGTTCCAGCTCAGTGCTCTTTCATTTAAGTCACAGAGTTTCACTTGAGGTAAAGAAGTTGAACAAAACACCACCAGAAGCAAATTATTCAAAATGGGACTTTCCAGAGCCAGTCTGGAATTGGACAGCTGCCTCCTTGTGTTCAAGAAAGGCACACCCCAGTTTCACTACAGATCTGAAATCTCTCTCTCCTTGTGATGTCAGAGGTTGGGGACATCTTCTAAGCAGTGAGCAATGCTCTGGAATTAAGTCTCCCCCTGCTCTGCTATATCCTAAAAATACTCCCTTGCCTTCTTCCCCTGTTGGGATGTCCTACTCAATACCAAAAATACCTTTCAGTGAAGGGGACTTACTCCCGGAAGAGAGAAAGACACTATCACCTCCCTGCCGGCTCAGTTCTTTCCTTGAAGGGCTTGAAGTACATTTTCTTTTAAATTCTCTATAGTTCTAGAATCTGGAGAAAAGAGCAGGTTAATGTAGCACAGGAAAAGGAGGGTACTGTCCAGAGAACACTGAGTATGAGTGGAGCAACAGGAGTAAACATCCCCTCAAGGGTGGATATACCTTGAAGACAGATACCTGTGTGGGTATCACCCATAGCACTTTACGTACCTAACAGCACAGAGGACTAGTGCCAAGTACCTTTGGAGCCAAAGAGCCAGGGCTGAAGTCTTAGCTCTTTCACTTACTAGCTGAGTGTCTTCGTATTAGAAGCTGCCCTCACAGGGGCACAGTTTCAATGGTTAAAGAAAGCGAGATAAAAATGACTTCATAAAGGGTGGATGATGAGGAAAAGATCTCATTGTAGCTCCTAATAGCAAATCTTACATTTAGCAGGGGTTTAATACTATGGTAACACTTCTCACCGTGTTTTGTAGTTGAACCAAATGTTTTAGAGTGGATTCTTTGGAAACAAAGAAAACACTCTGTGGCTAATACAGCACTAAAAAATTTTGTCCAACTACCGTTCCATCACATCAGCTCACAATGCAGGGAAAATCTCGGAATTGGCTGTGTCTGCCCTTCTTCTGAACAAGAGAATCTCATGTTAAACTTTCTACATCTATCTAGATGTGCTCTTCCAGCAGGGCACACGGAATGTACCACCTCCCATGGAAACGCATTCTGTTTTCTGCCAAATCTCTAGTGGGCTAAAGGGTTCACTGAGCCAAAAACTGTCTCTGCTACAAATTCTACCCAGCATAACCTGCTTCACCCTGGTGACAAAAATGGTGAAAAGGGAATGTTTCCCCAACACTGTCCCCTGCTAAAAATCAGAGTGATTCCCCTGCACAGAAACCAGAGGAGTAGGAGGTAGTAAGTGATGCCACCAACAAAATTAAAAAATGAAGTAGAAGGAGCATATTCCATTGATGCAGAAAAAGAGGGGGTGAAGATAAGTGTTTCTACAACTTGAGTAAAACCACTGACTCAAGACCAAGAGAAAAGCCAGGACTTGGGGAAAAGGAACCAGCAGAGATGTCAATTGCTTGAACACCAGAAAACAGCCATAGTGGGTTCAGTTTAGTAATTTGTTGAGAGCTGTTCTTTTTTCAAAAGGCAAATGTGGTGAGGAGGAAACTGCACCCTGAAGGCAGGATCCTAGGTCTGAGGTGTTCCAGATAGAGGTGGTTACGGGAGCCACCTGGCTCACGGTTAAAGTACTGAGAGAGCCCCCTGACAAGCAGATGGCTGAGGTGAGAGCAGAAGCTGGGCGCTGTGGCAAACATGAGGCTATGTGCTCCGGAAAGGGGCTAGAGGCATCACCTAGGATGTGTGCATTCTTAGTGGCAGGAACACAAGATGCAGAGAGAGCACTGTGAGGAGGTTTTAGAGTCCATGCTTGAGAAAGAAAGGGTCTCATGGATGACCTAGAGAATGGGGCTGACATCAAATTTTCTCAAGAGGATATGAATGTTCCAGAACCCCTTCTGGGTAAACAAGTACTGTATGTAAAGAGGACGCTTGCCTCACTCCAAGATATTTCTGGCCAAATTAACCTCTTTTTGAGGTATTTTCCCCCATTGAGTTTGCAGTAATAAGTTGTGGTCTTCAGACAAAGGGCCCAGAATGACTGGCATTCTTGTAGAGCTGAAGTCTAAGATTCTCTTTTCTCTCACAGCTGCTCGGTAGAGACAGTGGTGAGAATTTGGGGCCTCTGTGGTGTCACCAACATTTAGTAGGTGTGTCGCCACTGTTGGGGACTGTTGGGGTGTTCAAAATACAAACACGTTGCCCTTGTGATCTTTCAAACCATCACATGCTTTTCAAAGCAATATGCTTTTCAAAACAATTCTGTGAGCTGGGAAGAATGGCTATTTTACCGTGTTTTGGAGTCAAGTTTCCATTAGTCAGAAGGAATATAAAGATTTTTATTCTCCTGGGTCTTATTTTTTTTTTTTTTTAATTTGTGTAGAGCTGGGCATAATTCTTGTCTGATACCCAGGACAGGCTTATTTATTTGTTGGCTGGTCCTTTCGATGATTTATGTGTCAACTTGGCTAGGTAATAGTACCTGGCTATTTAATCACTATCGATCTAGGTGTTGTGACGATATTTTGTAGATATGGTTAACATCTATAATCAACGGATCTTAAGTAAAAGAGATTACCTTAGATATTATTGGTGGGCCTCACCCATCAGTTGAAGGTCTATGAGCAAAAATAAGTTTCTTGGAAGAGAACAGATTCTGCCTCAAGACTGCAGCATTAACTCCTGCCTGAGTTTCCAGAAATTCAAACTTGCCAGTCCCCACAATCCCATGAGCCAAATCCTTACAGTAAATCATAAATATATGTATATATGTATTCTCACACTGGTTGTTTCTTTGGAGAATCCTGACTGATATGGTCTATATCTTTGGGTAGCTTTTACTCTACACTTTTATTTCCAGATGGTGCAAACTCAAGATCAGATTCTGAGTCTTATTCAAGTTAGCACTTCCCTTCCCCCCTACATGGTAGCAGGCCATAATAAAAATCTCTTGTTTATATGGAACACACAAAAACCCAAATGGATGAACATATGCCAATGGCATAAAGAACAATTATGTCTTAAAAAAAAAAATCAATGCAGGACATGTATACTCTAAGACCATATATAAAGAGAGGGCCATAAGCAAGACTAATCGTAGGAGGCTTTCCATGGGTAAGTCTTTGAGTCAGATTAAGAGACCTGGAGGAAAAGTGCTTTGGCAATGTGCGGGGCATGGACAAAACAGCAAATCAGAGGGCAGCCTAGAAATGATCTGCAGGTAAAGAGAGACAGACTGGTTAAATGTGCAACGAAAGGGGAAGAAATAATAGGAAAACAGGTCAGTGAGGACAGAGGTCTATTGTGTTGACTAAAAAAACTTTTGAAGAGCCCTTATTTTCCCCTGGGATTAAAAAAAAAAAAAAGAAAAAGGGTAACCAGCCAGCATGCATGCCTAACATGGCACGCAGCTGGCACAGGCAAGAGCTGAGGGACTCATTGTCAGGACAGGTCCTCTGCATGGAGAGGATGAACAGGTGTCGCCACCGACTGCCCAAGACCCCTACTACGCAAAGCCAGGCTTACGCATCACCCCGAAGGAGTGGGTTTACTTCACAGAACTGAGCCTCTGCTGGCAATGTGGGGTTGAACAGGAAGTCACGGTGCTCTGCTCTTCTGAGGTGGGACTGCCCTCCAGACTCAGAGAATGGAGAACTCTGGAGGTTTCACCTTCGCCTTCCAGACGGTCAGGTAGCCCCAGGGCATGCAGCAATTCTTGAAGGAGCCCAATTTTCTTTTTGTGCAGATGGCAATCCAGATTGGCAACACAGATCTTGAGACATATTTTTGTCTCATGGACATTGTTTCAAGTTCCCCAAAGCTGGAGCAAGCAGGCAGCTGCAAAGTCATTCAGTTTCTCTGTCCCCAAAAGCCAATTTCCCCTCATCAGAATCTACCCCTGACTTAAGGAGGTCCATTTTTCCATGAGTAGGTCAGCACTCTTTTTCTCCTTTTATTTACAATCCCTTTCACTACTTGTCTTTCACTGTTCGTTCTTTTCAATGATTTTTTTTAAAGATTTTATTTATTTATTTGAGATAGAGAGACAGAGAGAATACAAGTGGGGGAGGGGCAGAGGGAAAGAGAAAAGCAGACTCCCCACTGAGTAGGGAGCCCAACGATGACGTGGGGCTCTATCTGGGGACCCTGGGATGATAACCTGAACCCAAGGCAGACGCTTAACTGACTGAGGCACCCAGGCACCCCTCAGTGAGGTTTTTCAACAAATATTTTTTGAGCATCTGCCCTGTGCTAGGCACACAGTCTAGAGGTATAAGTAATCGAGAAAACAGGCAGTTATAATACATTAAAAACATTAACATTGATTTAACGCTTTCTTTGTGTGTCATTGTGCTAAACCCTTTGCACACATCAAGCTCGTTCTCACAAGGATTCTCTGCAGAAGGTCCTATTGTTATCCTCATTCTACAAAGGAGGAAACGAAAGTCCAGAGGCATGGAATTACTTGTCTTTAGTCCTACAGAAAGAAAGATACAGAACCAGGACTAAACTCAGCCAGTGTGGATCCAGAGCTTGTCTGCTTAGCCACAAAGGTGGATGGAAAGGGCAGGTGCCAAGGTTGCAGGAGAGAAAGCACAAGTCCCTGTCCCTGACCCCAGGAGCCCAAAGGCGGTGCCAGTAGCTCGACTGAAGCCTCAGGGAGAAGTAGAAATTCAAATCAGATCACATCAATCTTCTCAAAATACCTCAGTGGCTTCCCATGTTCTTTAACCCCCAAAGAATAAAATTTGCACGTTTTACCCATGGCCTACAAATGCCCTGCTCAACCTGGCCTTTCTCAGCCTTCGTGGCCTTGTTCTTCACTGCCACCCTATTGATCCTGATCTCAGGCTGGAGCACCTGGAAGGTGTTACTTATCATCTCTACCCACCCAGCTCCTACTCAGTGTTTAGGTCGCAAACTCGAGGTCATTTACAAAGGCCTTTCCTGTCCCCTAATCTACATTAATCTCAATAATAACTAAAGATAATAATAATTAGAGCAAATGCTAAATAATACTAGATAGCAGGCAGTATTCTAAATGCTTTATGGCTAACAGCTTACTTAAATATTACAACAATCCTAATGGTAAGTACTAGCATTATTCCCATTTTTAAAGGTGAGGCAATGTTATAGTATTCTGTACTTTTCTTCATTATAATGATCAAATGTGTAATCGTGTATTTATTTTCCCAATATTTCCTGAGCTATAAGGTCCACGAGGTCAGGCTCTAAATTCTTTCTCTTCACTAGTATACCTCCACTGTCTAACAGTGTCTCATATGCAGTAAGCATCTAATAAACATTGATGGACATGGACATGTAATAGCCATTTCTTTTAAGATTTACACATTTTTATTACTTGCAATAAAATGGCTAGATAATAAAGGAATTAACTGGAAATTATACAGTAATTACTAAGGCTGTAGGTAATTCAGTATGTTTGTTTGCTCTCCTGTTGTGAAATGCTCACCATCCCCCTTTCCGTCAGTTAAAACTTCCGAGGTTTACTATGGGGGTGGGGCAGGGACAGTGTGGTCTAGACTAGAGGAAAGAGCATGTGTTTTCAAGAAATACAGACCTAGGTTTCAGTTCTGACTTTGTCACTAGCTATGTGGTCTTGAGTAGACCCCAGGTGTTCCCTGAGCCTCTTTTTTGAAATCTGTGAAATCAGGACAACAACCTGTGGGACAGATCAGCGTTGAGAACTATGCGAGATAACGCATGCAGAGGGCCTAGCCCAGTGCCTGGCACATATCAGGAGTTGAGTAACTGCTAGGTCCTCTCCTCACCTGCACCCAGAGGCAGGCAGGTGGGCTTTCAAAATCCTATGCTTTGCTAGGCAAGCAGCACTAGCCAGACTAGATCCCCGAAATGTGAAGTCAAAGCACAAGTGAGGGGGAGGGGGCACAGACTGCGTTACTGCCTCCAAGGATCAAACCGGCTGGATAATTGCTGTGGCCCCACCTCATGCCATGGACCCAGCCACAGAGGAGGTAGGAAAGTATACAAAACTCTGAGGCGTGACGTTGGGTACTTGTCAACAGCTTTGGCTGGGAGTAAGTCAAGACAATAAATGAAGAAAAAGATCCAGTGAGTCCTGTTGCCTGTACTCTATGTCAAGGGGACAGTCCCTGCTTTGTTTCTCTTCTCTCGGGTGAAAAACTGTTCCCTGAAATGCTCCTGGCTTCCGAGAACAGCTCGAAAGGCAACTCCAGAGAGTGCTGGCCAGGAGCTGATCAGAAGGAAGCAAGCAGAATTCACCCTGCCCCCCAGGATCATGTGGTTTTGGGGATGCAGGCAGGAGAAAACAGGGAACTTAGAAGGTTCTCTTCCTTCCTCCTCCATTTCCCAACATCCATGTTCGTTCTTCTCTAGGCCGACCCTGACCTTCTTTTCTCCCTCCCTTTCAGCGAATAAAGGGAAGAGAAAGAGGCAGATGGGTAAAAGGGGGCCTCTTCCCATTCTCAGAAGGAATGGAGAGACAGCAGAAGAATCGTTCCAAAAGACGTCAAAGCCCTCCCCTAAGCTGGACTCTGCTGGTGGGCTTTGTCTTCTCTCCAAAGGGAAGCTCTGTGTCAGCTCCCACTGTTCATCTCTGCTGAGCTCCCCGAGTTGAAAAGCCCCTGTCTGTGCAGTTATGTACCAAGCCCCGAACACTGTATTTAAACACAACTGTAATGAGTGGCAGAGCCGCAATTACTCTATCCTATTAAGTGAAGTCTTCTCACGCTTAGGCAAGAGAAAGCTCTCAGTTAACTACGATCCAGTTTATCAGAGTCTACCCTGAACATTTTCTGCAATCTCTCTCTCTTTTTTTTTTAAGATTTTATTTATTTATTTGACAGAGAGAGATCACAAGTAGACAGAGAGGCAGGCAGAGAGAGAGAGGGAAGCAGGCTCCCCGCCGAGCAGAGAGCCCGATGTGGGACTCGATCCCAGGACCCTGAGATCATGACCTGAGCCAAAGGCAGCGGCCTAACCGACTGAGCCACCCAGGTGCCCCTGCAATCTCTCTTTTTTAAGAGAAAGAGCCACCCTTGTATGGTGTCATACCTTCACCTACACAAGTCTTTCCACGTAATCAGATTTGTACGGTTTCAGGGGAAACAAATCTTAAACTTCAAAGACAGCTTGCCTTCTAGATTGTATTCCTATAGAAGGGAAGTAGATCAGAACATTGTAGACAGATCCGAACAGGACTTTCTGTTTTGGTTCCCGACTTCTGCCAGCAGGCCTGGGCTCTTAGCTTTCACACACTGACCACCTGCTATGTGCTGGGAGCTACGGGAAACATTTTGCATAGGATGATTAATAACATGATATTAATACTGACACTTTTCTAAGTGTCAGGAACTATTCTAAGTGCTTTTTGTATGTTTACACAGTTAATCCTTACAACCAATATATGAGGTATGTAAAATGTCCACCCCAATTTTGGAGATGAGGAGATTGGGACATGAGAGGTTAAGCAATTTCTCCCAAGGTCACATACTAATGGAGCTGGGATCTGAAAGGGGCAGTCTAGCTCCAGAGTCTTTACTTTTAACCACTATATGCATAGATAGCTTTTCTTATTCAACCCTCCCAGCAATCTTACACGATAGAATATTAAAACACCTACTTTCTAGGCAAAACAAAGCTGAGTTTCTGAGAAGTAACTTGTCTAAGGTATTGGCCCAGGGATTCCCAGCCCAATTTAATTCAACATACTACTTTGTGCCAGGCACTGTACTAGGCACTAAGCTATAATACAGAGTAATAAGTTAGTCACATTTAGTAATTTTTTTACTGTATTTATTTTAACACTGTCACTTTTATGGTATTTATTTTAATACCACCTGAAGTAATGGATGATAAAGAGCTTACTTCAAGTGAAAAAAAGTTACGTGTAGTCAAGATTAGCCAGGAATGTCAGCACTGTATACACGTCTGAGAGCTAGAAGATATTTAGACCAGCCAACTATGAACTCTCTAATCCTCTCTGATTCAGGCATGGGTATACACTCATTTGTATTTGTTCAGTCCATAAACATTTACTGAGCATCTACTATATTCCAGGTCATGGTTTATAAATTGGGGATATTAAAATAAAATTAGTATTTGAACTTGAAGCAGTCTTAGTTTAAAAGGGAATAGAATTAAATAAATAAGTACAGCATAATATGGCAAGTGCAATAATTGAGATTTGGAGATAATTAACAATTGAGAGTAATTTTGGATGAGTTGCAGGGAACACATACAGAAGATGGCACATATGCTTAGTCTTAAAGGATAAGAAATGTACTTTTAAAATGAGGATGAGTAAAGGAATTAGCATTTACGAAGCAGGTGCTGTGTATCAGGTTCTGGATTGAGGCTTTGTATTTAGTTGAATCCTGACTCAGAATCTAAGAATCAGTGAGTGGAAAGAGCTGGTTCATTTGACAATGTAAGAATATCCCTGAGCTGAATATGGGAGTGATATTCTTGAGAAAAGGCAGCCCAGACAGAGGAAACCGCATGTACAAAGGCAGAAAGGCAAGAAGAGCCTGGCATATTGAAGGGACAGTATGTTCAGGGCATCTTGGCCATCAGCTGTACATGGGGCTTAGAGTGAAAGATGAGAACAAAGAAGGAATTAGAAGCAGAATTCTGAATGGATTTGTAAAAAGTAGGGTTCCTGTGTTGGAGGTAGATGATAGCCAACTGAGGAAATAACTATGACTGGGTTTTAGAATAATTCTAGTACCACAATGGAGGTGGGGGGGTTCCAATGGGGAAGGACTGAGGACAACAGACCCAGTGGGAGGACCAACATAATGGTTTAGGCATGGGAGGATGAATCACTGAACTAAGGAAGGAGGGGTGAGGAAGAAAAGGAAGGGGGTTGATTAGAGAAAAGGCTACAAGGATTGGCTGTTGGAGGTGAAGAGAGAGATAAAGGACAGACTCTGAAGCCACTACTCAAAGCCAGGAATATAGGGGTCAGCAACAGTGGTCAGATGTCTGGTATTTAAGTGCATACTAAAAAAAGAAAAACAAACATATACGTAAAATGTGTACACACACACACACACACACACACACACACACACACACTAACTGATAAGCAAATGGGGCAGTGCAGGAGTAGGGCAGCGCAGTTTAGAAAGGGAGATGAGAGCAGAAACCAACATGGCAGGTTCAGATGACCCGATGTGAAGAAAGCTGTCTGCTCAAGATGGCTCCCTACCTCTGAGCCTGGGGGGGGGCAGTGGGGGAGAGGAGTCCAGGTGTGAGATGAATCTTTGGCTCTGACTCCTGGGGCTGCCCAGGTAAATAGAGCTGTCAGAAATACCCAGAAGGAGCCAGCTGTTTCCTGAAGGGCTCTCTCCCACATGCCTGGGAGCTGCATGACCAGGCTTGAGGTAGGCAGCAGCTGGGGTTTGGGAGGACACAGGCACGTGGGCAGCCTCCTGCCTCCTGCGGCAGCGCCGCAGATGAGGCGGCTGAGAAAAGTGAATCTTTCTTTCTAGCCTCCTCCTCCACCTTTTGCCTCAGAGCCCCAGTGCCGCAGCACCCTGCAAGCCTGTTTCACAGATGAAGGGCTGCGGCCACGAGCGGACAGAAATGGCAGAAAGGACAGAGCTGTGCGTGTTTGTTCAGAAGAAACTGTTTATCTGGGGAACTATATGTCAAACCCGGCCTTACTGGCCGACAATAGTGGTTTGCCCAGATAATTTATGCCACCAAATGAACATCAAGCCGGGCTGTGTAGAGCTAGAGGTGAGTCGTGTTTTCAGAAGTGGGGAGCCACCCCTCACGGTCTCAATGACAGGAGATGCTTTTGCACACAAAACACTCAGGCAACAATATCTGGGCATCGCCTGAGCCTACTGTAACCAAAGAGAAAGAAAGGCCGGAACTAGAACGCAAAAGAAAAAAATAAACTGTGTTTGGAGATAGGTCTGCTACAATATAAACTTTTCCCTTTCTCTGGCTTACTGCTATAGCAAAACCTGATGGTTGTCTTTGTAAAAAACGTGTCTGTATCTAGGTCCCTGGCAGTGATTTGCCTCTGGGAGGGCCAGCAATCTATTTAATGACTCCATTGACGTCAATAGCATAACTGAAATACTTACTAACATGCATGATTCCAACTTTGGGGTGGGGGGTGGGTGGATGGTGTTTCTCAGCAGCGCAAAAACGTGGAGTGGAGCCAACCCGGAACGGACTCAAGTCTTTCCGCAGCAAGTGAGAGATTCGATGCTGCAGGTTTCACTGGGGTCCACTGAACAGGAAGCAGCATTCACACTAAATTTGGAAATTAATTTTGAACTGGTGGAATAGCCATTAATGAGCAGGGCTTTATTTCTGGCAGTGTTTGCTCCAGGGTAACGTTTTAACTGTTCATACTTTAGTTGACTTGTCAATGTTTTTGCAACTACCCACACTTAATTTTAGACATATATGAAATAATTGCAGATCAATGTAAATAGCTTGGTCTGGGGTAAACTTTCAGAAGAAGTCTATTTTAGACAAAAGCAGTTCTTATAAAACAACCATTTGGGGACTTATTCCCAGAATTACTGGGACTTTTCTTGTGCATTGCCCTATCGTTTTGTATGCAGCCTGCTTAAACACTTGAGGTGAATCATTAGGACAATTAGCCCAATAATTCAGGCCACAGAACCATCAGAACACTAATGAAAAACTTCTCTGAGATTTCTAGTGTTTTCTCTTGTTCCTTTCCATTCTTTCTTCTTCTCCTGCCACCACCCCACCCGTCTTTTTTTGGTTACTCCCCCTCACCCCCAGTCTCTCCTTTGTCATGCATGGCCATGGCCTTTGGCAACAGGATTGGTTTGATTCGTATTTGTCCATAAGTGTTGTAATCCCACCTCAGAGCTCTTGCTTAATGTAGAAGCCAAGCAAACGTTGTGCTTATGCCAGGCTTCATTTCCAGTCATCTGACACAGGCCACTGATGTGGTTCTCAGAGAACCCTTTACTAGTGAACACATACAGTCCATCTCTCATCCCAGGCCCTGGCAGCTCTGGCAAGGAATGAGAACTTGGTCAGTGTCATGACTTTCTGAAATTCTTAGAATCCAAGACAACTCTCTGAGACCCTTGTCTTCTCCTCCAACAGTACCTCTATCTGGCACACCCCCATGAGCTTTCAAGGGGATATTCATAATCAAGTAAAGATATGGGAGGAACTCATACTGAGAAATAGGCTTCTTAGCAGAAAGCCCCTTCTTCTGTTTTATCAACTCGTAAAAGCATCATTTCCTCCCCACAGAATGGCCTGAACACATAATAGAAGAAAGGGATTCCCATGAGCACTGACTATTTGAGTCTGTTTCTCACTTAGGCCAATGTATTTCAGACATACTGGAAAGTCCTCTGTTATCACATTTTATTTCTCCATTTACAGGCTTTTCTTGAAAAATGTCTAATGGACTGGTGTTGAAAACCATTGTAAACCAAGGCTTTGGAGACCCAGGCTGGGAGAGACTCTGGGTCTGCGGCAGTCCAGCCTGAAGTCCTCAGGCAATTCTCTAATCATCTTCGTGGCATGGTTTTGCTATCATTTCCAATGACCCATGGACTTGGGAGTTGTTCTTTATGTCATCCGACATGTTATATTGGTGATGTTCTTGTTCAATATGTTTATTGTTAAATTTTAGAATGGGAAGATTAATATAGACTCTCCCACCTTACACAACAATTTGACTGCTGAAACACTGTATATACAATATATATTATCAATAAAGTCACATTTATGTGAATCAGAGGTGTTGGCCATTAAAAGGAATACTTCTCTCACCCTTTTGTAAAGCAAAGAGTCATTTTATAAAGGCTGTAAACCCCTGATGATTTATCTTTTTAGGAAATTCTTGCTTCCCATGACATATCTGTACTCTCTATTGAAATGCATACAAAGGCAAGGGATAGAATGGGTGGGAAAGTGAGACAATTATCCTACACACACACATACATACACATAGTCACCCACCCACTTGTGCATGCGTGCGCGCGCGCGCGCACACACACACACACACACACACATTGATTTTCCTCAATAATCTGTTTCTTTTTTTTCTGTTGAAAATAGTTTGAGGCCTGAAATCCTAAAAATGACTTTTAGTTTCCATGTTGAATGTGTACAGATGATAGAAGCCTGCCTTGTTTTTGGAGTGTTCTTTCTTCTATTTTTTTCTCTTTTTGTTCCAATCCTGATGCAGCATGTAGAAAAGGCCTGGAATTCCTGCTCGTGAAAAGGCAAAATGTGATAAAAATTGAGATATTCCCCACACTCCACAGCCTTAGCATTTCAATACTCCCAGGAGGATTTAGT